>NW_006399812.1:3012776-3032471 GCF_000299155.1 Elephantulus edwardii | reverse complement strand
CTGGTGGTTTAGTGGTAAAGACTTGCAATGTCAACAAAAAGGTACACAGTTCCAATTCACCAGCTCCTCTGTGGGATAAGGATTGGCAATGTCCTGCTCCGTTAACTGCCTCTGAAAACCTTCTGGAGGGTCAGTTATGGATGAGTTCCAACTTGATAATACACACCAACAACAATTGTAACAGTTTTATAATATATAGTATTGTATTAAATACTGCATAATATGATATGATCTCTGAGAGAAGGAAGGACAGTCTCCTCCCGTGCAAATTACTGCCTTTGAAAACCTGGTGGAAGGTTGAATGTGAGTTGGTTCCCACCCAATGGTAAACAACAACAACAACAATATAATCTAGTGTAATAATAGTGGTGGTGGTGTTAGGTGACATCAAATTGAGTATGACTCATAGAGACCCTATGAACAGCCATTCTGCAACCTTCCCTATCCTGTGCCATTCTCATCTCTGAGACATTAGGCTCCATTTCTGAAGTCATACTGTCAAGACATCTCATTGGTGGTCTTTTTCTCTTTCACTGACCCTCCCTCTTTCTAATCATGATGTTTCTTTCCAAGGAATAGCCTTGTCTCACTACATGTCCAAACTATGACAAAGCTTGGTCATCCTTACCTCCAAGTAACGCTCTGGAAATACCCTTTCCAGGACATATAATAGTGGTGGTGGTGGTTATGTGCTGTCAAATCGCCAGCAACTCATAGCGACCCTATGTACAACAGCCCTGAACCTTGCTCTATCTTGTACCAATTTCATTGTCTCTGACACACCTATATCTTATCAAAGGTCTTCGTCTCCTGCATTGTCCCTCCACCCTCCCAAGCATGATGTCCTTCTCCAAGGACTGATCCTTCCTTGCAACATGCCCAAAGTATGTCAGACAAAGCTTCAGAATCCTTGCCTCCAAGGAGCAGCTTGGTCTCACCCTCTCTAGGATGAACTTGTTTGTTCTCTTAGCAGTCCATGGTATATTCAATACTCTTCTCCAGTACCACAGCTCAAAGGCATTAATTCTCCTTCTGTTATCCCTAGTCATTGTCCAACTCTCTGATGCATAGCAAGTAATTGCAAAGAATAGTGGTAGTATGCTAATAGAGAAAAAGTATGTATGCAATATAGACTGCACACCATTCCAGATGATCTAATTTTGCTTCTCTGTTAAGTGTTTTACAACTTGGTAGGTGATAGATGACTGATAGCAGTACAAAATAAGTACTGTTTTAGACTAACATGGTCTGTAAATGCTGTCAAATGATTCTCTCCATTAGACTGTTCATTTTCATATTCTTAACCTATAAATGTGTCTAGTATTTAAAATCTCCTTTGAACTGGTCAAAATATTTTACTGGTTTCCCCAATGGTGACTTAAATAAATCCTTTAACAGACTGAAAACCAAGACAAACAGAAAATATACACTGAGAAAACTGTGTTCATGTCAAAGATGGCAGACATCAGGGAAAAGGTGCCAAGAGTGTTGAGCTCAGTGAATTTGTGTCAAGATAATCATACCGTCATTATTTTTATCTTCTTAGTCTTTTTCTCTCTTTTTACATTTTCACAGATGTTATG
The DNA here is from genome assembly GCF_000299155.1 of Elephantulus edwardii. Lineage (NCBI taxonomy): Eukaryota > Metazoa > Chordata > Mammalia > Macroscelidea > Macroscelididae > Elephantulus > Elephantulus edwardii. Next base: position 3,030,888 of record NW_006399812.1, on the reverse strand, counting down.
TATAATGGAGAAATGAACGAAAAAATTAAGCTGCTGTATAGGCTTCATATCCCTCCAGGTAAGAAATCCCAAGTAGGAGAATTATGGCTTTGCTCTGCCTTAACATGGAACCAGCTTTCTGTACACCACCAAAGATTTTCTCGTTTTAAATTCTCTTAAATTCAAGGCAACAGATGTTTCTAGTTTTGGGGTTGTAATTACACCAAGTTCAGTTCGGCATGTCCCGTGGTAGTGCTTTTCAGACATTGGTGTGCCCCACAGTTACCTGCAAACCTGTTAACACGCAGGTGGCTTGGCCTCACACCTGGAGTTTCAGAGTCACCAGGTCTGTGGTGGGGCCTAGGGAATGTGTGGTAAGTTCTCAGATGGTATTAATGATGATATTGGGACTGCTCTATGAGAATGCCTGCCTGTGGAGTGGTGGGGAAGCCAGATCCTGATATCCTTAAGTACGTATGTCAGACAGCTGTTTTGACAGAACTAGAAATTGTTAACATTTTCATCTTTCTTGGATCTACAGTCAACACCTCTGGTACTGCAGTCAGAGAATCAAAAGATGTGTTGCATTGGGAAAATCTACTGTTAGAGACCTTTCCAAGGTGCATCTGATCCAAGTCATGATCTTTTTAGTAATATGCATCTAAAAGTATAACAGTGAATAAGGGCAACAGAAGACGGATTAATGTCTCTGGGTTTGGGTGTTTGAACAGGAATGCTGAATACCTCAAGAACTGCCAAGAACAAACATCTGTCTTGAAGGTGCAGCCAGAGTGCTCATTAGAGGCAAGCGTGGTTCAAACTTTGTCTAGCATACTCTGGGCATGTTGTCCAGAGAGGCTATTCCTTGGAAAAGGACAGCATGCTGGGAAAGATGGAAGGAGAAGACCCTCAAGGAGCTAGATTGGCACAGTGGCTGTAACAGTGATGTCAGGCATGGCAGAGATGATGAGGATGGTGCAGGATTGGGCAGGGTTCAGATCCATTGTTCGTAGGTTTGCTGTAGTCGAATCATGGACACCTAATTACAGCAACTGTTTTGAAGGTCCATTTCACTTTCCAACACTCATCGCCTTACTTCCTTCAGTTTTGACTCAGATGTGGACGGTCTCCTCCCATGTGATTTACTGTCTCTGAAAAGCTGCTGGAGGGCCAGCTATGGGTCAGTTCTGACTCGATGGTACAGAAACTACAACAGATCAAGAACAGAAAAATTTGATGGGTCGGGGGAGAATTCCATGAAGGAGGCATAGGTACAATACCCAGTCAGTGCTCTTGTGGACAGCCCCCATCTGCCTGTCAAGAGAGGCTCATACTTACGTGTTGTAGTGATACTAAACAGGTTTCAGCAGTTCTGGACTACAACAGACTAGGAGAAGAGGTCAGATGACCTACCGGAAAACCTGTTCTTAAAAACCCAGTGGATCACAAACATCAATCTAAAACTAATCATGGATGGTTCAGGACCCAGTGGCAGTTACACGTTTACGTGGGGTTACCTTGAGTTGAGGGCCAACTTGATACCAGCCAACAGCAGCAGCCAGGACCGGGGAAGCAAGTTTAGTAGCCTATCAGAGCTGACTTAACATTAACATGAAAAGGAACAGGGAAACCTTCAAGTGGCCCCTGGATCTTACAAACTAGTAGACAACAGGGTTTCTGGATCTTGGTGTCATAGGGCAGCAGAAGTTTGAGCCTCTGACAGAACTTCTCCATGAGAGAACTTGGGAGGCTGGCTGCCTCGCGTAACTGTTAGAATGCACACAGACATTTAAATTGCGTATGGACATTATTTGTAGGCATTCCAAACACACTTCCTGAATTCTGCCATTACTGAATTGGCATGTGATACTTTATGCCCTTTATCTCCAGAGAACATTCCATGACCAGACAGTTTTCCTCCCTGACCTTCTCACAAGCCCAGTATTGATTTTTATCCCAATTCTGCCATATTAGTATGTTGCTTTGCTTGGCATGCAAATAGAAGCTACTAAGTTTTCTTTTTCATTTAATGTACTCATATTTTACAGTAATACTTTTTACTAATATAGAGATATGCATAATTGTAGAAGCTACCAACATTGTTTGTATGTTGTTTTCCTTTCCAGTGTTTTGGTAGAATTATTTCTGTACATGTTTGTCATGTGAGGTACAGCATGCTTTTTTCAGGATAAGGGCCCAATCTGCTTTTGACATCCAAGAAAATCCATTCCTATTATTGTTTGTTGCTATTTTTGAGTGCCATCAAGCCAGACCTTCCAGGGGATGTTCAGAAGCAATACACCATGCACAGGAAATTGCCCATCCTTCTCCTGTGGATTTGAACTGTGTGCCTTTGGGATTGCAGTGCAGCTTCTTACCACTAGGCCACCAGAGCTCCCAGATGATGATGACAACTATGATGATTATTTCTTCCCATTATAACTGTGCCCTAAACTACAGTGTGGGTTAGCACTTTCCCATTTTTGAAAGGATTCTCATAATGTTCTACTGCTTAGAATTCATTCTGGGTGAAGTTATAAAATAATGACTTAATAATTAAGGCACAGACATAAAAAATAAGCACACCTGGGAAAAAACAGCACCAGCTAGCAATCTTGCTCCCAGGTGGAAAAGAGGGTGAATCATCAATGCTTTGGTGCCATCCTGTGGATATTTATTGAATCACACTGAACTTGGCTTGGTGAATGGTTTCAAACTCCAAGTTTTTTACGTTTGGAGATCATTTGTCGTTCTTCCTTATAAATGAATGTTATTCCCTTGTCCTTGTAATAAGCTTTATCAATGAAGAATTCACGAACAATTCACCCATTTAAAAGGTACCATTAATTCAGTGACTTTTAGTATAACTGGAGAGTTGTATCATCACAATCAGTTTTAGAACCTTTTCTTCATCCCAGAAAGAAACCCCCAATCACCCTAGCCTTCTTTGCCTCCATTCACCAGAGAGCCAAGAAACTACCAATTTATTTTTTTATTAGCCATCACTCTAACTTTCCACTCGTCCAGTCGACTCAGTGCCAGGAAACAACTCATTTACTTTGTGTCTCTTGAGATTTGCCTTTTTTTATACATTTGGGATCATACACTATATTGCCATTTGTGTCTGGCTTCTTTCCGTTAGCCTTCTTTTTAAAGTGTCATCTGGTGACAGAGTGCTGCGCTGTTAAATGAAAGGTCTGTCATTTGAATCTTTGGAAAATTCAAGCGTGGGGAGTTTATGAGTTGAAAGTGACTTGATGGTGGCAGTGGGATTATCCATGTTGTAGAACTTCACTGTTGTACATGTTGTACATGAGAAGCTCAATATGAGCTGTGAAAACTAGGCCAGGGGCTGATTGTGGAACAGACCACCAACTACTCATATGCAAGTTCAAGCGGAAGCTGAGGAAAATGAAACTGAATCCACAGGAGCCAAAATATGACTTTGATTTCATCCCACCTGAATTTCAGAATCATCTCAGGAACAGGTTTGAGGCCTTGAAAACTAATGAGCAAAGACCACATGAGTTGTGGGAGGATGTCAAATATATCATCCTGGAAGAGTGCAAACAGTCATTACAAAGACAGAAGAGGAAGAAAAGACCTATGGTGATGAAGGAAGAAGTTGAAGCTGCTTTGAAGGAAATAGCAAAAAATAAGGCCCCAAGAATAGATGGTATACCAATTGAAGTATTTCAGCTAACAGATGCTGCTCTGGACGTGCTCACCAAGTTGTGCCAAGAATTCTGGAGAACAACTATTTGGACAACTGAGTGGAAGAGATCTATATTTGTTCCCATTCCAAAGAAGGGTGACCCAATAGAGTGTGGAAACTACAGAACAATATCATTGATTTCACATGCAAGCAAGATTCTACTGAAGATTATCCAAAAACGACTGGAACAGCACATCAGCAGAGAACTGCCAGAAGTCCAGGCTGGGCTTAGAAGGGGTCGTGGTACTAGGGATATTGTAGCTGATGTTAGATGGATCTTGGCTGAAAGCAGGGAATACCAGAAGAATGTCTATCTGTGTTTCATTGATTACACAAAGGCGTTTGACTGTGTGGATCATAACAAACTGTGGCTGACTCTGAGAAGAATGGGAATCCCAGAACATTTAATCGTGCTAATGCGAAACCTATACTTGGACCAAGAGGCAGTCATCAGAACAGAGCAGGGTAACACTGTATGGTTCAAAATTGGGAAGGGTGTACGCCAGGGATGTGTCCTATCTCCATACTTTTTCAACTTGTTTGCAGAGCAGATTATCCGAGAGGCTGGGTTCTATGAGAAGTGTGGTGTCAGGATTGGTGGAAGATCTATTAACAATCTGTGTTATGCAGATGACACAACCCTGCTTGCCGAAACTGAGGAGGACCTCATGCACTTGCTGCAGAGGGTCAAGGACTGCAGCCTTCAGTATAGACTGAGACTCAATGTCAAGAAGACAAAGATTCTCACCACTGGGCCAATTGGTAGCATCAGGATGGATGGCAAAGAGATTGAGATTTTTCACAGCTTCAGTTTGCTCGGCTCCACGGTCAACACTCTTGGCACCAGCAGCCAGGAAATAAAAAAACTTATTGCAATGGGAAATTCTGCTGTTAGGGACCTCTCCAAAGTACTGAAGATCAATGGTGTCTCTCTGAAGACTATGGTGCACTTGATACAGGCCATGGTCTTTGCAGTCACTTGTTATTCATCAGAGAGTTGTACAGTGACTCAGGAGGATGGAAGGAGAATTGATACCTGTGAGCTGTGGTGCTGGAAAAGAGTATTGAATGTACCATGGACTGCCAAGAAGACAAACAGATTCAACCTGGAGAGGGTTAAACCAGGCTACTCCTTGGAGGCAAGGATTCTGGGGCTTCGTCTGACATACTTTGGACATGTTGTAAGGAGGGACAGGTCCTTGGAGAGGGACATCATGCTTGGTAGGGTGGAGGGACAATGCAGGAGGGGAAGACCCTCTATGAGGTAGATTGATTCAGTGACGGGGGTAATTGGGATGGGTGTGTCAGAGGCAGTGCGATTGGCACAGGATAGAGCAGGGTTTAGGGCTGTTGCACACAGGGTCGCTATGAGTCACAACTCGATGGCACAGAACAGCAACAACAACGACAACAACAGAACTTCACTTTTCTCTGTGAGTGACTAATATTCTGTTATATGAACATACACTTCACCAGCGTCACAATTCAAAGACATTGATTCAAAGTCATCCTTCGCAAAGACTATAGAATGTTGCAGGAACTGCCAAAAGAACAAATAAATCTTAGAGGAAGTGCAACCAGCGTGCGCTTTAGAGACAAGGATGGTGAAACTTGGTCTCACATACTTTGCACATGTTGTCAGAAGGGACCAGTCCTTGGAAAAATACATCATACTGGGGGAGGCAGTGGGCCAAGGAAAGGCTCTCAGTGAGATGGAGAGACACAGTGAGTGCAGCGATGGACCTAAGCCTGGCAGGGATGGTAACATAATGCAGAGCAAGGTTTTGATCCATGGTTTGTAGGGTTGCACTGAGTCTGCCACCTTGATGGCACCTCACAACAATAACAACATATGAGCCCAATACATTTTATTTGTAGATATATGCGTTATGGTCCCTTTTGGCTATCATGAATAATACAGCTGCTAGCATTTGTGCTCATGGTTTTTGGTTTTAGATGCACGTGTAAATAGGTTTGTACTTCTCTTGGGTATATATACCTAGCAGCGGAATTTCTGGGTCAAATAGTAATTCTTTCAGGTTTTTAGGACCCTTTAGTCTTTCCTCCATTCCCATCTTCAGTGTGTGAGGGTTCCAATAGAAGTCTAGCATATTTCAAGAAATGCTTTAGTAAAACTGTTCCCAGTATTATTTTTTAGAAATTATATAAGTATCGCAGTACATAGTCACTTTAGAAAAAGAACAACCTTGAAAAGTTAAAAATTATTCACTGTAATCCAGCAATTTAGAGATCTGATGTCTTTATTTCTAGAGTTTTGAAAGTATGTACACATACTGTATACCTAATGCTGCTATACGTATGTAAAAGTATATACCCCCCAAAGAGTATATACAACACACACATATATACATTTTCGTTTTACAAAATTGGAGGTTTTCAAAACAACTATGAGATATCATCTCACCCCAGTAAGAATAGCAAAATTTAACAAAATTGGGAATTTTCCCCCCAATATATATTCTTTCAAGTCAACTTCAGCAGTGTCTTTCTATGGATTTGTATTCATGACCATATGGGTGAGATGGCTTTGGGAAAGGGAATACTTAGCATTTTCTTTCCTTAGTGTACTCAGACAGTGTCTGGTTTGCATTTGGGCTCATCAAGAAAACAAAGTCCTTTAGACCAACAGGCAGCATCATGATAGATTGGGAAAAGACTGAAGTTGTCGGCGATTTCCTTTTACTTGGAGCCACTGTCAACACAGATAACAGCAGTCAAGAGATCAGAAGAGCTTTTGCACTGGGAAAATCAGCTGTTCTTTTACTTTTGAAAGAGAGGAGCGAACTGGGGGCTGTCAAGCAAGAATATCTCCAAAATGCTAAAGACAAATTATATCTGTTTAAAGACTAAGGTGCACCTGAACCAAGCCGTGGTGTTTTCTGTTGCTTTGTATGCATGTAGAGGCAGTAAACTGAGTGAGGATTGTTCATTGTTCTCTCATGGATTCAAACTACATGCCTTTGGGATTGCAGCACACCTTCTTACCTTTAGGCCACCAGAGCTTCCATACATTTGGAAAATGGATGATAATTAAGGAAGACTAACAGGGTGGTGCCTTTAAATTGTAGTGTTGAGAAAAGTACTGAATATCCATGACCTGCCAAAAGTGCAAAAAATTTGTCTTGGAGGAAGTTCAACCAGGGTACTCTTGAGAGGCAAGGATGGTGAAGCTTCCTCTTGACATCATTTGCGCTTACTGTCAGAATATGTCCAGTCCTTGGAAAAAGACAGCATAATGGGGGAGGTGGAGGGTCAGACAGAGAGGGAGACCCTCAACAAGATGGAGTGACTATAAAAATGAGCTTCAGCATATCAGGAATCATGGGCATGGTCCAGGGTAGGGCAAGGTTCAGATGTGTCGTTCACAGGGTCGCTGAGTTTTATTTGACTTGATGGCACCTAACAACAGCAGCCACAACAACAGTGTGAGGCAAAGACTCTGAGACCTTGGTTGCTGCTAGCTAACTTTAGTTCTCTTTTACCTTAGTAAAGCAGCCCTGGTAGGTATAGTACGTCGTGTGTTGAGCAGTTCAAATCCACCATGGGAGAAAGATGGAAAGTCTTCATCCATCTAAATCCTCCATCAAGTTCTAAATTCTCGGGAACTTGGCGGAGGGATGACATTGTTCAGAATGGACTTGACTGCCGTGGGCTTGGTTTTGATTTTGACCTTGAGCTCCATTCCTCTCTATTTTTAGAAGAATGAAAATTTTGTTTGCTTTAAATACTTTTTGTTCTCTTTTGTTTTTAAAGCACTCACTGAAAATGACCAGGACTGTCAGTCACCGCTCAAGAATCCTCTACTCTCCACCTCAAGACCCCTGGTTTTCGGGAAATCGAATGGCACGTACCCCTTTTCACTGGCCCTTTCCTTGCAGTCGTTTCCGTCAGCCCCCCCCTCCTGGAAGCAGCCTTGTCTAGCTCTACTTGCTCCCTTCAAAGTGTTGAAACCAAGCCCACTACATTCAGGGCCGAAACCTTCTAAGTTCAGGTGTGGCCAAGTCACTGACCCTCCACCGTGGCATATTCACCCTATTGTGTTTTCTCCCCTCTTGATGAATGGTGCTTCAAGGAGCTCTGTCTGGCATAGTCTGTAGGGAGTGACACTGCTTACCCAATGGTGGCACCTGTCTGGTAGTTCAAATCCACTTGCAGCTTCACTGGGAAAAGAAGGGCAGTCTCTTCCCACACAGTCTACAGCCTTTTGAAAGCCTCTTGGCAGGCCAGCTGTAATTCCGTTCTGACATGTCGGTAAATGAGGATTTTTCAGTTTGTTTTGAATGGTGGTTGATGGGTCATTTTTTAGGAAGAGAAGTTCTCCAGCCACCACACTCCAGCCACAGCTGGTGGTCAGTCTCTATGTGGAACTTACTTAATGGAATTCTGCACCCCTTAACCAGGCCTTTTCTGAATTTTCCTTTCTGCTTTCACTGAACGTCTCTGTTTTCCTTTGCCTCAAGGAGATGCAGCTGATTATCAGAAACAGCTGAAGCAGATGATTAAGGATTTAGCCAAAGAAAAAGATAAAACTGAAAAAGAGTTGCCAAAAATGAGCCAGGTATGAAGTTTAATCTTGTGCAAAGAATGGACTATTTGACCAAAGTCTGGTTTAGTGAGGGTAAGATGTTCATAATTAGGCATAGCCCTTCATCCTGAAACCATAAAGGATCTTGTAATTTCTGGGAGCTCAGTGTGGTCATTAAAGGGGACTCTTTAATCTTTTAATCTAAGCAGATTCAAAGATATTCCATATATATATATTCAAAGATCTTATAAGAGGAGGCTGTTAGACAGTGTTTCTGAAGGGTTGTGTTTTTTGTTTTTTGTTTTTTTTTGTTTTGTCCTGTGCATCATTTATTTTCCCAGATAGTGATCAGCATGTATTCAGTAGAGCAATGGAAGCATATTTGAGGCTTTGGGAGTGTGTGAACACAGCACTTATTTCTTAGATTACATTAGTAAAAACAATTTATTTTTCTTATTGCCTACAGGGCAAGATTTACTTTGTATTACTTGGTACTAGCTGCAATAATTTCCACATATGTTAAAATCCCATGAAGTCACCTTTTTTGTTTTCCGGAAGGGCCAAAGACCTTTTCTTGCATTCTGCTTACAGAAAGTATTGATATTTGCCTCCAAGAACTAACTATAGCTAGTTTCCCGCACCCTACCCCCAAATACTGTTTTATACTTTCTTCCTGGTTATAGTTTTTATTATTCTTCTTCCAGAGAGAATTTATCCAGTTCTGTAAAACCCTGTACAGTATGTTCCACGAAGATCCAGAAGAAAACAGTTTGTATCAAGCCATCGCCATGGTGACCACCCTCCTGCTGCAGATTGGGGAGGTGGGCCAGCGCAGCAGCAGCTCTGGAAGCTGCTCCCAGGACGGTGGGGAGGACCTGCGGGCGGCGGCCTCCTCGCCAGACCAGGACTCGGTGTTTGCCGAAGCTGAGACTGTACCCCAGGACTCCCAAGGGTTTCCTGACGCAGGAAGAGACGGGGATTGGACTGTCTCTCTTGAGCACATTTTAGCATCACTTCTGACTGAACAGTCTTTAGTGAACTTCTTTGAAAAGCCACTAGAAATTAAATCCAAGCTTGAAAATGCTAAGATCAATCAGTACAGGCTGAAAAACCTTGAAATGAGCCGCCAGTCTCAGCCTGAACTCAAGCTGAACAACTTGTAGCAAGATAGCAGCGCGCCGAGCTACACTGGAGCCCACCTTACCAAAGCAGGGGCCATGCTCCAGCTGTCACCCACAAATCCAGATTTTAGTACTTCCCTGAGTCATCTGGATAGAGCAACCTGACAGAACTGTGGACAGGAAATGCGATGCAACCCTGTTATTTCTATTTATTCATGGAAATTGGCAATTGGACTTCAGTACCTTAGGGTATCCATGCACCTTCAATTGACACTGTGATTCACAATCTTACTCTTAGCAGGTTTGATGAAATGGGCATTTGTCATGATGCGAGTTAGTCTGTTCCTCCTGTGGAACAAGTTGAATTTGTGATACTAAACAGAACAGCCTCAAGCTGAAGGTTCAAGTTTCAGTCAGGTTCATCCTAAAGTTCCCAGAGCCATTACCTGTGCAATTGTTTTTGGGGTTTTTTTTTGCACTAATTGTTTCAATGCTGGTAATTGAAACCATTTTAAGATATATTTGGTTGTAATTCACTTTGTATGTCCTTCCAAAAATATTGTGTACAAATCTTGCTTTCAATGTTGGCCTGTTTTTTAATAAATTTTTCTATTGACTTGGTCCTTTTCTTTCACTCATTATAATGTCTCCAGATGTGAGCTCTTACCTCAGTACTGTGCTAGCAATAAACTATGTGAGTGGTGTCCACATGCCAGTTGTTCAGTGGACACTGCTGCTACTAAGCGGCTGGCTGCCCATCCCACCATGGCTGTGCCCCTAGTGTGCTCAAGTGCCATTATCACTGCTGAGCACAATCTTGAAACATCATGTTAAGGACTGAATTTAAGAGGAGGTATATACTTTTGAGAAATGTTATGAGCCTTATTTTAATGCAAAGTAATAACTCATAAAAAAGTCTAGTTTCAACTGATAGTGGCTGGCTAAGTTACTAAGACTGCTCATCTCTGGCTGACCAACTGTAGGGAGCAGTAGTTTTCAGGCTAACCGTGAACTCACTATGCCACCAGAGCTCTTGACATTATTAACCCATCATGGTTCCTTTTTACACTATCAGAAGCAAAAAGACACTAAGTGGGTTTTTAAATTGGTGGTTTATTAAATTGATGCCCGAATTTCACTTCAAAATTGCCCTGCTGCCCCCAGTTTTTGCTTTCTTATCAGCTATAAAACAAGTCATCACAAAAACAGGAGAAAAAATTGAAATGTCACAAGAGATGAAAGACTGCACTAGAACATTGAGAAGCCAAAACAAAAAAGGAAAATGTGCCCAAGGAAAAGAGCTGAACAAGATTTTAAAGGTCAGCTTGGGAGGACAAAGTATTATAATGGAATGTGCAGAGCTGGAATTGGAGAAAAAAAAAGAACTTGTTCTACATTTCTGAGAACTGAAAAATAAATTTAAGCCTTGAGGTGCAGTACATATATTGAATGACCCAGAAAGCATAAAGAGAAAATGGAGGGAATACAGTCAAGAACCAGAAAGAACTGATTGACCCAGAGAAATGTCAGGAAGTACCATATGAACAAGAGCCAATAGTAATGGAGGAAGTGGAAACCGCATTGAAGGCATTGGCAAAAAATAAGGTCCCAATAATCAATGGGATAACGATTTGTTTCAGTTAGCAGATGCAGGCCTGGACGCGCTCACCAGTCAAGGAGTGCTATCTTGGCCAAAAGATTACAAGAGGGCCTTATGTGTTCCCATTCCTAAGAAAGTGATCCAACAATGTGGAAAGTATCAAACAGTATTAGGATCACATAAAAGCAAGATACTGAAGATCATTCAAAAACAGAACAACAGTACATAAGAACTGCCAGAAGAATCCTGGCTTAAAAGAAAATACAAGAATGTCTATTTGTGCTTTAAATTGTGTATCATAAGTTGTGGCTGACATTTAAGAATGGGAGCCACAGGCCACTTAATTTTGCTAACAAAGACCTTGACCTGGAACAGGCCACTGTGGTTTGAAATTGAGATCACTGTTGTATTCATTCACTCCTTATCTATTCAATCTATATGCTGAAGCAACTTATGGCACAGCCTTGCTTACACGGAGACCTCTCCCAATTACTAATGTCAGTTTGAGGACTAAGGTGTACCCTGTTCAGGCCGTGGACTTTCTGATCCCTAGCTATGCATCTGGAGAGCAGGACCGTGAATAAAGACAGAATTGATGCCTTTGAGCTGTGGTGTGGGAGAAGCAAACAGAATCCAAAAGGGGGAAGGGTTGGTGAAGGAGAAGACTATCCTAATCAGGTACACTGACAGGGACTGAAGTGTGAGGACAGCACAGAATAGAATAGGGTTCAGATCTTTTTCACAGGGTCACTGAGCCAGACTTGACTCTAGTAGGGAACCTAACAACTGCTTCCCCCACTGTTTGGGCACTTGCCATCAGATGCTGTTGACTGAACTCCTGAATCATGTGAGGTAGAACTACAGGGAATCTTGACAGAACAGATCACCTGGGCTCCTTAGGCACTGAGAATCTTTAAGTTATATCTGTATAATATGACCATGTTGTGTTGCATTACATAAAACAAAACCACATGAAGACAGTTTTATAACTTTATTTGTTTAGTTTTCATCCACATTGACGGTCTGTAGATCTGCAAAAGAAATGAAAAGCCTGTCAATTTCGATACTCAACAAGGAATAATTTTAATATCCAAAACATTTCAAGGAAGGTTTTATGGCAAGTATTCCATTTCTGTAGCTATAATACCTATTTTGAGGTTTCCACTACTCTGTGTACTTAATTTAGCCTTTTGCATTTGCCCGTATCATTTAGGTAGAATGATTACACTTGTATTTCCTACTGGCAGACTCCTTAGTTATGTGGTATACAAATGAGTATTTGGTAAATACAGGTTATAAAACATTAAATTTAAATAGCATTGTAGAATTTATGAAAAACTTACTTTTGAAAGTGGTGACAGGTACATAGGTAACCAGTGTATACAGCTTGTTTGGGGAATCTTCATCCTCATTACGTTTTCTGGACAACCGTACACGGATGCGGTATGGGACATTCCTTCAAAAACAGACATTTCACATGATCATGAGTTGGTACCAAAGCTGTAAATCTTTACAAAAGATTTTTTTTTGTCCTGCAGAAGAACTTGTGGATTCAAACAGCTGACTTTGTTAGCGAGGCAACAAAACTAAGCCACCAGGGGATCTCAGAAAATATATATACACTCCAGGTGGGCAAATGCTGCCCACCTCAGGACGTGTGCTCGTCTACACAGAAGCTGCCACTCTATGTTGGTGGACTTCTGCCTTTACTGCCACCATAGCAATCTGGTATGTAAAAGGTTTACATGCAAATTTAATTCTACAAGAACACGGTTTTAAACTACAAAATTATATGAAATGCATTAGATTATTAAAATTCTCTTTTATGTAAACAATGCTCCAAGCCTCTCTCATCCAATTTCTCAGCCACTTTCCAGTTGATCGCACTTTCTTCTGTGGCGGTATGAGGATATGTTGCTGATCCCAGACCCTGCATATTCTTGCTATACAATGCCCGACTCATTACTGTGATTCTGCCCTGTGACCCTGCATCAGTTAGGTGTCAGTCCAAATGTCATTTTAAGGTGCTTCCCTGCAGATGCCACTCTATCCTTTCAGTCTCTGAAGACACAGTTTTCTTTTTATGCACAAGTTTATCTTATGAAAAGAATTTCCACCTTATTCCTTTGGCCCAGACAGCTTTGTTAAGCCTGGTGTCAATGCGAACATCTGGTGTGCCCATCTCCTTCATGGCAAATTTCCGGATCTCCTTTAGTGCCCGAGGAGCACGCTTCTTAAATCCCCTAAAATTTAAAAACACAGATCAATTAAATAAATGAATAGTATATACCGTTTTCACAAACACAAAACTTAAATGCATACTCCTTGATAAAATATAATCTGAGCACCTACTACACCTTAAGAGTCCATTTTTAAAGCAGGTATCTTTTACTGGTTCATTATTACTGTCACTGTCATTTGTGGTTTGTTCTGAAGCCAGTTCAACAAACTGGTGACCAGAAGAACAAGAAACCCTTAAAATGTCTAAATTTAAAGAACAGGAGGAGCCACAAAGGACTATAATGGAGAGAATGTTTTATTCTGGAGTTCTTTGGATGTGCCAACATGTGAGATATACTCAATCTGCTTAGAATTCTGCATCAGGAATGGTTAATCGTTTATTCAGATGAAAATCCTTTGATTAATTTCACTTTCAGTTACTAAGAAAGGCCAAAATGAAAACTTACACAGGTCAAGCATTTAGTTATGTGAAGGCCATGTTAAAAGTGGGGCAGCTAAGGAGGTGTTCTACTAATCTTAAGACTTTAAACGTAAAATAGCAATGACCATGGCTACCTTACATCTCTACCAGGTAAACAGCTCTTAGAAGATGTTTAACACTTTCACTTCATGAAAACTGGCCAAAAATCAGCACAAAGAATTGCAACCCGTTTCCTTCAGAGCTTTCCTTGGGCTCCCTGCTCACCCAACTTCTGTTACTACATTCTTTGCTCAACCTCAGTAATCTTTTTCTAGACTCCCATCAAACAAACTGGATTTATTTATTCAGTACTGTTAGTTGCTGCCAAGCAACCTCATGAAAACACAGCCCAAATCCAGCCACAAACAGCAGCTAACAGAAAAAATCCAAAAGAGAAAAACTCCCAACCTCATTCCTCATGTACTTTATGTAACATTGAACATTATCAGGTAGTGTTAAGTATGACAAAGAAAAGTAACCTATGGAAAACTGGCAAGCTTAAACAAAACCAGAACTCTGCAAGGCTGACCCTGAAGATAAGGCCAGTTAAAGCATCTGTGAGCAAGTATTCTAGTTGAGAAAAAACAAAACAGAAGCATGTTTCATTAACAAACATGCCTATCGGGCAAGCTCACGTGGGATCACAGCAGTTTAGCTTTTAACATGAAGTACATGAAAAGCAGAAAATGCTTGCAAATAGACCATGCATCTGGAAATGAAGACAGGTGGCTGCTAGGATCAGTCACAGTGATCTGTAGCTAGTCAAGAGGATTTGCCAAACTGTCACATAATTAAGTAGTAACAGGTTAGCAACAGAAACAAGATGCCCATCGGACATACAAGTAGAGATGTTAATGAGGCACAGGAGAGAAATCTAGAATTTGGGGAACACCTAGAAGGTATTTCAAGTCCCAAGAGTTTTGTTATTACCAAGCGTGAAGAGAATGTGAGAGCAAACCAGATCAAGAAGGTGCAGCCTAGTGAATAAAAAGATGGGAGTTTATAAAATCTTTTATAAAAAGAACAATATAACTGGCAACTGTTGATCAAAAGAAAAGGACAGAAAAGTGACCAAAGGATTCAGTATCATGAAGGTCTTCACAAAGGGCTTGTATAAAAACCTGACCACTAGCTAGCTAATGGCTGACTAGCATTGTGTGGCCCTCAAAACCCTTCCCTCTGCCCCTGCCTCTTCCTAAGACAGGAAGAAGCCTTGGGGTTCACTCATCACCTGCAGAGCCCAGGGAAGTATGGTAAAGTTTTTGATAAGCCTCCCAACTAAATATATGCTGTTGTATACACAAGCAACATTTTTTTTTTAAAGGCACCAAATACTTAAACTAGAGGCCAAAAAAGAGCACACGATGCTCCCTTCCAGCCAGCCTCGGTGCTACCAGTATCTGAGACAGAGACTGCCCGGGAAGTGGAAAGAACTTAGCTCACCACTATGTGACACTACACAGTGGGGGAGAGTTCTACTAAAACGCTCCCAGGTAAGTTTTCACAAAGAATTAAATAGTTACTACTGGCAATAAGCATCATGCACATAGGAAGTGGAGACATCCACCGAGCTAGAAACCTACTGTACAAGCCTCACAGGAAAAAGGACTAAAACCATCATATTCAAAACTGTTCCCTACATTGTCCATCCCAAATCCTCACTATAAACAATGCCCTGAAATCCCATTTATGTCAACCTCTAGCTTTTTTCCTCCTGGTATCACAACTCACACCTTTTGACTCAGAAAACAAAAAACAATTCCACTTAAAAAGTCTCAAATTCTGACAGAACTCAGCCTACCTCCCCCCAACTCTATCAAGTCCAGAAACACTAAAAGTTTGTTCTCCCCAATATAGAAATATTTAACCCTTTAGTCTTATTTAACTGCCGTCCAAGGAGTCTAATTCACAGGCCTGGTGTGTGCAAAGTTAAACATAAACACAGGGTTTTATAAAATGCATCGCGGCCAGGTCTATCCTGCAGCTCAGCGCTTAAGCATTTACACCACTCAGGGGCTTCTTAGCTTTTAATCCAAGTTTAATTTTAAATACAAAACAAGGAGTAGAAATGATCTTCATATTTGGAATCCACACTTTAAAAGCCAGTCTTTGACCAACATCACAATTAGAAAAAAAACTAACCCCCCCGGACTACAAGTCAGAGATTCTGAGTCAGGGGAGTGTATCTTCTTTTAGTAACTATTCCGGCTCCTAACTAACCGGAAGCCTGCAGATGCGACCCCTAAACTAGCGAGGCGTTGGGGAGACCGCAGAGGCACTTACACTCCATGGATGCGCTTGTGAATGTTGATGGTGTACTCTCTGGTCACCACTTCGTTGATGGCAGAACGGCCTTTCTTCTTCTCACCACCCTTCTTTGCGGGGGCCATCTAAAACCAGATGACAAGGAGACTCAGAGCAGAGCAGGCCGGGTCGAGCTCCTCCTTCCACGCCCGGCCTCAGGCTGCCGTCCTCTGGACGTTTCCGTGCAGGAGGTCCGGCCAGACCCCGGCAGCCTGGTCGAGGTGAAGGAAGCCAGGCCACTGCGCGAGGGCACCGAATCCCTCCGACACAGGCTCCCCAAGACAGCCCCCCTCCCAGGGTCTCGGAACCCTTAAACACAGCACTGCGACCCATCTCCCCTGAACGCGGAGCCTTGGGCCAACTCAGGAGAGAGCCTGCCGTCTTGATCAGCATAGCCACGGGAGCGGATGAAGCTAGATCCCCAGAAGCAACAGCAAGCGACCATACTTACAGTGCCGGAACAAAGCTGGAAAGGAAGAGGGCAAAGGATTGTGGGGAAAAAAGAAACATAGACTCGTACAACTTCCGGGTCACCTGGAGGCGTGACGGGGTGTGACAGGGGAGGGGCGATGAGGGGGTGTCGTGCGCAGCGTGTTCTGGAGGAGGAGCCAGCGGGGGTCGGGGGTGGGGCCAGGCCGTCCGTGCTTGCCCCCTGCTCCTGCTGGGCAAGAGTGTGCTGGTTTCTACAGTGAAGCTTAGGAGGGCTTGAGACCATGACCAAGGTGTTCTACACCTTCAGAAAGGAGCTGCACTACTAGTCTCTTTTGAAAAAATCAAAACCTAGGATCAATGGAAGAATTTTTTTTAATTTTTATTAAATTTTATTAATTTTAATGAACATTTACAGAGATTTTGGATTTCCATTCATTCATTGTTGCACTGTTTTCTCAACCTCCCTCCCCAGTTTATTTCTCTTTTTTTTCCCCCTTGAAAGTCTTTTAATTGTCCCATTGCCACAGGGCTTGTCAAAGCCATTAATCTCCTCTGTCAGTGTGTCCTTTGCCATTCCCTACCACTCCTCCCTGAGAGAGATTTAATCCTGATTCATAAGGAAAAGGGGACGGAGTATTAGCTACTTCCTGCTGAAAAGGGATGTTGTAGGTTTCAGTGTGAAGATCTTCTCTCACTACTCTAAAGGGCCCCTTTGGCAATAGGAAACACGTAGACTATTGTGGAAATTGGTTTTGGAATTTAGACTGACGGTTATCAATTGTGCTTAGCCGTACATGTTCATATCCTTTGAAGATGTATCATGGAACTGTTGCAGCCTAGAAGACACAAATTTAACTAACAAGTTAAAAGTACAGGAGTCAAAAATTAAAAGCAATCATATTCCAAGTAGAGTTTCTAACAGTGGCACAAATCAAATTACAGAGGGAAGGTAGTCCTTAAAATAAAAGGCCTATTGACTGGCACTTTGTCTATTATAGTATAAATATAAAGGTTAGGAACCACAAGATGTAGAGGCTCAACTATGTTATTTATTGTTCTTAAGTCCTGGACCAAATTCCATCTACCACTGGGTTGTTTTATAGGGAAGATTTTATTTACAACTTCACAATTAGAATGAGCGAAATAATGCTCTTTTGCTTTTCTCATTGATTCATTCATTCACTCACTAAGTTACACATTAGACAAAACTGTATACTGTGCTTGGTTGGTGGTTCCAGAGACGCTGAGACACAGACCTTGCCTTGGAGGTGGTCCTGTTGAGCTAGAAAAGACTCATGAACGAAGGTCGTTACTGCTCCTAATTGTGGAGTCAGAGGCTAGAAGCCTGGCTGGGGAGGTGGGGGGGGAGGGCCTTGAACTTCATGCCTTCGGGACTGTAGCACAGCTTCTTGCCACTAGGCCACCATAGTTAAAAATTAAGAAGAGAGTGTGTCAAGGTTATATTTTCTCTCCATACCTATTCAATCTATATACCAAACAAATTTTTCAAAAAGCTAGACTCTGTAAAGATGAGTGTGGCATCAATATCAGAAAGACTCATTAATAACCTGTGTCATGCAGATGACACAACCTTCTTTGCTGAAAGCGAGAAAGACTTGAAGCATTTCAAGTCCTCAGAAGATCAAAGTATACAGCTTTCGATATAGATTGCATATCAACATGAAGAAAATGAAAATTTTTACCACTGGAACGA
>NW_006399812.1:2979903-3010696 GCF_000299155.1 Elephantulus edwardii | reverse complement strand
CAGAGGCAGTGCGATTGGCACAGGATAGAGCAGGGTTTAGGGCTGTTGTACATAGGGTCGCTATGAGTCGCAAACGACTGGACGGCACAGAACAACAACAACAATGATGTTATTTTGAGGATTAAGGGGTGTCTGACTCAGGCTATGGTCTTTCTGATCACTTGCTGTGCATCTGAGACCTGGACAGTGAATAAGAATGACAGAGGAAGTATTGATGCCTTTGAGCTGTGTAGTGTTGAAGAGCACTGAACATCTCATGGACTGTCAAAAAAACAAACACATCTTAGAGAAAGTGCAGCCAGAGACATATTGGTAGGAGGAGCTTAGGAGAGGAAGACCCTTAACCTGGTGGACTGACAGAATGACAGCTACAATGAACTCTAGTGTGTCAGGAAGTGTGAAGTTGGCACAGGACAGAACAGGGTTTAGATATGGTTTTCTTGGGATTGCTATTGGTCATTATTTGACTCGATGGCTCTTGACAACAGAAAAACTATTAAAGTTATTAAGCATAGTATTTGAATCTACAGTCAATGTCCATGAAAATAGTAAAGAAATCAAATACTATATTGCTTATTTCAGTTGGTTTAAGATATTTAAAAAAACACAACCTGATATATTCCAGAATTCATGTTTCACTCACTTTTCATCAGCCAAGACTTTATACTTTACAGAAAGATATGTCATGGTTTTTCTGGAAATCAGAGAAGATTGCAAAACAGTCCTTTAATAAGCATAATTAAATGACTGAAAACCTCAGAAATTAAACTTGTATCGTGTGTGGGTTTTTAAAAAAATAATACAATTAGAATTTTCTGAATTTATCCAAATTCTGAAACTGTGTGAAATTTGAGCAAAGGTAAATGAAATTGGTAGTATTAAAAACTCTACCCTTTTTTAAATGGCTTCCAGCTAGAAAATCCTGGGTCAGTAAAGAAACTGTTTCCATTTAACATTTGGCTCTACTTAGAAAGATTCTCAGCCAATTAAAAATAACACACTTTTTCCAGAAAAATCACGCATATATAAGCCTTTGAATTTACGAGATAGTAAAATTTTGAAATTTAATCTTGTTTCCCAGAATTTGGCTTAAAAAGAGCTTCAACCTCTTGTTCCTTTAGTTTAAAGAGTAAATCTTCAGAAATGGTCGATGTATGTTTTAACTTTCCCTTCCGCAGAAATACAGTAGATGTGGAATAGTAAGTTCTGTGGCTAATGGAACATCTTTTTCATGCACTCACGTAATGCCTTCTTATGCCATTCCAAACTGATTCTGGTCATAAAATTGAGAAGAGCTGTCCTCATTTTAGGGGGCTCCAGAGGCCTTATCTGTGGGGAGCTGGCTGCTAATCAAAAGCCATACCTCTCTGGCCGTTCAAATCCACCATTGACTCTTCAGGACAAAAATTGTCTATCTCCTCTCACGCAATTTACTCTTGGAAAATCCGCTGGAGGGTCAAGTATGAGTTGATTTAGACCCAGCAAAAGAGTTTGATTAAAAAAAAAATCCTATGGCTTACACACTCTGGGTATGTTGCTAGGAGGGGTTATTCCTTGGAGAGGGACATCAAGCTTGAAAAGGTGGAGTGATGGCACAGGAGAGGAAGACACGCAGGCGGTGGATTGAGAATGATTTCAGCAGTGGACAGGAATGTGTCAGAGATTGTGAGGAAGATATAGGACAGCACAGCTCTGTTTTCCATAAGGCCGCTATGTGTTATACTTAATGGCACTTAACAACAACAATAACAAATTTTACAGAGTTATAGGAATGGAGAGGAGTGAGGTAAGGCACTTTGGGCCAATGCCTTTGGAAAGGACTGTGATGAGCATTGGCATCTCGGTGATTCTCAGTCCTCAGCATAGCAGGCCACCATTTTTTGGGGTGTGTGTGTGTGTATGTGTGTGTGTGTTTTAAAATTAATTTTAATGAAAGTTTACAGAGACTTTGGATTTCCATTCATTCATTGTTGCACTTTTCTCCCTGCCCAACCTCCCCCCCCCAGTTCATTCTTCTCTTTGAAAAGTAAAAGAAAAATTCTTTCATTGTTATACAATCTCTCGCTCCAAGTACACTCCACTATGCAGCCTTCATTTTGAAAAGCAAAATTCGTTCATTGTTTTACAATCCCTCCTCCCAAGTCCACTCCGCTATGCAGCCTTCATTCTGGACTCCTGTCATGATAATACCTAATCATGTATCCCTTTTAAATTTTTTTCTCCCTCATCTGTTTCAATGCAGTATACATTATTTATCCCATCTTTCTCAGTCTCCCGCCAACCCCGGTGTCAGTCCTGTTTTACAACAGTGCAAGCCACTCTTAAGTCAGGTTAATGAGGCCTCATGCGGCCTGGTGGGGGAGGCTTGCAGTGAGCACAAGTCTCCTTGATACTGCTGCTTTGTTCCCCTGGCTGAGCAGGTACCCCTTTGCAACATAATGTGTGCGTGCATGTGTGACACATAGACATGTATACCTTGCTCTATCATTGAACTCCAAGTACTAGTGGTCAGAAAGTACAGACTTCCTACTTAAACGAGTTTAATTGAGTTATCAATGGATAAGGTCTTGGCCAAGTCCATGCATTACCTATGTCTGTATAATTAATTGAGCAGTAATTTAACTACTCCAAATTACTGAAAAGCAGTGATGTTAGTTTGAGGACGAAGGTGCTCCTTATTCAGGCTATGGTCTTTCCAATCTTGCTATGCTGCTGACAGCTGGAGAGTGAATAAGGATGACAGGAGAAATTGCTTTTATTTGAATTGTGTTGTTGGAGAAGAGTGCTGAAAATACTATAAGCTGCTGAAAGATCAAACAGATATGTCTTGGAGAATGTGCAGCCAGAGTGCTCCTTGGAGGCAAAGATGATTCAGTTTTGCCTCACAAACTTTGTGCATGTTAGGAAAGGTTATTCATTGGAGCGAGATATCATGCTTGAGGAGGTGGAGGGATGGCAAAACAGAGGAAGATCCTCGACTAGGTGGATTGACACAGTGACTGCAGCAATGGGCTCAAGTGTGTCAGAGCTTGGGAGGACGGCATAGGGTAGGGCAGGGTTCATATCTGGTGTCCACAGGGTCTTTATGAATCGTAACAACAGCAACATACAATTGAGAAGAACGCATGAGCAGTGCAAATGTTTAATCCATGCAGTTGCTAACCATAATTAAAAGTCAAAGCAAGCCTATTTACAGACAAACACAAGTTAGATGAAAGTATCTTCATATATAATGGTTAACCTTGTCTTTAAAGGCTTTTATATATAGTAAAAAAATACCTTCCAGGGAGGAATATATGTATATTGCATACCACTTCTAACCAAAAGAGCAGAAGCTTAAGTCTACCCAGAAGCCTAAAAAGAAATAAACAAGAGTTTACTTTTGGTTGTTGTTGTTGTGTACCATAGAATATGAACAGACCCATAGCTGACCCTCTGGTGGGTTTCCAGAGGCAGTTAATTAAACTGGAGGAGATCGAGCATCTGACCTTGAACTGCATGCCTTTGAGACTGCAGCGCCACTTTTTGCTACTAGGCCACCTAGATAGAAAGATAGATAGATAGATGATAGATAGATAGATAGATAGATAGATAGATAGATAGATAGATAGATGATAGATGTTAAGTTAGCTGACTTAAAGAAGGAATCAGAGAGAATGAGAGAAAGCTTAATGCAGCTTTATTAAAGAGGGGTGGGAATAGGGAAGCTCCGGGGTGAGGTTCCTCATTCTGAGGATGCAGCATGAGAAAATGACACTCTTGAGGGGATTGGGGAGCGGTTTAGGCCAGGCTGAATAGCTAGGATTTTACCTTGCTCTCCCCACCCCGAGAAAAGCAAGCCTGCCAGATCCTCCCCCCTCCCTTGGAGATAGACAGAAAAACCAGACAAGGATAAAAGGAAGTCTAGAAACTAAAGATAATAGGACATCGCAGCTACAACAAGTTCCAGGATTCAACTGCTGAACAGGAATACTGATGCCCCCAGGATAGCCCCCCTCCACACCCAACCCAGAAATCTAAGACCAAAAGGATAAACACCAGACCTCCCTCCCTGGTCAGTGCTGACAATGCATTGAGAGCCTCCACCCACCGTCAATGAGGCAAATATGAAATAAAAGTCCATTTACTATACACTTGGCTCCAGTTGGTTTTAGACCAAGCGGGTGGTGGGACCTTTCAGTTTATACACGGATAGAATCATTCTTGGATGATTGATGGGATGGGAAGGAAGGGAGGAGGGAGTAAAATTGAATGGATAAGTTGAGGGAAAATCAAGGCACTATATAAGGGGTTGATTAGATGCTAATTACATTAACCAGTTGTAATTAATATTATTGAAACAAGATGTGTAGAAACGATTCCATGAAAAACCACTATCATCTGTAAACTTACATTCAAATATAAAGAAATAATTATCAAAATATGCCTGCAGGTGTCAGAGACAGACTATAAAGATCAAGACATGCTTGCATTGATCAAGGTGCAAAGATTACGATATTCTAGGAAACTTGTGGGTCACCAAAGCCTACTCTCTATGATTTCCCCTCCATATTTGATTTCCAGTTATTATTAAGAATCCTTTATTAAAACAATGTATACGAACTTCGTAAGATAGTCAGTATGAAATAAAAATTTCATTTTAAAAAAAGAAGTCTTTGTAAGCAATTTTATGTAACTACCAACCAATCATGGTTTATTTCAATCTGTTCTTCCTGTTCATTTACAGATCTCTGGAGATGAAAAGTATATGGGAACACTCAGTGGGCTGCTTTGACTTTGTGTTTCTCTAGTTTAAACTGGTAGCTTTGTGGAAAGAATTGAGCTGCCAACCCAAAGGCTTGAGGTTTCAATCTACTAGCTAGCTCTTCCTTGGGGAAAAGATGGGAAATATCCTCTCATAAAATTTATTGCCTCTGAAAACCCACTGCAGGGTCATCTATGGGCCCATTCTGACTTGATGGTATACAACAATAACTCCCACAATAAACTCTTCTTCGGCTAGAATTGTTCAACCAGGTGTTTTCTCTTTGGCAAATATTTCAACACCTTCAAGAGGACACTTAGAAACTCAACAGGCCTATGTTGCAGCTAGAAAAAACTCAACACCACAGCCAGACTTATTTATAGTTTACTTCTACCTTTTCCACACCTCTTGGATTATCCTTAGAAACACCTTGAAATAAAACTAGTGTTTACTGAGGAAAAGATATGTGGAAGCAGAGACACAGGGACAGAAATAGCTTTCAGAGGAAATTGTACAAATTTATTAATTTATTACAAAATGTCCACTCACAGAAAAACACAAGAAAACTTTTATACTTTTTTTTGTATTTGGGAAAGGAACTGGTGTCTCAGATACAAAATAATTTACACATAATCCATATAATTTTATTTTATATAGAAATAGGTCATTATTACAACAGCTGTACAATTCACTACACTTCGTATTATAATTACATAAATTCTTCTCTTTAGAAACATCTCAACATAACAAAACATACAAAAAAAGCAAAGTGCATTTTTAAAAGGAAAATCCAATCCTCAGGATAATTATGAGAGATATGTAGAAAGATGCAGCATTCTCACTCAAAGGGCCAACATGTGGTGGGGTTACCTCAGAGACCTGGGGTCCTGTAGGCCTGCCTGGCTTATGGAACTCTCCCTTCATATCCTAATTGTTTTCTACAGAATTCTGGAACATCAGCTGCATGATTGTGCTTTGTGTCCACATCTATAGTTGTGATTAATGAAGTAAACAGGAAGTCCAGTGTTACATTTAGTGGGGAAAAATATCCACTAGGACAGCTGTGGGATGATGTGTCCCATTAGGCTTTAGGCCAATGGGTGTGGACCTGCAGCTTGATTAGTAACGACCAGTTCTACTATCTGATTGATGGGCTCTCTGTATTAGTGGAGTCCCTGAAATGAAGTCAAGGGACCTTATTCATTTCTTTAAACAGAAAGTGCCTAAGTTATTTCCTCTGTGCAGCTGTGCAAATGAAAAAAAAAACACAATTTAAAAATAATGAAAAATAATCTCTTTATCCTCTTTCTCTCTTTCTCTCCAACACATCTCTGACCTGGTGCTTCTCCAATGCAAAGGGAAGATGATAGAGAGTGTGAAGACCGACTAGCTGGTGTGGGCGAGCCACAGCCCGCTAGAGTGACCGGGTGCTCTTGGGAGGATGCAGTGAGAGGTGCCATGGAAGGTAAACTGAGG
Organism: Elephantulus edwardii; assembly: GCF_000299155.1. Classification (NCBI taxonomy): domain Eukaryota; kingdom Metazoa; phylum Chordata; class Mammalia; order Macroscelidea; family Macroscelididae; genus Elephantulus; species Elephantulus edwardii. The sequence goes on along the minus strand of NW_006399812.1, from coordinate 3,004,476 downwards.
AATAATGCTTATGGGGCACGAGGTTCACGACCAAGTATGGCTGTAGGGTGTGTAGAGGGCAGGGCCAGCGCCCCCCATTGTTCCCACTGGACCAGCCCCAGCACTTGGGATTGCAACCCTCAAGGAATTCTGGGATGTATTCCATGTGCATGAAAGTCAAGGGTGTAGTTTAAACTCTCCCCAACTCCTGTGGCCACCCCGCCCCTTGTCCATTGGTTAAAGCTGACTGTGACCTGACTGATGCATCAGGACACTATCGTGGTGGCTGCTGGAGGCCGGGCTCCGACAGACTGCTGACCCTTCTGGGTGGGTGTGGGTGCTGGGGCTGTGGCGGGGGTGCTGGGTGGTAGCTCAGGGTCCCTGGCGGTTGTGAGTAGGTGGGTAGAAGCAGCGAGTCCTGCTGTTCACTGTGCAAAGAGGTTGGCGTCTGTACCTGGGAAAAGAAAGGGGGAAGAGTGGGTTGCAGAGATGGTGCTAAGATTGAACAGCCCCTCAGCTCTTGCCCAGGGGGTTGTGCAGTCAGGTGATGGGACTTCCCTCAGCTGGCTTGTCACTGGAGATCCTGGTGGGATAGGGACAAAGGAAACAGAAACACCCCCTGATGCTGTCAGTTTGAAGGATTTCAAGAATAGGGTGAGCTGTGAAGTCAAACTCTGGTGGCTTGAAAGGCTCCTGCTGGCCCGGGGGAAGAGGGCAGAGTCTGGACAGTAGGGTTCTGAATGCTGAAACTACAGATCATCTCTAGGACAGATCATCAATGCACATTCCATCTGGATAATTTTCGCCAATGGTCCATGACCCCATCACTACATCTAAAATACTGCCATTGCAGGCCTCAGCTAGCCGACATCTTTATGTGAAGTTTAGAAGCTTCAGCTCTTCTAGCTCTAACTTTGCAGCCGTCAACTTTCATTTCTTACTAATTCCTTCCATCGGGAGCTCTGGCGGCCTAGTAGTAAGAAGCTGCACTGTAATGCTGAAGGCATGTGGTTCGAATCCACCAGCTGCTCCATGGGAGAAGGATGGGCAATCTCGTCCCATGAGATTAACTGCCTCTGAAAACCTGCTGGAGAGTCAGCTATGGATTGGTTGTGATGCAATGGCAACAACAACACATGGAACTCTGGTGGCCTAGTAGTAGTAGTAGGAGCTGCACTTTCAACCTGAAGGCACACAGTTCAAATCCACCTGCCGCTCCATGGGAGAAAGACAGGCAATCTTCTGGGTGATTTACTTCCTCTGAAAACCTGATTGAGAGTCGGCTATGAGTCAGTTCTGACTTGACAATACACAACAACAATCCCTTCCATATGGAGCTCTGGTGGTTTAGCAGTAAGGGATTGTGCAGCCAACCAAAAGGCACAAGGTTCAAATCCACGAGAAAAAAAAAATCCACCAGAAAAAGATGTATACTCGCCGCTTGTGCAATTTACTGCCTCTGAAAATCTGCTGGAGTTTCAGCTATGAGTCAGTTCTGACTTGATGGTACATAACAACAACAACAAAAATGTTGTTGTTATGTGCCGTCGAGTCGCTTACGACTCACAGCGACCCTATATACAACAGTCCTAAACTTTGCTCTGTTCTGTGCCAATCACGCTGTCTCCGACTCACCCACCCTGATTACCCCAGTCACTGAATCAATCCACCTCATAGGGGGCCTTCCCCTCCTGCGCTGTCCCTCCACCCTCCCAAGCATGATGTCCCTTTCCAAGGACCCGTCCCTCCTGGCAACATGTCCAAAGTATGTCAAACGAAGCCCCAGAATCCTTGCCTCCAAGGAGCCGCCCGGTTTAACCCTCTCCAGGATAATGTGTTTGTTTTCCTAGCAGTCCATGGTACCCTCAACACTCTTCTCTAGCACCACAGATCAAAGGCATCAATTCTCCTTCTATCCTTCTTAGTCATTGTCCAACTCTGATGCATAACAAGTGATACCAAAGACCATCACCTGTATCAGAGAGAGAGACACCATTGCTCTTCAGTACTTTGGAGAGGTCCCTAACAGCAGACTTTCCCATCACAATGACCAAAATAGACAGTGAAAAAGAAAAAAAAATCCAGTCAAAAAAATAGGAGTCTTCCAGAGGCTCAGCTCTGTGCGGGACTAGCACAACCTTGAAAGCAGGCTCAAAAGTCTTGGATGTGAGACTACCGGGGGCAAAGCCCTGGCCTCCCTCTACCCCTAGCTCAGCCTCACTCGCACCTGCAGGAAGTGTTGTGGCTGCGGCTGGGCCTGTGCAGGCTGCAAGGGTGACGGCTGGGAGGCGGAAAAGCTGGGGTGAAGCACCGCTTGTCCCATCAGCAGGACGGGGGTCGAGGCGCTGCTGCTGGAGCTGTGCACGTCTGCATTCTGAAACACTGCCTGGCTCTGCTGATACCTGTTTGGGAAGGAGAAAACAGAGCTTGGAGAAAGAAGTGCTGGTGATAACCGCCCATTAGCAAGAGGGAGTTAGTCCCAATACCAGTTGTCATTGAACTTGCTGCATCTCATTGTGACAATGCGTATGCCAAAGGAGAACTGTATTCTCTCTGAAGTTTTCAAGGGGTGGCTTCTTAGACACTGAGGCCTTCTTAAGTTCCTCTGGGTGGATTCAAACCTCCAATTTTTGGTAACAACTAAGCACATCAATCGTTTGTATCACCCAAGACTACATAAGGGGTGGGAGGGAAACCATTTAGGAAAGTTTTCAGAGATTATTGACAAGAACTGGATATTTAAAGACAGTAAAGAAAAAAAATATACATACATACACACACACACACACACACAAACACACATATATATGTATATATATGGAACATATGGAAGGTCTGTGTCTTGCATTATAACTTTTATTTTCAGAGCTGTTCTTTCTCTCCAAAGGATAATCTACAATAGTCACTGAGAGTTCTAAATGTCCCCTGAAGAGGCGTCTGTGTGTGTGTTTGTGTGTTGGAGGCAGGCCCTGATGCCACCAGAGATGGAGCAGTGAGGTCATGTCTGGAAGAGACGTGAAGGGTTGGTTGAGGGTATCAATTATTGGGTTGAACTATTATAAAAAGAGGCTTCTACACAGATAGAATCAATCTTGGAGGTTTAACATGGATGGGAAGGGAGGGAGAGGGAATGAAAATAAATAGTTGAGTGACAGGAATAGCAATACACAATAAGGGGCTGATTAGACATTGTAATTCATTAATTATATTCATCAGTGATAATTATTATTATTATAAAACAAAATGTCAATGAATGATTATATGAAAAACTGAAAGGATATGCCAACCTTCACTCAAATTAAAAAATTAATTTTAAAAAATATGAAGTTAACTGAAAATTAGCCCTCCCAGAGTAAAGAACTTTCATTTTTGTCTGGATTTGTCACCTTTTAAGCATCTTTGAAATCTCTCTGTCCACTTTATGCAGATAACTTAGTAAGAACAGGAAAAAAACCAAAAAACCCAAATTGACCCAAGGCTTGAGAGAGAACTGTGAAGAAAGTCCTATGCATTGTGGGACCCTCTCATTGGTCCAGGACCTGGGAGAGGAACAGGAAGCAGGGCGCCACTGAGATGAGAGGCCAGCCACAGTGGGGAGACTCCGGCAGTCATCAAGGACCCTGAAGGGGGCTTGTACCCTGGGGTTAGGTCCTGCGTGTGTGCCTTTGTGAAGATGACCTGGCCTCTGCCCTTGGATGATTCGTAGTGACCCCATGTGACAGGACAGAACTGTGCATAGGGCTTCCTTGGTGGCAATACTTATAGAAGCAGATTGCCGGATCTTTCTCTTGAGTGGATTACAAATTGCCCACCTTTTAGTTAGCAGCTGAACATGTAACTGTTGTGCTACTAAGTTTCCTCACCCTAATCCTTATGAGGCTTAATTTCCTTATGGGTTAAAGTGGACAGTGGTCCTACACTCTTGGGTTTTCAGATGAAATGAAGTTATGTGAATGGAAGAAATGCTTAGTAACCAGCTGCTTTTACTGTGGTATCTATTATTACTGGCTGACAGAGCGTCTGGAGGGACTTCTTGGGGACAGTAGTTGGTGGGGGGCTAGGTAGCTTGGCAAGTGTTTCCAAAGTGCAAATTGGTGGATTTTAGACACAAATGAAACATGCGTTTTTGTTTAAAAAGATATCTGTGAGACATTTCAAATTCTGCCTCTTTGTGAAAGCTAGAAACGATTTTCCAGCACCTTTCCAGTATGCCCCCTCTGTCTTTAGTAATCTTTGTCCCTGGTAATTAAACAGCAGAGCAGGCTGCTTCTGGTCCTAGGCGTACAAATGCAGAGAAGACAGTAAAGAGAACGGAGGACGCTGCATGTCTGGGATGAAGGAGGTTTTCACATCTGCAGGGGTTCAGAGTCCTGCGATAGAACATGGGAGCTGCAGGTGAACATCTGCTGCCTGCCCAAGGCATCCTGCAGGAGGGACTGGGACTAACTCTACTAGGGATGCAACAGGGTCAAGGCCCTTGGGTAACGTGGGGTGGCTGTGCGGTGGAATATATGCCCTGGTAGTGGGTTTGGCTACTGAAGGTGAAGAAATCCAAAGAGAATGACAACCTGGGCATATAATTAATGCTTCATTTGAATCTTGTCTTAAGCAGGGAGTGTTGTTTGTTTTTTTTAAAATATTTTTTTATTTGAATGAAAGTTTACAAATGACATTAACTTCATTTGATCATTCATACACATTTTTGTTTAAAATATTCATTATGATTGATTAATGTAATTATTTACAATGTTAGATCAACTCCTTACTGTATATTGCATTTTCTTTCATCCAACTTATTTTTACTCTTCTCTCTTTCCTTTTCCAGCTCTGCTAAACATTCAAGAATAAAACTTTCTGTAGCTTTTTATAATAGTGGCCTTATCCCATATTTGTCTTTTAGTGACTGATTTATGCAGCTTAGCGTAATTTGTTCTGGATTCATCCACACAGTTCAGGAGATGTGGCTGTGTCTGCTGACATGGTCTGGCTTGAGGAGTGGCAGGAGAAAAGTTAAAGGGAAAAAAATCCTCTTACATGGCATGGGCACGCTTGAAAATCAGGCTGGAGAGCAAAACTGATCGTGAGAACTACCGGCCCAGGCAGGGGACAGTGCTGCCAGCCGGTGACCATTCACATGCAGGCCTCTGCCTTTCCCTCCCCCCAGGCCACGTACTTGACCTGCCGTCCAGGCCTGCTGATCTCCGACGATGGCCTGGCTTCACAGGACCCGGGCATCATGGGCTGGATGGGTTGGCTCAGCAACAGTCTGTAGTGGAGGAAGAGACACGCGGAAACACATCAACCCTTGCCTTACTCAGCACGTGCCCAGTCTGGCTGATCCTAATCCCTGTCCCCTCGGCTCTGTTCTCAGTGCACAATGACCACAGTGGTCTCTTTCTAGAGACCATCTCGTGCTGCTTCAAGCCCCGCCATCAGAGATGCTCCTCTGCTGTTCTATTTCTGACTGATGAGAACACACGAGGAAGGCCTTCTCCTTCACTAGCCCAGATAAACCGCAGAGACTGTTAGCTCTGAATGCCTTTTCTCTGCCTCATTGGCAGAAGAAAGGAAAGCTGAATTAGAGTATGTGAAAACAAGTCTTGGTGGTCCTGGGACAGGGGAGGTGTATGTACCTGAGCTGCCGATCATGGCTGAAGTCTGGGCTGGGCTGGCACTGACTGGCATCCTGGGCGGTGGAGGCAGGCGTGGTCAGGGTCAAGGCTGGCGGGAGCACTGCGGCAGCATTGCTGAACGGGGACGCCAAGCTGCTCACGGGATGGCCACTTCCCTGCAAGATCTGTGAGCTTCGCATCTGCTTTGGACCCTGAAGCATCATTTTCATGAGAAAGGTAAAAGTGAGACTCCACTCAGGTGTGGGTTCTCCAGGGAACCTTCCTGGAACCTCTCGCAGCTCACTCTGGCCATTACTCTACCTCACCAGTAGAGGGCGCGCCTGAGCAGACGATAACTCACTGAGACTCCATACGTGTCATAGTGGAACTATGTCTCCATAGAGTTTTCAGTGATTGAGGTTTTTAAAAGCAGAGAAAGAGGCTTTTCTGTGAGGTGCCCTGGGGGGCGGGAAGGGGGGAACTTGAACCTCCAATCTTTAATTTAGAAAGTACATTCCTTAACTTTCTGTACTACCCAGGGATTCCTCCTTCAATTTAGGACTGAAAAAATGTTATTTTGATCTTACAACCCTCAACCCACTGAGTTGAGAGCACCCCAAGGATCCTTTGATGGTGTTGGGTTCTTAGAAAAGAACACAACCATGAAGTATATGCTTCCTCACACATTCCACCCAGCACTCCAGGACCTCCTTGTCATTTCCTCAATCATCGGGACAACCACTGCCTCGGAGCCTTTATATTTGCAGGCCCCTCTCCTCTCTGCAACATTCTCCCCTTGATACTGAGAACGCTCATTCTCTCACTCGAGTTTTTCTCATGTCCCCTTCTCATCGAAGCCCTTTCTGCCTACCCAGTGTAAAGACACAATCATTGGCCATGATTACCAGTGTAAGACACTCCACTGACATTTGATGGCTCCTGTTTGTTTCTCTCTCAGTGCTTAGAATTTAATGCCTAGTCTGCAGGGGGTGCTCAAGAAATACTTGTTGAATGAAATAAGAAGAAAAAGAAAAGAATGCAGGAATGGGCTTGGATTTGCCTTGAATTTTCTGTTTAATTAATTAATCACCACATGCTGTAATATGTACCAACAGCTCAACTCAGTGCCATCCAGGCAAAATGGACTCATAGCTGACCCAGAAGTGGGTTTTCAGAGGCTGTAAATCATTTGGAAGAAGACTGTCCACCTTTCTCCCGTGGAGCCAGAGGGGCACTGTCCTTGGATTAGCAGTGCAACTCCCTGTGGACTACATCACCCGAATTATATATGCACTGCTGTTGTTATGTACCTTGGAGGTGGAACCTATTTATAGCTGAACCTCCAGCAGGTTTTCAGAGGCAGTAAATTGCACAGGAGGAGAATATTCATCATTCTCTTGTACAGCAGATGGTGAATTTGAACCCTGTGCCTTTGGGTTGGCAATGCAACTCCTTATCACTAGGCCATCACAGTTACTTTATGTATGTGTAGCTTTTCTAAAACCTTTTAATAGAAAAATTGAACCAGACCCACTGTCTCCAAGTCAATTCTGATGTATGCTGATTATCCATCCAATTTCCGAGGCTGTAAGTCTTAATGACAGGAGACTTGCTATCTTTTAACATCAGACAATATAATCCTGCTTCCTTTTTTCTTTTACAAAACTTTTTTTGGCTATGCTTAATTATTTTTCTAACAAGCTTTAGAATAAAAAGTTTTAAAATGTATTTTAAGACCTTTTAAAAAGAGTGAAACCCTTAAATTTGGGTAAAAATGGCCTAGCCTCCCTTGTCTATGCCCTTGTCCACACTGTGCTGTAAAGAACCTGTTTCTGTTTCTTGATCCCCTATTAGATTAAAAACTCCTGGAGATTAAGGACAACCTCTGTGTGTGTGTATGTGTGTGTTACTGTAAGAGAGAGAATGTAATGTGTGTCTGTGTGTGTCTGACATACTTTCAGAAATCATTCAAAGACCATGGATCACAAACAGACATGTGTCATTGGAAAAATCTGCTGTAAAGGACTTCTCCAAAGTGCTTAAGAGCAAGGGTGTCAGTTTAAAACTAAGGTGCACCTGATTCAAGTCATCATCTTTTCAAATTCTTGCTATGCTTCTGAAAGCTGGACAATGAATAAGATGGCAGAAGACGACTTGATGCCTTTGAAATGTGTTGAAGAAGAACACGGAATATCCCATGGACGGCCAAGAGAACAAATAAATCTGCGGGAAAGTGCAGCCAAGGGTTCCTTAGAGGCAAGGATTGGTTAGTCTCACATACTTGGGGCATGTTGTCAGGAAAGGCCCATCCTTGGAAAACAGACATTGAACTGGGAAAGGTGGAGGGTCAACAAAAGAAAGGACATCCTCAGCGTGATGGATCGACAGTGACTACACCAGTGGGTTCAAGTGTATCAGGAGATGAGGATGGCCCAGGCTAGGGTGAAGCTCATGTCTGATACTCACAGGGACACTAGGAGTGGCAGTCAACTCGATGGCACCTAACCACAACAACATGGATCAAAATTGTCAACTCCATTGTGCGTGGGGTTATCTGACTGCACAGCAACTAACAACAGCACACAGATTTCCTTTCTTGCTTGACTACACTGGTATAACCGGCACCCCAATGACTAGAAGTGAGGGTTGACATCTTCCAGGGAAATGTATGCAGACTTTCACAATTAAGCATTGTTTTAGCAAGGAGAAAATTTTATCCACATTTATCTGAGCACTTTTTATCGCAAATGGGTGTTGAATTTTATCAGCTGGTATTAAGTTAAGGACAGCTCTCATTCATCTTTGTTTACTGGAGGCTTGGTGAGTAACAGGCGGCTAGGAATCTATAAAAGCATGTATGAATATGAGGTTGAGAAGTGCAGGAATCTTTGATATTTCCTGTCTTCCAGCCGGTGGCCTGCTAGGACCAGGGGCATGGGACTTCTTTGTTGTTGTTAGCTTCCATAAAGTCAACTACAACTCATAGCACCCTAGAAACAGCTGATCTGAACCCTGTCTTATCCTGTGTCCTCCTTATATTCCTTGACACATGAGCCCATTGCTACAGACCCCGTTTCCATCTTGTTGAAGTCAGTCTTCCTCTCCTTCTCTGTGTCTCCACCTTTCCAAGCATACTGTCCTTCTCTAAGGACTGGTCCCTCCTAACAACATGCCCTAAATATGTGAGATGAAGTTTCACTATCCTTGCCTCTAAGGAGCACCTTGGTTGCATTTTCTTCAAGACACATTTGTTTGTTCTTTTGGTATTCCATGGTATATTCAGTTCTTGAACACTATGACTCAAAGACTTCAATTCTTCTGTCATCCTTAGTCACTGTCCGACTTTCAGATGCGTAACAAGTAATTGAAAAGACCATAGCTTGGAGGAGGTGCATTTTAAGTCTTGAAATTGACATCATTCCTCCTTAGCACCTGGAGAAGTCTTTGACAGAAGATTTTTCCATTGCAACATGTCCTTTGATTTCTTCACTGCTGGAACCAAGGGTGCTGACTGTGGATCTAAGCAAGATTAAGTAGTTGACAATTTCACTCTTTCCCCATTTATCATGATGTTGCCTACTGGCTCAGTGGTGAGAATTTTTGTTTTCTTGATGTTGAGATGTAATCCATATTGACGACTACAGTCTGATCTTCTGCAGTAAGAGTTTCAAGTCCTCCTCACTTGCAGCCAGCAAGGCAATATCGTGTGCATCCTGTGGCTTGTTAATGAGACTTCCTCCAATCTTGATGCCACATTCTTCTTCATAAATTCCATAAGTAATTCATTCAGCAAACAGAAGGAATAGGTATAGAGAAAGGATATAGCCCGTATTCACAGTTTTCTTGCTTTTAAACCGTGGAGTATCCCCTTGCTGTTTGGACAACAGCTTCTTGGTCTAGGCATAGGTTTTGTATGAGCACAATTAAATGTCCTGGGATTCCCATTCTTCTCAATGACAGCCATATAATTCAAGTGCTATATATTGATTGATGTTGGACTCTGAGGTCAGTGGTGACTTGTAAAAGGTGGAAGTGGTCAAGAAGGAAGATGGGGCAGGCAATATGAGAGTGCGGGAAAAACACGGGGGCTCTTGGAAAAGGACAATGAACAGAACTGGATTCTCTGTCTTTCACATGGATAGTGGCAAAATCTTGATGCAGATGATTGCTGCTGTTGTTAGGTGCTGTCGAGGATGACTCATAGTGACCCTTTGAACAGCTGACCTGAACTCTGACCTATCCTGTGCCATCCTCATCATCTCTGATACACTCGAGCCAATTGCCAAAGATGTACATTATAGGTGGTGACTATGTGGGCACATGTCACCTGGGATTCCTCTCTCTAGCTTTAACTCAATTCAAGATCAGAGCTGGAAGCTTCAACTCACAGTACCTTGAAAGGTAAATTAAAAGTACTGGGTTGGGGATTGAGAAGGAAGCCAATTCAACTTGGGGCTTCAAAGTGGTGTGAAAAGATATGAAAATCCCAACCATCATCTGCTGTAGTGCAAGAGAGGAATGGAGCTATTGTAGTACCTGGGGTCTGCATGAGTCTGTCTCGATGGCAAGGACAGTGCCACTGGAGAGTGACGCTCACCTGGCTGGCTGTCACATTCGAGTCTCTCAGTAGGTGCTGGTTTGTGATCTGGGCTGAGACAATCTGTCCTGCCAACTGAGGGCTGGACACGAGCTGGGGCTGGGACACCACCGTGGTCCTCTGCTGTAGCTGCTGCTGGGCCTCGGGCTGCGAGGTGCTGCTGAGGCTCAGGGAGACCGCTGGCTGCTGCAGAAACATCTGGAAAACAAAACACAAACACTCTCACTCCAAGGTGGGGATCGATGTGCTTCACTCCCAGGGCTGCACTCTCTTGTATTTCTCGTCCATGTAAGCAGTCAGCTTTCTTGCCCAGCCTGACATATTTAGCTAAAACTGCCAACCTTTTCAGTTAGTCTTAAAAACCCCACCTCTATACTAGTATATTGGAACCAACTCATAGCTGGCCCTCCATTTAGTTTCCAAGGTTTTAAATCACCTGGCAAAAAACTACCCATTCTTCTACCACAGTTGCAGGTAGATTTGAACTGCCAGGGAGGCACCCCCTTTGGGTGAGCAGTGCAGCTCCCTATGGACTTCACCACCAGAGGCCCCTTTGGGACTAACAGTCTTGGATTGTCTTCTATTTAAGAGACCAATAGTTTCAGGTTAGCTGGCCACTCAAAAGCTTTTCAAATTCCAGTTGTTGGAAACAACTAGGGAAAACACTAGTTGTTTTGTACTGTTGAATCAGAAGAGACTCACAGATGGCCCTCTAGCAGGTTTTCTTTGTAAGCTGTTACTTTAAACTTTTAAAAAAAATATTCATTGTTGTACATTTTCCTCCCTCTCCCTCATTTCCTGCTCCCCCAGTTCACTTTGCAAGGCACCTCTTATTCCAGATTGCTGTCATACATATAATATCTAATCATTTATTCCTTTTAAAGAGTTCTTTCCCTCATCTGTTCCAATGTAGTGTTTAGTATCTATTCATTCTTTTCCTATTCTCTCTCCAACCACTGTGTCTGTCCTGTTTTATAACAGTGGTGTTAATGCAGTATTTGTCCTTTTCACTCAGCACAATGTCCTCCACGGTCACTCATGTTGTGTAATGTTTTGCAAGTTCACTGTTTTTCAGTGTTGTGTAGTATTCCATTGTGTGGATTGTACAATAGTTTTTCTATCCATCTATTTGTTGATGAACACTTGGGCTGCCCTAGTGCTTTTCAAAGGCAGTAAATTACATGGGAAGAGAGGGCCCATCTTTCTCCCATGGAGCAGATGGTGGATTTGAACTGCCTGCCTCTGATTTGGCAATGCAACTCCTTATCACTACATCACCAGAGCTTCCTTACTCAAGTAGGATGCAGAATATTGTCTTATGGATTATGTCATGCCAACCGGTGTGCATATCCCCTGGGATGATGGTCCTGAACTCCCAGGTCCGGTGATGTGATCCCTTAAGATACTTGATTAAGACTAAGAAATATTCATCATTTTACTCTTGCATACGTAGTTCTGGTTTGTGGTAATAGTGGGCAGAGTGCTGGCTGACCTGAGGCTGCACAGGTTGCATCTTTCCTGCCATAGGACCACACCCTGTGCCCAGTCCTGAGTCTGACCAGCGTCTGTCCCCATCCTTCTCCCAGAGCTCCTATCCCAGATAGTAAATCTGCTCTTATTAATTAGGGAGGTGACTCTGCAATGCCAGAGTAAGTTCACAGTCAATGCCATGACCTCAAATCTCTATAACAGTATGACTAAGAATAAATTTTCGAACCATCATGATAATTTCTATGTGCTTTGTCACCTAAGATGTTCTTCACATTTACCAGTCTGTGATGTAGTAAGCCTGGTAATTATACTTTGAAAGGTTCAAGGGAACGTGATGAAATTTTTGGCAAGGAGTGTTTGAGAGTTTCTGAGAATCCTGATTTACTTCATTTATGTTTGACTTATTAGATTAAGAAAAGTTGATTAAGTACTTAGAAAAATTGTACTTCTGAGGTTATCAGTCTGTCTTATTAGGTGCCTGACATACTTGAATTATTCAGATGTGTTAGCTCTGGGAATGAATGCCTTTTACAGGTAATATTTACACTTCATAATTTGTTAAAATTTATAAACTAACAGAACATCTGTAAAATATAAGCAAAAACATTATTTTAAGACCAAATTAGTAGATGTGTAAAGAAAGTATGATCTTAAAGTTGATGCTAAAATTTGAAGCAAAGCAACTTCAGTAACTTCACTAACAGTTTAAACTGGAAAAAACCCCCCACCACATCCACTGGCATTGAGTCAGAATGGCTTTCCTCATCACTGGCTTTGACTTTCCCCACGTGACCTGGTGGGAACTTGAAGTGTGTATAAACTAAACATCATGGGATTGGTCAGCTTCCTCATCCTACGTTTAAACTGAACAGGCTTAGCAGTGAAGGTGGGACTCTCACTGCCAGTGAGGACGCCGGAGGAGGGAACATAGTGCTGTCTTTGAGGGTCAGAGATTCCTGTGTCTGTTGGACTGGGATTGATATGAGAGCAGGAGCAGCCTCAGCAGAGAACCAGAGACCACGGCAAAGCAGACCTGAGTGGGGACTGTTGCCTGATGGAGCCACAGCCAGCTTGACTCAGGCCTGCTGGAGGATGGAGGGGAGGCACCATGATTGGCAAGACGACGAGAGCTTTGCAACACTGATCTAAGCTATGTGGCCTGAGAGCAAGCTTGTGAAGCTGTCCTGACCACGTCACTGTGTCTGATCGACAACCTGAATTGTAACCCGTTAACTTCTTTTGTCAAGTCAACTCATAGTGACTCTGTGAACAACAGATCTGAACCCTGCCCTATCCTGTGCCTTTCTCATCATCTCTGATCTACTCAAGCCCACTGAGACAGTCACTGAGTCAATCTATCTTTCTGAAGGCCTCCCTTTCTTTCTCTGGCCCTTTACCTTTCCAGACAGGGTACCTTTTACCAAGGACTGGCCCTTCTGACAATATGCCCGAAGCATGTGAGATGAAGCTTCACTATCCTTGCCTCTAAGCAACACCCTGGTTATATTTCCCCCAAGACAGATGTGTTTGTTCAGCAGTCCATGTGATATTCAGTATTCCTCTCCAGCACCGCAACTCAATGGCATCAATTTTTCTTTGGTTTTCCTTATTCATTGTCCAACTTTCAGATGCATAGAGAGTGACTGAAAACTTCCTGTCAGTATGGTTCTGTAGGTTTGTGTGGCCATTGCACTGGATTTGGAACCCAATAGTAGAGCAGTATGACTGGTGTTAGAAATAGTAGAAGTAGGTGCAGAAGTGTGGAGACCATGTCTGATCCTAAAAGAATTAGTTTTGTATTGTGGGTGCTGCAGATGGGGACTGTTCCTCCTTGTGAACTTAACAGAGGTTAGATTTGGCTGTCCCCACGCCACCTACACTTGCTTTACAAGTCCACTGCACTTCATCTATGTTGCTATGTGTCCTTGCATCATCTGCAACTCATAGCAACCCTATGAACAACGGCTTTGAACCCTGCCCTATACTGAGCTAACCTCTCTGTCTTCAACACATCTGACCCCATTGCCACAGTCACTGCGTCAATCCATCTCACCCAGGCCCTTCCAAGGACTCCTTAAATTGTTCAAGCTATCCACTGCCTTTGAGTTGATATGAACTCACAAGGACTCTGGAGTCCTTAATCTTTATAGGAAGAGACGGTACATCTTTATCCCACGGATGTTGGCAAATTTAAACTGCAAACTTCAGTTAGCAGCTCCTTAAACAGTTTAAACTGTTGTTATGTACCATCAAGTGGGAACTGGTTTATAGCTGACCCTCTGTCAGGTTTTTAGAGGCAGTAATGGCACAGGAAGAAATAGCTCACCTTTCTCGTGTAGAGCAGCTGGTGGATGTGAGTGAGGTACCTTTGAACTGGCCGCACTGCTCCTTCCCATTAGGCCATCAGAGCTCCCTAGTTCCAGTTTGTTGTTACAGACCTGTGATTAGCTCTCTGAACAAACACCCCTTTGGGGCATGAACAACATCAGAGTTTATGGTTTCTATCTTGACTATTGGAAAGCTGTGTTCCACCAGGTAGCTTTGGGTTCTTAAGAAGACAGCTCTCTCTCTTTCAGTGTCTGGCATTTTAACCACTACGTATGTACTCAGTGAGGTACACCACTATACCATCTACAGAACAGAAAGGCCAACTGTGCCGAACAATAGTAGTTTTGGAAAGGAAGGTGTAGAGCTGTACAGATATTTGGAGTAAAATTTAAGTATCAGTTTGCACAGTCATAGGCTGAGCTATTTGTTTGTATGGAGGCTGAGTTGGGACTTGATTCTGTCTAGTGCATTTCTTATTACACATCACCCATCTCTTTACTCCTGGGCCACTTTTACCCCTACTAGCACATTTGGAACGAGGATATTTTGTCATTTTAGAGGTTATGAAGAATCTTTTGGGCACTGATTACCTCAAATTCAGTAACCACACATTTGAGGATTAGCACTTAATACAATCCCAGCAGTTACCTCTAACAATATACATTATTTGTGGCTATGGAATGGCCTGGACTTCACCATTTCAGCAAAAATTCCATCCTCAATCCTGAAAGTGAGCTCACTCCTACTCAATCCTGAAAGTGAACTCACTCAGCTTTTCATCGAACAATACAGGCCTACAAGGTGAACAGTAACACCAGGGAGGTAAGCAATCTTTAGAAGAAGAAACCACATGAGATCAAAAGGGTGGCTTTGCTTATATCTCTGAAGGCAGGAAGGTACAGGCAAGAAGATGACTGGAAATGGGAGGCACAGGGAGGGAGTTGGAAGAATGCTATAGTGGAACAGCAGTCAAGGTCATGATAAAATTTATGGCTAGAAAACTGATTTGTACCTACAACTTCAGTACAAATCAGAATAAAATTTTTTTAAAACCCCTAATAATGAAAAATAATAGTATAGCTTTCCAAGAGGATACAATATGTCTTCTGATTGGAGTTTCCCAAGGATTTAATTGTCTCCCCAAAATGTATGACTGATGTATTGTGCAAACTGTAACAGTCCCTCATCATCTGATAAATCATGTAGTGGTAAAAAAGATTGAGGGTGGAAAAGATGCTCCTTAAGCCCATCACAGCCTTGATGCAATATAAGGGAAGTCTCCTTACCGTGTGGTCTGTAACATATTTTATGAAGGAGGAGGAAAACCAGGAGGGGAAGGGAATTCAGTACAAGAAAGAATTGCCAGGAGTGGAGTGTGTCCTTTTAGACTCTAATCCCTGGACTAAAAGCTCCATGATGCTGGGGAAGGTGAGACACATGGAGATTCCAGGAAACACCAGGCCTGCAGATGCGGAAGGAAAGGACTTCCTCTCGGCCAACAGAGAGAAGGTCCCCTCAGCTGGTACCCTGACTTTAGACTTCTAGCCTTCCAAGCTACAAAAGAACATCTCTGTTACAGGTGCATGTGGTAACTAAGATAAGTTCAGATGAATGGAGCAATTTGGGAAACACACACACCTACACCCACTCTCCCAAAACCAGAACCAACCAGTATAAACCCAACCAAAGTCACTGCTATAGAGTCAATTTTGACTCAGTGTGAACCCGTGTGCTGTGTTACAGGGTGAAACTGCCCCATTTGGTTTTCTTAGCTATTGTCTCTACAGAAACAGATCACTAGGTCTTGCTTTTGCTCCACAGCTGGGTGGGTCTGAACAGCCAGCTTTTGGTTAATAGCTGAGAGCAAACCATTTGTATTGGCCAAGGGCCAAAGCAGAAATATGCTAGGTCAAATTCCAGTCTCATAATCTATTAGTAGTTATGGTATTAGAAATTTTTTTCCTTTCCATAACTTTTCAAGGCTTAGAAAAATCCACGACATACTCGAATTCATTGGTGTGGAGTCAGAACTGATTCACAGCTGACCCTCAAGTGGGTTTGCAGAGGCTGTAAATTGCATGAGAGGAGATGCCCATCCTTCATCTGCAGAGCAGTTGATGGTTTCAAACCACCTGCCTCTTAGCACAATCCTTACCCACTTACTGTTGGTAGGAGCCATCAAGTCAGCTGTGACAGCGATCCTATGAACAAGAGATGTGAACCTTGCCCTACCCTGCCATTCTCATGATCTCGGCTAAGCTCAAGCCCACTGTACAGTCCCCGTGTCAATCCATCTTGTTGAGGGTCTTCCTTTCTTTATCTCACCCTCCACCACTCCTATTAGAATGTCTTTCTTTTTAAGAATGTCCTTTTGCAAGGGTTGGCACCTCCTCACAAAATGTCCAAAGTGTGTGAGAAGAAGTTTCACTATCCTTGCCTCTAAGGAGCTTCTTGGTTGCAATTCCTCTAAGATGGCTTTGTTCATTCTTTGTGCAGGCCATGAGACATTTAGGCATTGTGTCTTCTGTCATTTTTATTCACTGAGCAACTTTCAGATGCAATTGAAAAGACCAGGGCTTAGATCAGGCACACCTTAGTCTTTAAACTAACATCTTTGATTTTTAGCACTTTGGAGAGAGGTCCTTGACAGCAGGCTTTCCTAATGCAACATGTCCTCTGATTTCTTAATTGCTGGTATTAGGGGTACTGATTGTGGATCTAAGTAAAATGAAATTGCTGACAACTTCAATCTTTTCTTTAACTTCATGATGTTGCCTATTGATCCAGTGGTGAGGTTTTTTTCTTTTTTTGATGTTGAGATATAATTATTCAATAATAAAATAGAGACATTAACACCATATGCCTCTTAAAAGATTAAGTGAGATTAATGATCAAGAAACACTTGAAATATAGTTAAGTGCTCAATAAGTGGGTGATAATAACAATATTTATAATTTTAAAAGGAGATATTTGTCCTTTGTGTCTTTGAAAAGACATATGAAATATACTTAGTGAGTGGTAAGTGATAAATGGAATAGAATATATAAATCAGAAAAAATACCAAAAAATGAAAAGAAAAATTATTTCTACTTATGATATACTGCTTTGTCTGCTATGTTGTCCCACTGCTGTATGCTTTAAAAGCACAAAACCTTGTCCTATGTATCTTTGCATCCCGTGTTACATGTAGAAATGCTAGTTATCTGGATGGATGGAAAAACCAGTTACGGAACATGTCATCTTTCACTGGGGATGTTCTTGGAGACTTGGAGAAGCCAGCAGAGGGCGCATGTGCTTTCAAAAAGAGACAATAAGGCACAGGCTGGCTTAGCACTGCTGACCAGATAGGGAGGGGGATGCTGCCTTTCAGCAGAACAGCTCATCCAAGAAGAGCTCGTCATGATTCCATACAGGCGCAAACACCCAACCTCCCCAGAGTACCTTCAAATTCGCAATCCAACCTGTTATGAAAAAAGTCACATAGAGAAAGCATCGGAAACACACACCTCCCTCAATGAAAGTTCTAAACTATGGAGGTAAAGTGGGGAAAGTCCACTCAGGTTCAGACACAGGTCTGTGTTGGGTTTACTGCTGTGCATGTCCATGCCTTTGTGTTAGTGACAATAAAGCATGGTGTCATGGTTAGAACACAGGGATCTAGATGGTTTCCCAAGACGGCTTCCTTGGATCCGGGGATCGATTTTATAGAAAGCATGAGAAAGACTAGTTCATGATTTAAGAAGAAAAAGTTAAGATAGGGGGAAAAAACCCAACACAACAACTCAAAGCTGCACTGCAATCGTGAAGGGATGGTGTTCGAGGCCACCTGCTGCTCTGTGGGAGAAGGATGGGCAATCTCCTCCCATCTGATTAAGCCTCTGAAAACCTGCCGAAGGGTCAGCTATGGGTCAGTTCTGACTCTGTGGTATACAACAACAGCAACAATTAATCTTTAAGAGCAAACCAAATCTATTTTTTACGCATGGGTTTTCATTTTCTGCTTATTGTAAAAAAATAATCTATTACAGAAAATTCTAAAGTAAAATAAATTTCTGAAGTACACACACACACACACACACACACACACACGGGAAATAGAAAATCTTGTATCATCACAGAGCTTCAACTGTTATCACTATTTGCCATTGTTGGTTCATCTGTTCTTCTGCTCTCTTTCTCTCTCTGTGTGTGTGTGTGTGTGTGTGTAGATGGTGTTGATGCCTGAAGGAATTGAACTTTTCTGGTTTGTGTTTCAATAAAGCACATTTCCTCCCTTAAATAAATATCTTCTTTTGGTCAAACAATTAGCGATGTATTTCTTTAACAGGCAGGGACTTCACTTTACATTTGAAAGGAGGCAACAAAAAGGGCTCTTGAGGAATGAATTCTTGTTTGACTTTTTATGGAGCTCTGTGTTCTGTGGAGAATTCCACCACAAAGGTAAGGCCATGGGAAGGAGAAGAGAGGAGAAATTCAGGGATGGCTGAGAGGCCATGGCCATTGTGTCCACTCGCTCCGCTGGCAAAAATCAGGTGCTCTCCTCATGCATATATTTTGGGGTTTAGCAATGTATTTGAAATGAAGTGAAAAAAAACCCCAAACATATTCTTGATACCAAAGAGTGAACAACATAACTTGTGTCACCTGCCACTTTAAAAAGCTAGCTCTGGCGTTGGAAAGGTCAGAGCTATAAAAGTCCAGGCTCTGAGGAGAATTTTTATATGCCCATCTCACTGTTGACAGCTTCAGCTACATTTTCCTTTTCCTATGAGTGTGAAAATGCCATGAAAGGAACTAGAGTTTAGCAAGCTGTGGGCTAACCGGCAGGATCAGTGAGAAAATCAGCTGGGAAAGAATAAATGGAAAGGACTTTGGCACCTTGCTGGCTCCTCTTCTTTGCATTTATAATCTACAGCCTTCTCCCTGGGCAGTTTCCCAAGTGAAGCTCGGAGGCCCATGGACAAGTACTGCTCCGGTTCTCTGGGAGTCCTGGGGGAGGGTGGGGCAGGGGGTGACAGGGCTTAAAATACATAAGGCAGAAGAGGGTAAGTGTGGGCCCTGATGACTGTGCAGGGCAGGAAGTGGGAGTGGCATCGTGTGTCTTGAGACCCCACAAATAGTGGCAGTGATGCTGGGTAGAGATGTGGCCTACCAGGGCAGCTAGGATGACCTGAACGAGGTTTCTCTTGGGGGCCAGCAAGGGTCCATCACACAGTGGAGTACTATGCAACACTGAGAAATGCTGCTGCATAGAAAGGATTAATTAAACATTTCATAATATGGATGGACCTGGAGGACAATGTACTGAGGGAAATAGGCCAGTCACAAAAGGACAAATACTGTGTAAGTATGGTTTGCTGAGTACCATCAAGTTGGAACTGACTCATAGCTGACCCTCCAGTGGGTTTTCAGAGACAATAAATGACACAGGAGGAGGCTGTCCATCTTCCTTCCATGGAGCAGCTGGTAGATTCCAACTGTGAGCTCCAGTAGGTTTTCAGGGACAGTTAATTGCACTAGAGGAGACGGCCCATTCTTCTCTTGCAGTGCAGCTGGTGGATTAGAACTGCATGCCTTTGGGATTGCAGCATAGCTTCTTGCCACTAGGCCACCAGTGCTCTTATAAGACTACTATTATAAAAAGCTAAAGAAATGTTTAAAGCCAAGAGAATCATACTAGGATGGTTACCAGGGAGGGTAAGGTGGTGGTGGTGTGGGCATAGAAAATTATTTAATGGATAATACTTCTTAATATGGGTGAAGGGAAAGGCATTACAGAAGAAGTGGATGATCAGACACTCTGAGTGTGGTAATTAATGTTATAGAAAAAATGTTCATGAATGATTGATTGAAAACCAATTTGCTATGTAAATTTTCACTCAAATCACAAAAACATTTTGGAAAAACAAAGCCTAAGGAAGCCCCACATCAACATGTGTTAACTTCCAGTGTGTTTTCTTTTGGCAGCTGTGACACCCCCTCACCTGCCCCCATCCCCAGCCTTCCACAGTGGTTTTTACTTTCAGGATGCTGGGTCTATGTGAATGGTGAAGAGGGGTAAGGTGGGAGAGGAGAGCACCCCAGCTATTCTCATGAGCCCTCTCTTCTTCATTCTTTCTGAAAAACCCTCAGTGGCTGTTTCATTGATTCTGTCCATGGTGACCCAACGTGTGTCAGAGAACTGGACCCACAGGGTTTTCAATGGCTGATTTCTCAGGACTGTCAGGTCTTGCTTCTGAGAAGCATCTGGCTGGGTTGAAACAGCCAACTTTTTGGTTAGCTTCCCAGCACTTAACTGTTTGCACCATCCATGGGCTCTTATGTGTCTAAAGGGTTGTGAAAATGCATAGAGTGCTCTGGTATTAGCTAGTGTTATATTTATAATTAAAGCCTATATCAAAATAATTAGAGGATGCAATGCATTGGAGTCACTAGAATCAGTGAGACTGGCTCAGGACAGGGCAGGCTTCAGAGCTGTTGTACACTGGGTTGCTTTGAGTCATGGGCGACTCAGCAGTACATAACAACCACCATCACCATGCAATGGACAAATTTGCTGTCAGGATCTCTTTCAAGAGCTAAAGAGTAAGATGATAGTTTAAAGAGTAAGGTGCACCTCAAGGTGACTCAAGTCCTGCTGTTTTCAGTTGCTTCATATGCATGTGAAAGTCGGGCAATGAAGAAGGAAAACGGAGGAAGCCTGTGAACTGTGATGGTGAGGAAGAAAACGGACTAAATAATAGATTGCCAAAAGAACAGACACATTTATCTCAGAGGGAGTAGAATCATGGTGCTCCTTAGAACAAGGACAGTGTAACTTCATCTCACATACTCGGCGCATGCTGTCAGGAGGGGTTGATCCTTGGGAAAAGGCTTCATTCTGGGAAAGGTAGATCAGCAAGAGAAAAGACCCTCAATGAGATGGACTGACACTTTGACAGCAACGATGCACCTGAGCGTGACAGAGACTGTGAGGGCGGCACAGGACAGGCCAACGTTTCGATCTGTTGTTCACAGGGTTGTTATGAGTCATAGTAGACTTGATGGCCAGTAGCAACAATAAAAACAACAACAGTGCATCTCCTGCTTCAGCCTTGAAGAAGTGTAGTCAGAGCAAGCACGGCCATGATTGAAACTTGGTAAAAAGAATTGATCCTTATAAAAGGACCAATAGATCGAGTGTTTGCCTTTAAAAAGAATTCCTTCAAAGAAGTCAAAGCGAAGGGGCCTAGGGGTAATGGTAGGAGCTGCCACTGTGCAAAAAGCAGCCTGGACAGTGTGTCACCGCGAGGAGCAAGGCCAGGGAGCTGACCCGCAGCCTCTGCACCCTCTGCTGCTGTCCTCATGGTGCAGCGCCAAAAGTAAAACAAGCAAATGAGCCACGTCCACCGCCACTGAGCAGTCTGACCCGTGGTCACTCATGTGCTACGGAGCAGAACTGCCCCATAGGGTCCTCTTGGCTATAATACTTATGGAGGCAGATAACCAGACCTTTCTTCCAAGGCACTGCAGGGTAGGTCCAAACCACTAACTGTTAGATTGGAAGCAAGCCATTTTTGCTACCCAGAGACCTGCAACAACTCAGAACTCATTACTGTCTGTTCAAATTGGCCTCAGTGGGTTTTCAGAGGCTGTAAATCATATGGGATGAGACCGCCCATCTTTCTCCTGCTGAGCACCTGGGTGGATTCAAACCGTCTCCCTTTGGGTTGGTAGCACAACTCTTTACTCACTAGGCCATCAGAGCTCCCCAGAGATGTGTAATGCAAACACCAGTATTTCCCACCTACTTCTTGGTTTGTTTGCAATGCTTCCATCTGCTACTGGGAAAAGCAAAGGTACACATGTGCTGGGAGCCTGGGACTACTGACTGGCTAGGTGGGCAGCAGGGTAGGGCTCATTCACTCCTGCCAACAGGAGGAAAAGTGGAGGGGCGTAGCTCCTGCTGGACCCTCATGAGGGTGATGGGTGAGGGGAGAAGATGCCGGGGAGTTTCAAGCTTGGCTTGGCAGTGGGGCTGGAGGAAGGGGCATCACCTCCCTCTGCACTTGGTCCGGGAGGTTTCCGTATGCTTAGTAGGTGGTGCCCGTTGAGGCACGTGGGAGAAAGCCCTGCCTGCTCAGGATGCTGGGGAGGTGTACGTCACAGAGAAGCTGGGGAAGGGCAGTGGTAGCCAAGACGCCTGCCTGGGACGGGGTGTCACCTGGAGGTTGGAGTCCTGCACCATGCACAGCTGCTCCTGGATCTTGTGCAGCTCCTCCTGCTGCCACCGGATGTTGGCCTGCAGGATTCGCGTCCGCTGCTCCAGCTGGTCTTTGATGGTCTGGAACATGTTGAACTGGGCCGAAAACTTCAAGGTGGAGTCAAAAAAACAAAACAAAGCCAGAGGAAAGAGTTATTTCAGACAGACTTTTGCTGTTTCTGTGATCAGTCCTGTCCATTTTCATTTCCAGCCCCTTATCTAGCCTTGCCTGCATCGCTGGTAGCAGAGGCCCCACTGGGTGAGGGCACACGCTGCTGCCAGAATCGACACTCCAGCTACTACTGCATCACCAGCAGCTGCAGCAACCTGGCCTGGGGATGCAGTGTCATTCTGATTCATAGAGACTCCCTGTGTGCCAGAGTAGTAGACTTGTGCTCTATAGAGTTTTCCATCTCTGCTGGCTTAGTGGTAAGGAGGTGCACTGCCAACACAAAGACAGGCAGTTTGAATCCATTAGCTGCTCCATGGGAGAAAGATATGTACTCTCTTCCCCTTTGACTGATTTGCTGCCTCTGAAAACCTACCGGAGGGTCAGCTCTGGGGCTGGATCTGAATCAACGGTATATGACACCAACAATGACAATTTTCTTTAAAAATGCACTTGTAGGCTCTCTCGTGAGGTACCCACGGTGGATCTGATCCACCAGTCTTTTGGATGGCAATTAAATACATTAACTATCTGTACCACCAGAGGCACAGAATACTCTTACTCCTCTCTGTTAACCCTAGTGTGTGAAGGGTTGATCTTTGCTCAAGATCACACAGCAGGATGAATCCAGCGTCCATGGGCACAGTAAGGCCAACGGGTTTTGCCACCAACAGCCTCCTTCCAGCTCTAACTCAGTCAGAGTGAGGCTTTGACACAAATCTCTGCTGCTAAAGATGAGATTAAAAATACATATAAGACACCAGCCTACAACCCCAAACCTCCATCAGGAAGCAACTCATTAAAGCCCTCAGCTGGGATTCCAAAAGAGAATGAGATCGAAAAAGAAAATAAGTTCTATCAAGAACTTAATTAAAAAATGGAAACAGAAAAGGATCAGCAGAGGGTCCTGTGTCGTCAGAACATCAGGGAGCATGCAGCGTGCAGCCCAGATGCGCTCCTTCCTCATCCAACTGCTGCCGGTGTGGGGGTTAAGTGCTCGTTACTGCCAGCTTTATTCTTATTTTTTTCCAGGGCATTTCAGGACACTCAGTTACTAGTCAACCATTACACTCTTTATCTGTTTTGATACAGAAGAGAGAGCAACTCTAATTTAGAAACACAGCATGAAGCAAAAGATGTTGCTCACAAAACTATGTTACCCAGGCAACCCTTTTCGGAATTTGAGGTGATGACATCAGCGAGTGGAAGTGATCACACCTCCTTGTTACACAGGAGGTGGGCACAAGAAGAACCATCTAACTTATTATGACCAATCACAGAAAGTTTGGTGGTTCAAACACACTAGCACTCAAAAGCAAAGGCTTGGGGATCTGAAGATCCCTCTGTGACAATTCTACTTGGACCAGGTAGTGGTCCTCAGAATAGAGCAGGGAAACACTGCATGGTTCAAAATCAGGTAGGGAGTGTGTCAGGGATGCATCCTGTCTCCATACCTTTTCAATCTATATGCAGAACAGACCATTGGGGAGGCTGGACTTTATGAGGAGGAATGTTGCATCAGGCTTGAAGGAAGACTCATCAACAACATACGTTATGCAGATGATACCCTTGCTTGAGGAAACTGAAGGGGACCTGAAGTGCTTACTGCAGAAGGCCAAGGATTGCAATCTTCAAAATGGATTGAAGCTCAACATCAAGAAGACAAAGATTCTCACCAATGGGCCAATTGGCAGCACCATGATGGATGGAGAGGATACTGAGGTTGTTAACAGTTTTAACTTGCTTGTCTCCACAATCAATACTCTTGGCACCAGCAGTTAGGAAATCAAAAGACGAATTGCATTAGGTAAATCTGCTGTCAGGGACCTTTCCAGAGTACTGAGAAGCAACGATGGCAGTCTAGAGACTAAGGTGCACCTGATCTAGTCCACGGTCTTCGCAATTACTTGCTATGCATCAGAGCTGGATAATGACTAAGGATGATAGAACAAGAATTTAAGCCTTTGAGTTGTGGTGCTGGAGAAGAGTCTTGAACGTACCGCAGACCACCAAGAAAACAAATAGGTCTATCTTGGAGAAAGTTAATTCAAATTTCTCCTCGGAGGCTAGAATTATTTTTTTAAATTTAGGTTGTTTATTTTTCATTTCAATGAACATCTACAGAGATTTTGGGATTCCATTCATTCATTGTTGC
>NW_006399812.1:2957380-2962682 GCF_000299155.1 Elephantulus edwardii | reverse complement strand
TTTAGAGCTGTTGTGCATAGGGTCGCTATGAGTCGGAAACGACTCGACGGCACATAACAACAACAACAAGAAGTGCTTTTAAGTTTTCTATACTTTCTCGAAGCATGGTTGTATCAACTACATAACGCAGATTGTGTATAAGTCTTGCTCCAATCCTGATGCCACATTCTCCTTCATATAATTTAGCTTCTTGAATGATTTCCTCAGAATACAGACTGAATAAGTTTTGAGAAAGGATTCAACCCTGACAACATATTTTTCCTGATTTTAAACCATATGGTGTCCCCTTGTTCTGTTAGGACAGTTGCTTACATATACTTTTCAAATGAGTACAATCAAGTGTTCTAGGACACCCATTTTTTTCTCACTGTTAGCTATAATTTGATATGATCCACCCAGTGAAATGCCTTTGCAGAATCAATAAAATGCAAGTTAGCATCTTTCTGGCATTTTCTGCTTTCAGAAGAGATCTGACATCAGAAATTATATCCCTGGTACCATGGTGGCTCCCGAATCCAGCATAAATTTCTGGAAGTTCCCTGTTCCCGTCTATTTTTAATAATCTTTAGTAAGATTTTATGTGCATGTAAAATTAATGATATTATTTTATAATTTTCACACTCTGTTGGATCAATAATTCTTGGACATCAGAAGAGACTGAAAATTGCACTAGATTAGTATGGAGAGGGCAAAAAAAGGAAGAAATGTTGACATGAAAGAGCTGAACAGAAGATTTCAAGGAGCAGCTCAAGAAGACAAAGCAAAATATTATAAATAAATGTGCAAAGAGCCCAGAGGTGTGTGGTTCGAATCCACTAGACACTCTGCTGAAGAAGGAGGGACAATCTTCTCCTGTACAGTCAGATCTGATTTGATGACACACACACAAAATAATATAATAAAGATGTGCAAAGAGCTGAAGTTAGAAAACCAAAAAAGGAAGGACAAGCTTGGCATTTCTCAAAAGGAAAGAGTGAAAAAACAAATTCAGGCCTTGAGTTGCAATACTGAAGGATTTTATGGACAACATTTTAAATAGTGGAAGCATCAAAAGAAGATAAAATATAAAGTGTTCTATACCAAAAAATTGGCTGATAGAACCATTTCAGGAAATAGTGTATGAACAGGAACCAATAGCAACAAAGAAAAAGTTAAAGACGCACTGTTGTTGTTATGTGCCATCGAGTCACCTGCAACGCATAGCGACCCTGTGTATAACAGCCCTGAACCCTGCTCTATGCTGTTCCAATCTTATCCCCGACACACTTACTCCCATTACTCCAGTCACTAAATCAAGCCATCCCATCGAGGGTCTTCCTCTCTTGTGTTGTCCCTCCACTCTCTCAAGCATGATGTCCCTCCTTGCAATGCCCAAAGTATGTAAGACAAAGCCTCAGAATCCTTGCCTCCAAGGAGCAGACTAGTTTCACCTCTCTAGGATGAACCTCCATGGGATATTCAATACTGGCAAAAAATAAGGCCTCAGGAATTGATGGAATACCAATTAATATGTTTCAACAAACATATGCAGCCCTGGTCATGCTCATTAGTCTATGACAAGAAACTTGGAAGACTTGGTCAATTGCTTCGAAGAACTCACCTGGAATTGACTCAGAGCTGACCCTCCAGGGGGTTTTCAGAGGCTATAAATCTCTCAGGAGGAGAATGCCCATTTTCCTCTTGAGAAGTAGCTGTTAGAGTTGAACTGTCACTAGGCTACCAGACTTCCCTCACCTCTAATGAAGAATATCTTAATCGTGGACCCCCCCAGGTGAGACTCCAGCAGTGTTGCCCCAGGTCTGAAGTTTTGACGTAAAGGCATATATTAGTTTTGGTACAACAATGTTTAAAATTACTCACCAACTAAATTATTTTTTTAACAAAATTATTTAACTTCTCACCCTATACTAGGCTGTTGTTATTCTTATGTACGGTCAATTCAAAACCAACTCATAGGTGGCCCTCCAGTTTATTTCCCAAGGCTGTAAATTGCATGAAAGGAGATTGTCCATTTTCCTCCCATACAGCAACTGGTGGATTCGAACCACATGCCTTTGGGTTGGAAGTGCAATTGCTTACCACAAAGCCACCAGGGCTCTGTTGCTCCACACTCCTATCTTAATTAGTAAAACTGACCTTGTGGGAAGATGTGGCACGCTGCCCTGTGACTTTGTGGCCCTCATCACACCATAGCATGCCCAGATGGAGAAGGCTGGGTTCACACACGTACCGGCATGGTGGCTGCCTGGCTGAGCCCTGGCACGGGTAACTCCTGGGACAGGGCGGTTGATCTTGGCAGTGTGGTGGTGCTGGCTTCTGCCATCAGTTTGGTCGGAGTGGCTGTAAGAAAGCAATGAAACCTTCCTGGCTCTCACCCCCTTGGCTGCTTTCTTATTAAGAGAGTGGAACTATAAGTGTGTAATCTCTCATAAAGGAAGTGGGTTAGCCATACTCATAGTGCCAGGTCCCAACTCGTCCTGCAAGCAGGTAATAATACAAGACCACAACTTCCAAGCTTTCTCTCCCATGTGACTCAGCCAGCTCCCTGAGTAAATACTTCATCAAAGCAATTGAGTAGTAGACCAATGTTTTGCAGCTGTAAAGTATTTCACCTCCATTATGATTCTCCCCTCGCCCCCCCCATGCTCCAGTGAGATACCAGTTAATCGAAGGCAGGATCTCAATGGGGAATAAGCATGGATCTGACAAGTGGATGACTGGTGTCTGCTTCATAAGCATGGACTACCCGGAGATCCTTGTTGGGGACCGTCTTTCACAGTCCAGTAGGGGGCCCACCCCTCTCCCAGTCTGTGGCCCTGCACTCACAGGTGGGTTCAGACATCGCTGTGTGTGAGGATTTGTGTGAACTTCTTGAGGACGCTGATGGCGAGTGACTGGTCGTAAGGCCTGAGGCACCCAAGTCACGTGCATTAAAGTGCTGCTGAGGTGCCAAGCTTGAGCCCTTGTCCTGAAATACATGCAAATCAAGGCCACATTTCAGCATTCGGATATGATGAATGCATCACATGACTTTAACATGTATGGAAGTTTGAAGGCTGTTGAAAGAAGAATATAGATTTTCAGAGACAATTCTAAACACATTCACAGAGTGGATATACTGGATGTCTTTGAGAGGTTTATAGATTCCACAAGCAATATTATTATTACTATACCATCATCTTTTGAGTTTTTTAGATTTTGATAATTCATTTTGCATTTTAGTTTTTCTTTAAAATTGTCATCCAACCACCTGGAATCTTGACTTTCTAAAAAAGGGAGGAGATAGAGTTTAGAAATAAAGTTGTTTGCCTTTGAGTCAGAATCAACTCATAGCTGACCCTCTAGCAAGTTTACAGAGGCAGGTAATTGCACAGGAGATTTCTAATCCTTCTCCTGTAGAAAAGTTCGTTGGTGGATTCGAATTAGGTGCCTTTGAGATTGCAGCCCACCTTCTTACACTAGCCCACTAGAGCACCCTAGTTGGTGTTATTGGCTGTTAATAGAGCCAACGAAATAGGTATCTTGGACCTTCTGGGTCAATGCTCTTCTGTATTTGACCTCTGGTCTTCACTTAGCCTGGCTTCCAGGATTCCTCAGCCTCAATCAGAGTGTGAGGAGAAAGGACCTGGGATGATACAATCCTGAGGAACCATCTTCCCAGCCTCTGCTAATTAGGTGTCCCAGTCAGAAGCAAGGATTACGTTAATTTTTAAATAGGAAAACCTTCTCTAACGTGATTGCCCTCATGAGCTATGTTCTTATTTAGTCTTAGAATCCTTTGGTCTATTTGGACAGTCTGATCTTGGGTATATCCTGGTGGACACAAGTCTAAGTTGCTTTTCTGTCTTTTGGATCATCGCTCCAGCAAAAATCACTATTGTGTGTGAGTGCATGTGTAGGGCAGAAAGGACAGACTCGTAACCTTCAGGTTTTGGTACAAAACAGAGTGACAGGCTGTGCTTGGATTTATTGTGGCAAATGTCCAGTTTGGAGTGCTGGCATCTTGGCTACAGTCTTCCTTAAGTCAGTGTCACTCAGGAATGCAGTTCACAGATCTTGGCTGTGAACTGTGTGTTATTGATCCAGGGAGGGTGGAGTCCATAAATGCAGAGTGATCATGTGGAAACCTCTGTAGCCAGCTGCACAATCACACCACTGCTCATCACATCATATCACGTTAGAGCCAAATTCTTCACTATGTACAAAACAACAACAACAAACCCAGCACCACACTCTGCATCACCACAGAGTTTGAGGGGGAGGACTGCCCTAGAGCCTTTATTTAAAAAACAAAACCAAACTGAAAATCCAACCCATTTCCATTAACTTAGTTGCAGCTCAGTGAGCCTACAGGATGGAGTTGAACTGCCCATAAGGCTCAGCAAGGCTGTAATCGTTCCAGAAGGATCAGGCATTTGCTGCCTCATTTTTCATGCAGCGGCTGGTGGATTTGAACGGCCAACCTTTTTAATGGCAGCCAGGCATTTAACCACTGCACCAGCAGGGTCTCTTTTACTTTGAAAGTCCCCCCTTGATATGGTGTCTTGTATGGTTTGATGAGAAGCAGTTTTGTACGTAACCCTATGGGATCCCTATAGTTCCAAAACCTCAATAAAGAATTTCCAGCGAGAGGATAAACATGCTTGTCCTTTGGCAGTGATGCATGGTATGCCTAACACCTGCCTGTTAACAGCTTCATACGGTTCTCTGATATGCCTCATGATGTATTATGTGACAAAGCGGGGTAATAAGCATTCCCATAAACAATGACAGGAGGGCCGTATCCACACACTGGTGATAAATCACCTTAGACTGCATCTCCAGGTAGCATGTCAGCAGGGGAGGCTCTGCACAGACTCAGAACTGCTCTCTGAGCTTTAAAGGTAATTGCTCCCTCTTCCTAACTCCATCTCTGAAGGACCAGAGGTGCTTGGAACCACAGATGGGTGGAGATGGCTGTATCAGTGCTGCCGTAAGACCCTGTGGCCAATAGCTCCACGTTCAAGGTCAGCGAGCATTCTGGAACCTTAAACAAACATATTGCAGCTACTCTAAGAACCACTTTCTTTCTTAAAGCTAAAGTTATTCAAAGGAGCCCTGGTGGCAGAGTGTGTGACTTATTGGGCTGCTATCTGAAAGGCCAGCAGTTCAAATCCACCAGCTGCTCTTTGGGAGAAAGATGGGCAGTCTCTTCTCATGAGGATTTACAGCTTCAGAAAGCCTGTGGAGGGTCATTATGAGTGAGTCAACTCGATGCCAGAGGGTGGGGTTTGGTTTTAAAATAATCTACACTGATTTTTTT
>NW_006399812.1:2952010-2957280 GCF_000299155.1 Elephantulus edwardii | reverse complement strand
ATGGCTCTCACATTCCATGTACCAATCACTAGGGTCTGCTTACAGCTGTTCCTCCTCCCTTGTGTTTCCATACTTGATGGTTCTACCTAGGTTGGCCTTTTTGTTAATCTGCGTGTGTTCTGTTGTGCATAGGGTTTTCAGAGGCCTGCTATTTCAGAGGTTCTTAAATAATTTTTATCCGTGGTGACAGATTTGCTCTAAGACCCAAAAGTTCACATTTTGGTCAGTAGCACTCATGGGCACACTGCTCCCTGGGACTGATGTTTAGCTTATGGCTAGGGGTTGAGACAAAGTTGAAGATCTCGTGTTGTGCACTGAGTAAATTCCAACTTAGCGTGGCATTACAGAGCAGAACAGACTGTCCCTGTGAGGTGGTGTAGGCTATAATTTTTAATCATCAAGTCTTTTCTCCTGTGGCGATGGTGGTGGGATTGAACCACCGACTTTTTTTGTCAGCACCAAGTGCTTAACCATTTATGCCACCAAAGATCCTTCAGTATCTCAACCAGGACTTGAAATCCTGGTTGTGGGCCCATCAGCATATGTACTCCAATCAACTTGGTCACAAACAGCAGTCTCTGTCTCATCTAACTGCATGGCTTCAACTTGGGAGGTTTTAACTCCCTGATGGAGACATACTTGCATTCCCTCTCCCCATTCTTCCTCCCATTTCTCCATCTAGCACCCTCCTACCCATCTTTCTGAGGCCCAGCTTGGTGCCATCTCTGCTAAGCGACACTTGACTTCCACAGGCAGGATTATTTTCCTTAATGGATCTATAAAGAAACAAGCCCTGCGATAGGCCCCATCTCTGTTTCTATACTTGTCTCTCTGGAACTCAGAATCCTAAAAGGCATGTGATGTGTTCCATCATCTTTGCACCCCTAACACCTAGCAGTCCTAAATGGGAACTTACGGAATGATGGCAAAATAATCTACTGAGCAGAGGTGAGATTCTTTTTAAACAAATATAATGTTTATAGTAATAAGTTCACAGTTTTGAGAGCCCTTTAGAGTTCTCTAATGATGTTCGGCCTGATCCAATAAATTTCTAAACGATCATGGCTAACAAGCAGAAGAACAAAAATGCATGATGGTGTGATGAAGAGAAATTAGCAGAAAGATTGAAGAAGAGACACTGGAGAGAAGAATGTGGAGAATTTATCTGGAAGAGTCAAGGAGTGCAGGAGTTTGGAAGCTGATGGTGCCCCACACACCCTGTACTTTGGGGGAAGCAGCCCGGATCTGGGGTTCTGTGAGCATGAGCACCCATCAGCACTGATGCACACACAAGCTCAAAAGGGTGACATGCATGGGTCCTGCGGAGGGGCCACCACTAGGCTCCCCCCCTCCCCGAGGCCCAGACTCACCTGGGCCATGGGGGCAGGTGGACTCTGCAAAATGGTCTGGGGCAGTAACTGCTGTGCAAGATCACAGGATGACTGGGAAAGCAGAGGAGCCTGGGAAGAGAAAAGACCTTGTTAATAAACGCAGCTTGTGGGCCAGTGAAGGAGCGCTGGTGGCACAGTCTGTAGGGAGCTGCATTGCTAACCCGAAGGCGATGCCTCTCTGGTTGTTGTTGTTAGGTGCCGTTGAGTCGAGTGTGACTCATAGCGACCCTATGAACAGCGGGTCCGAACCCTGTTTTATCCTGTGCCATCCTCACACTTCCTGACACACAAGAGCCCACTGCAACCATTACTGTTTCAATCCACCTGATTGAGGGTCTTCCTCTCCTTCGCTGACCCTCCACCCTTCCCAGCATCATGTCCTCTCTCCAGGGAAGAGCCCCTCCTAGCAACATGTGCAAAGTATGTGAGGCAAAGATTCATCATCCTTGCCTCCAAAGAGCACCCTGGCTGCACCCCCTTCAAGAACTATCTGTTCTTTTGTGCCTCTCTGGTAGTTCAAATCCATTAGTGGCTGCTTGTGAGAAAGATGGTCATTTCCTCCTGTGTGATTTACACCCTTCATAAACCAATGGAGGATCTGCTCTGAGCCAGTTCCTGGCTGACAACAGTGAGTGCATTTTCTGACTGAGGGAGAAGCAAGAGGGGCTCTATTTGTCTGGCTCAGGCAGGAGGCGCTGCTACACTGGAGAAAAGAGAAAAGCACCAAGACCTTGGGGAAAAGACAGGAGTCCATCCCCCCCAAAAAGGCAGAGAGAGCTGGAGAGCACTGTCTCTGGGACACACGGCAATTAGTTTTAGAAAGGTTTCTCACAGCCAGGGTGGCCTCTAGGATGGTGGATAGAAGCTGCTCGTTGGCACTCCCCACCTAACTGGTGCCCAGGGCACGTGCCTCACCAGCCGTCGCCCAGATCTCTCTCTGTAGAGCAGGCTGCACTGCTTTCTATGTAGGGAACGGGGTCAGAGAAGACACACGGTTGGCCAGGATGCAGGTAGCGCCTGGAAGAGTTCCCAGAGCCACTCAGGGGACGCAATTCCTCCCTGCATTGCTGGGCTCTACGAAGCAGCTGCTACCTGTCTCACTGGCAGCTTGGCCTCTGTTCCCTCTTCCACGCTTTCTGTGCTCACGCCATCTTGAGATGTGCTCTTTCCTCAAAGGGACAAGTTCTTAGTGTCTTCATCAAGCAACAGGAATGAGGTTGTACTAATGACAAGAGCTGGCTCTGTGTTTAGTTTTAATGAGGAGGGAGACACACCACGCGTGCACGTGTGTACAGATGTGTCCAGGTCATAGTCATGCAGTGTCATTAGACTCACTTGGAGTCTTCCAAAGGGACTCATGGGAAGGGGAGCGAGTCACCATCCTTCCTCCCGACACCTCAGGTATTGGTGGAGGCAAGGCGCAATGAGAAACAAGGAAGAAAACCCTCAACTTCAAAGGCTAGATAGAATGTGTTGTATGTGTGTTTAAGTAAAGGGAGCATTCTGAAATGATCCCAACTGTTACCAGACTCTAGAGATTACAAAAACTGGAAATTGTCACCTTGGACAACAACAGGGAGAAAGGCCAACAGGAGACATTTGTTCTGAGGAGGAAGTGTCAGGCCCAGGGCTACAGCAGAAGGGGTTTTGTTTCTAATTCTGTTTCCTGGCACAGCTCAGGGTCAGTGAAGAGCCCCGTGGTGCTGTCAGTGGTAGAGATTTATCCTAGGCAGCAAAGTAGGAGGGAGAGTAAGTCACACCATGCGAGCACATCTAAGAGGCTGGAGAGAGAGAGAGAGAGAAAGTGGTCCTTGTCATGTTCTATTTAAAAATAAAATGTGTAATCCAAGCTTTTCAAGCAGGGTGTGCAGGAAATAACAAATCCATTCTCCTCTCCATGCCAGTGAGGGATGTGTACTGATATGAACTCTCCGAAGGTGGGCCTATTACATTTTCTCGACACTTCTCCCACCGAGAGGTGGCTGTCATGTCCAACTGGGGGTTAGTGAGGGACTGCTTTGATCCACAGGGTGTGATGAACTTGACACTATGTGCTTCCTCAGCTAGGTCACAGCAGTCAGATCGCTTGTGCTGGCTCGCTCGGAAAACTTGCCGCTCAGCTGTTTCCTCCTGGATCCCAGCTGTCATGCTCGAGAAACCATAGTCCCAGTGTCCCAACTCCTGGACTCACATGGGTCTCCAACACAGCATAGCCGCCATTGCTTCTAGCATACCTGGGTGTGGATCTCTGGCCCTGTGCACCAGCCCCAGTCACTAGAGGCCATCTGTCTGTGAGCTCTGAGCCATCAATGAACATCGGCGAGGTGCCCTGGAGCTTTACAGAGTTCCTGACCCTTAGAACGTATCATCATCATCATCATCATCATCATCATCATCATCATCATCATCTCATTGCCAGTGACTCAGAATTGACTCATAGCAGGCCCACCAGCGGGTTTTCAGAGGCTGTAAATTGCACATGAGATTGTCTATCTTTCTCCCTGAGAGTAGTGGGTGCATTTGAACCACTTGTCTTTGGGTTGGCAGACCAACTCTTTATCCACGAGACCCCAGAGATCCCCCTGGACATGAAAAGTCATTGATTGTTTCACGACCCTCTATCTGGCATAGTCTGTTACATGGCAACAGGTGAATGGAATACTGTGTGCCTATAACTTCGCCCAGGGTGCTCTGGTGGCCTAGTAGGTAAGGAGCTGTGCCGTCAACCCAAAGGAAGGTGGTTGGAATCCACCATCTGTTCTTTGGGAGAAAGATGGGCAGTCTCCTCTGTGATTTACAGCCTTGGAAACCTGCTGCAGGGTCGGCTATGGGTCAGAACAAACTCAGCAACGTTATGAGAGGCAGGGAACACTCATAATGACAGATCTTTTCTTTCATGGAGTTCCTGGTAGATTTGAATTACTTTTCTGTTTAGCAGCAAGTGTTTAATCGCTGAACTACCAGGGGTCCTCTCAAGGACATTATCTGATAAATAAAACTAAAATCCAAACCAACTGTTATCAGGCCTATTCAGACTCCTTGGAATGCTGTATGTGGGGAGAAACAATATCTTGCTATCAAGCTTCTCAAACTTTTTCACTGCAGTGCCGCCACTGATGTTGTTAGTTAGGTGCTGTCAAGTTGACTATGACCTGTAGTGACCTTATGAACAACAGATCTGAACTTTGCCCTATCTTGTGCTAGCCTCACAGTCTCTGTCATGCACAAGCCCACTGGTACAGTGACTGTGCCAATCTATCTTGCTGAGAGTCTTCTCTTTCTCTGACTGTCCAACTTTTCCAGCATAATGCCTTTCTCTAAGTAACAACATGCCCAAGGTATGTGAGACAAAGTTTCACTATCCTTGCCTCCAAGGAGCATCCTGGCTGTACTTCCTCTAAGACAGGCTCGCTTGTTCTTTTGGCAGTCTATGGGATATTCAATACTCTCCTCCAACACCACAACTTAAAGGCATCATCCACAGTCTTCCTTATTTATTATCTAACTTTGAAATGAAAAGTAAAAAACAAAAATACCATGGCTTGAATCAGGTGCACCTTAGTCTTTAAACTCACATCTTTGCTCTTTCTCACTTTGTAAAG
The DNA here is from genome assembly GCF_000299155.1 of Elephantulus edwardii. NCBI lineage: Eukaryota > Metazoa > Chordata > Mammalia > Macroscelidea > Macroscelididae > Elephantulus > Elephantulus edwardii. The sequence goes on along the minus strand of NW_006399812.1, from coordinate 2,952,287 downwards.
GTTCTGGATTTTCCTAATGCAACATGTCTTTTGATATCTTGAGCTATTTTCATTGGTGGTGATTATGGATTCAAGCAACATTAAATGGTGGACAACCTTGATCTTTTCTCCATCTATCATGATGTTGACTGTTGGTCTAATACTGAAGATTTTTGTTTCTTGATATTAAATTGTAATCCATATTAAAGGCTGTAGTCAGCCACTGTATAAACAAGTAGCTCAGTCTATCTAAGATCGCATGAACTGACCTTAAGTTTTACTCCCAGTAGTCTGTTTT
>NW_006399812.1:2864232-2944335 GCF_000299155.1 Elephantulus edwardii | reverse complement strand
TGATGCAGATTTTTTATCTGTGAGAGAATGACAAAGTGAATGTAATGCTGCCATTCCTGGGAGGTTGGGAAGTCCCCAAACTGGAGCCCATGAACTCTATCTAACTCAGTTTTAACCTTAGGTGGTCTTCGGTGAGTTAGGTAACTGCTCTGTATCCTCTGATGTCTGAATGAAGACATTGACAGCATCCCCATTATCCAACAAGCTTCCGAGTACCCGAATCCTCAGCATGGCAGGAAACAGCATACCTTGAGTGTTGAAGGGTGGACGGCTTCAGAGGGAGGATCTTCTAAAGCCAGGTCCTGCCTTCTTTCCACTCGGACATCCGCATAACTGAAAATGAGAGACATATCTGGAGGCCGGACATTCTGGGATGACAAGGCCAAAATGTGCTTGGGAGCTGAGCCCTCAACACAACACTCTGTTCCAGAACCATTGCCAGGACACCAGCCAAGCCCCAGGGCTGCTGCTTTCAATCTCTCACTTAAATACTAGCGGCCTGACTTCATGCTACATTCAGAACTTTCTCTTCTCATTTACCTATCCCCTCTGCACCCCACCCCCAGACCATTAAACATAATTGCCTTTAAAAACTTATTTCCGGCTAGAGAATAAACTTCAGCTTCACATAATTAGAAGCCTTTCATAAACCTGCTGTTCCAACTGTGGATATACAGGAGTGGCACCTTACATTTTCAGTAATTACGTTTCTCTGAAGATTTTCTCTCATATAAAACTTGGGTTAGACAGGACCAGGCACACTTTTTGTTTTTCATAGTACTATTCCAGGTGATATTTATTTGAAAATAGAAATAAGATATGATTTTGGATGTAAACAAGCTCTTTCTGAAATAAAAAGTAAACTAGACTTAGCGAGTCTTTTCATTCATTAAAGGATCATGATATTTCTTAATAAGAACTCCCAGGAGCTAATTTAGACTTTCTGCTAGTGTTATTACCAACTCATTTTTCTTCTCCCAAATACTTGAAGGCTATAAAACACTCAGTTACTAGTTCTCAGGTAGATCTTTCCTTAAAAAAACCCCATAAAATACAGACACTCACATCAGGCTTTGTGTTGAACTGTGTTGTCTACAATAAGGTGGTGTGTGTCACTGATTTGGAACCGACTCATAGCTGGCCCTCTGGTGGGTTTTCAAATTACACCAGGGGAGATTGTCCACCTTCTCCTGAGGAGCAGTTGGTGAGTTTTGAACTGTGTGCCTTTGCGCTGGCAGTGCAATTCCTTACCACTATGTCACTAGAGATGAAAACATAATCAATGACATTATTAAAGCAGGTAAGAATGAAATCTCTGTTCATTGTTTTCACTTCCTACTCCTCTGAGCTGAATCTAGACACAACATTTTTGCTGTTGCTGCCATCAGGGTGATGCAGTTGCTGGTCATTTCACAGTAGAAATGTGTCCCATCGTATCGGCAATGGATGATCATTCGGATGTAGTTTGCCAGGTCCTTCTCCCTATACACACTGATTGACAGTGTGCATCAATCAATTCAATTCAGGCAATTATGGAAGGGGTCATGGACGATGACATGGGCCCTTGGGCCTCTAAAAGGCTTGCTACCTTATTTATTTACTCTGTTCCCTATTTTCTCTGAGAGGTTTGTTTCTAGGATTTGGTGGACAGAAACGAAGAGTAGGGGACGGGGCAGAGTCTGAGGAACGAAGCATTGGGGGGATGGGGTTCATCTGGTGATGTAGCCTGTAGCGTGTTGAGCTAACAGAAGGACTGTACATTTCCAGGGGTTCATCTCTACCAGCCTTTGCATGGGAGGAAGATAAGCAGTCTCCTCATGTTAAGATTTACAGTCTCAGAAGCTTAATGGAAGGGACTCTGAGTAGGAATTGAATTGATGGCAGTGACTTTTTTTTTTTAAGTTTTTTTTTCTTTATTATTATTTTTGTGCGTGTACCGTCAAATCAGATCTGACTGGTACAGGAGGATATTGCGCCTCCTTCTCCGGCAGAGCATCTGGTGGATTCGAACCGTGTTCCTCTGGAATTGCAGTGCAGCTTCTTGCCACTAGGCCACCAGAGCTCCCCGGCAGTGACTTTTAAGCTTCACTTTCCCCTAGGAACTGAGGGAGTCTCTGCAAAAGTCGGCCAGGGTAGCCGTTTATGGAACTGGGCATAGAATCACAAAGTATTGTTTTCTGAAGTCTGGAAACTGAAGATTCAGGCCCTGAAGGTGGGCATGAAATGTGGACTGATAGAGGATTGTCCAGGAAAAGAAGAATTTCTCCTTTCTTCCAGCATATGATTTTGTGTGTGTGTTGTTAGCTGCCACCAAATTGGTTCTCAACTCATGACAACTCTATGCACAACACAAGCTGCCTCTTGTGATTTCTAGAGCTTTCACTGATTGATTTTCAGAAACAGATTGCCGGACCTTTCCCCTTATTCCCTCTTAGTCTAGAAGCCCTTTTGAAACCGTTCAGCAACACACAAGTTTCCGCTGACAGATGGGTGGTGACTGTGTAAAATGCATTGGATGGGAATCAAATCCGAGGTCCCCTGCATGGAAGGTAAGAATTCTGCCACTGAACCACTACCTTCCTCTATCAGTGCATGTGGCTGTGCTGGAAGTGTACAAAATACACTCCTAACTTTTATTTATTTTTTTTTTCCCTGTTCTCAGTTTTTTTGTGTTCTCAGTTGATTCTGACTCCTAATAATCCTTACAGCTCTAAGCAATTTAAAGGCTGTCCATTTTCATGGGAGAAGACTGTCTCTCTTCCTCTCGTATAAAGCAGCTGGTAGAACCAAACCACTGAATTTTGTTTGCTTTGCAGACCACATGTGAGGCCCTACTCCACCAGAGCTCCTTGCCGTGACCCATGGAGGCTCTCAAAGCTGTGGCTTGTTAGGTGCTGTTAAATCAACTGTCATTCACTGCGCTCTATGAACTACGGATCTGAACCCGTGCTGTCCCGAGCCAGCCTCACCAGCTCTGATATACTTGAGCTGTTATTGTCACAATGTCATCCCATTTTGTTGGGGGTCTTTCTCTCTGTCTCTGACCTTCTTCCTTTTCCAGAACAATGTATTTTTCTAGGGATTGTTGTCGTTGTTGTTAGATGCCAAATTGTGTGTGACTCATAACAACCCTATGAAAAACAGATCTGAACCCTCTCCTATCCTGTGCCATCCTCACAATCTCTGACACTCTTGAGCCATTGCTGCAGTCACTGTGTCAGTCCACCTGGTTGGGGGGCTCTGTCCTTTGCTGTCTCTCCACTTTTCCAAGCAAGATATCCCTCTCCAAGGAATACCCTCTCCTATCAACATGCCCCGAATATGGGATATGAAGTTTCACCATCCTTGCCTCAAAGGAGCACCCTGGTTGTATTTTCTCTAAGACATATATTTCCGACTTATATTCTTAGTATTTCTACCCTGTCCCAGAAGAAAAGCCAGAGGAATGGCATTTTTTTTTCTTTGCCTTTGGGGACTGTGAGCTGACTAGAAAGGGCACAGGAAATGCTGGGATGCAATGCCTGGCCAGGGCATGCGGGGTCACCAGGAGTCCTGCTAGGTGCTCACTTCTGAGGGCCCCTGGTTGCTTTGCCAACTCTGCCTAGGTTGCTGCCAGGGGTGGGGGCTGATGGTAAGAGGATGGGTTTAAAGCCTTAAAAATAAAGGGAAGTACGTGTTTGAGTTATTTAGGGGCAAAATTTTAATTTTCTTCTCAAAATGGCAACAAGGGAAGGCTGAAGAAAAGGGAAAAATATGTAAGTAGGTCAGTGAAGCAGTAAGTTACTAAGTAATATCCTGGCAGCTGGGAAGAGTTCAGGCTTTCAAAGGGGCCTGATTTAAAACTCAAAAGAATTCTCAGCCCAGGAGAACAGAGCTGGGCGTGTACCTGAAAGGGAGCAGAGCTCACTGGGGTAATTATTCGTTACCTGAAGAGGCTAGCATGGGCCACATGGAAGATTCTAGAGTCAGAGGCCAGCACCTACGGCAATGCCAGGATCTCACCCTGTCCACAAATTCAAAGCCTACCTTTTGTTGACTTATTTCAGGCGGGTAGACAGAGTTAATTAGAGAGATAAAGACTCAAGGGACCACAGCAGGACACACTAGCAATACAAGACTCCATAGTCTTCCTCACCTTTTAAATAACGTAATTTGGGCATGTTGTCAGGAGAGGCTATTCCTTGGAGAGGTTACAACATGCTTGGAAAGGTGAAGCATTGGTGAAGGACAAGAGGACCCTCAACCAGAAGGACTCACATGGTATATGCAACAATGGGCTTAAGTGTATTAGAGATGATGAAAATGGCACTGGATAGGAGACAGTCCAAATCTGTTATTCACAGGGCTCGTCCTTGACTTGTTGGCAACTAGTAGCAATGACAAGTCTAGTATCAGCTCAATGAAGAAGTCAAGTTCATGAATCTTTTAATTAAGACATTATGGCACACCATAGAAAGGACAGTTTCCTTGCTTACCCTGATGAAAACTGACCTATGATGCACTCAGAGCCATTTTTCTCTCCCAGTTTCTTCTTGCTCAGCAGAGAAAGCTCACAGTCAGCCTCGACCCTTACCAAAAAGACCCAAACTCACTGCTATCCAGTTAGGTCGGATTTTAACCATCACAGCAATCCTCCTTCCACTTCATGAAGCTGTCCATTTTCACATCCTTTTCCTGTGAAGCAGCTGGTGGAACTGAACCACCGACCTTTGGTTCACAGACAACAAGTAAGGCACTATGCTACCCGGGCTCCCTGCCTTGATTGATGTTGGAACCAACTCATAGCTAACCCTCCAGCAGGTTCATAGAGGCAGTAAATCACATGGGAAAATGTCCATCCTTCCCAACAGAGCTGTTGGTGGGTTCAAACCATGCACCTTCTGGTTGGCAGTGCAACTCCTTACCACTAAGCCTTTGCTGGGCACCTGGTGGGTCAGCTGGAAGGATTGGATCACAAGGGTGACCTTGCACACACAACCTTAACAACACTGCCAGAGGACAGCCCACCCGAGCCCACCGGTACCTGACGACTGAGTGCGTGCACACGATGAACTCGGGCTTGGAGTTCCACTGATGGTAGGTGATGTAGTAGTGAGTCTGTAGCCATATCCACTGCTGGCCTTTGGTCAGAAACCGGTAACAGCATGACTTCCCCTTGCCAAACTGCATCACTGTAGAAAAATGTATTCTGCTTGTAACAAATGTTCATAGAAAAGGTTGTCCACAAGTTACTATTGTTGTGTGTCATTAAGTCAGAACCAACCCATAGCTGTCCCTCTGGTGGGTTTTCAGAGGCAGTAATCACATCGGAGGAGATTGCTCATTCTTCTCACAGAGCAGCTGGTGGATTCAAACTGTGTGCCTTTGGGATTGCAGCACACCTTCTTACCACTAAAGCCACCTGAGCTCTGAAAGTTACTACTAGAATACAATTTTTAAAAGAGAGCCAGAGAAGACCAAACCTTTTCCTCTGACTATATTGTACTTTAAAGTAAGTATTAATATTATTGTGGTACCTCGTGGCATAGTGGATAAAATGCATGGCTGCTAACCTCAAGGTTGGTGGCTCAAATCCGGTGGGCAGTTCTACTCTGTCCTGGCAAGTGGCTATGAGTCCAAATGGACCTTCTGGCCGTGACTTTGGTTTCTGATTTTATTAGTATGATGGTAAATGGCCTTGGATTAAAAAATAATCAAGAAATGACCAAAATACCTACTCTCTCAAATGTTCACAAACATGGAAAATACCCTCAAATAAAGAAAGCCTGTGAAAATATTTTGAAAGCTGGAGGTTTAATTCATTAATGAGGCCCAGATTTCCCCAGTGCTCCTCATTTTGCTGCAGGTGGAACCGTTGCTGGAGCCTCTGGGAGCTGAGCCCAGAAAAGAGCACCCAGACACCGCTAAAATTGGACTGAAAATAGAACTGACAGCCAGCAACTTCAGGACTCGCTCTGAGCTATCAGTCAGAACTTTATATCTAGTCTGCAGAGTTCTGACATGAAGAGGGGCAGGCGCTGTCCCACCCCATCCAATCCACCTCGGCTGCAGGACACCCCTGCAGTGCTCTCCTGTGAGACACTAAGAATGGAATGGATGCAGATGATTTAACACTGAGGCAAGACAGAAAGATGGTCTTTGGTCTAAAGAAATGGAAAACAAAGTGGAGTTTTATCTTCAGGCCAAGGAGCACTGGTGGTCTCCAATGGTAGGCATTTGACTAGTAATTGAAAAGTTGGTGCTTTCAACATACTCAGTGGTTCCGTGGGAGGAAGTTCTGGAGATCAGTTGCCGTAAAAAATTACAGCCTAGAAAACCCTCCTGCTCTGTCACGTGGGGGAGACAGGAGCCAGAAACAGACGGGACAGCCCCAAGCAACAGCAACAATCTCTGGCAGCGGGCATTTAGCATCTCTTTATGCAAAGAGTCCCTGTTGGAACTGACCCATTGTTGACCTTCCAATGGGTTTTCAGAGGCAGTTAAGTCACCAGGGAGGAAGGAGAGTGCCCATTCTTCTCCTGTGGAGTAGCTGGCAGCTGGTGCCTTTGGGATTGCAGCGCTACTTCTTACCGTGAGGCTATCAGTGCTCCCTCAACAGTCCTTAGTCAAAAGAAATTGTAACTGGGAAATAGATAATAATGGCAGTCCCTCTCTTGGAGAAGGAGGTACCCAAAGAGGAGAGAATCCTAGCAAGGTGAGGACATCAGTTCACCAAAGCAAGACAGTCTATCTGTGTCCTGGAATAAGACACAATCACACAACCTGAAGGCCTTCAGATGCTGGATGGACTTCAGCCTGAATGAGTGTCTTCCATTAGAAGAATCACGAGCCCACAGCTTGAAGGTAAACCTGCTGTTGTCCATCCACCTGGTGATACTGACTCCTGGTAACCCCACGTGTGTCATTGTGGAACTGTACTTCATGGACCTCGCAGATGGGAGCTTTGGTGACCTAGGCTAGAGGGGGTTGAGCTTCTAACTGAAAGGCTATGTCCCTCTGGCAGAAATCCACCACAGTTTTTCAGGAGAAAGATGGCCAATCTTCTCTTGTCCAATTTACAACCTTGGAAACCTGCCAAAGGGTCTGCTGTGAGTCAGTTCTGACTCCATGCTATTGCGGGCATGAGTGAGTGATCTTTCAGAAGTACCTCGCCAACCCTGATTCCCAATGCACCTCTCCGTCGATTAATCTCATGGTTGTTGTATTAGAAATGATACATAGCTGACCCTCTGGCAGGTTCAAGGCTGTAAATTGCGTGGGTGGAGATTGCCCATCTTTCTCACAAAAACCTGCTGGTGGACTTGAACCATCAGAGAGGTGTGGCCTTTGGTTTAGCAGTGCATCTCCCTACAGACAATACCAACAGAGTGTCACGTAGCTCCTCTAGGTGAACCCAAACCAAACAGCTTCTGACTCATGGTGACCCTACACTGGGTTTCCCAGGCTGTAAATATTTTAAGGCAGGAGACTGTTTTCCTCCAGCAAAGAAGCATCTGTATTTGAACTGCTGACCTTTTGGTTAGCAGCTCAGCTGATACATAAAACACTATATGGAGCCATCAGACTCCTTCTACTCAGACAGAGTATCCCACATTTTAAAGTAGGCATGAATCACATGGGGACCTTGAATACCTGATTAATCGGGGATGCAGTGAGAGAGAAGAGATTCTACACATCTAACACTCCCGGTGATGCCTAAGCAGCTGGCCCTGGGACCACAGCTTGAGGAACACGGAGATAAAAGTCTACTACGCTGAGTGAACGAACTTAGTCCCATAAAGACAAATACTGTATAAAACTATTATTGTGGAATGAGTATGAGGATCAAAGGGTGGGGGTGTGTGTGGAAGCAGATGGGTAAGGATGTGCAGGGTATGTGAGATTTATTATGGAGTCGTACAATTCATGGGTCAAGGATGTGAGGGAAATGGGAATGTTTTGGTGTGAAAAACAATGCATTTGAATTTTGTAATAAACGAGTATTTTTTTTAAAAAGTCTTAAAGATTAGTCTCAAACTTGAATAGCAGATCTTGATGGACCCCAAGGCTGCTCCTCCTTCAATAAGAACAGCACAGAAGAGAACGTTATAGTGCACCTACTGATATGGCATCCATGAAATATAACATTAGTGGTCAATCCTAGTTGTCAGGTCCGTGCGAGGACTAAAGTTCCTGCTCAAAGCACTGGAAAATAAAGCTTTCAAGGGATGAGTTTTAATTCCTCCTGCTAAGTATGCACGTTGTTAGGATGTGCCAGTTCTTGGAAAAAGATGCCATGCTGGGAAAAGTGGAGAGTCAGAGAGGAAGAGCCTCAACGAGATGGACTGATACAGTGCCTGCAGCAATGAACTTGAGCATGAGGGAGATTGTGAGGATGGTGCCGGAGGGGGCAAGTTCCTCACTACAACTCACAGCATCTCCTGAGCGGTAGTTGACTCAATGGCACCTAACAACAACAACAAGGACTAAATGAGACTTTGTAATCCTCCTTCGCTCCACATCAAGGGAGCTCTGGGGGCCTAGTGGTAAGAAACTGTGCTACAATCCTAAAGTCACGCGGTTCGAATCCACCAGCAGGGCAATCTCCTCCTTTTTGATTAACCGCCTCTGAAAACCGACTGGAGGGTCAGCTATGGGATGGTTCTGACTCAACAGCATTCACTACCACCACCACTCACATCAAGAGCCGAATACACCATTGCCAGAGCGTCTGCTCTATGTGTGGCAGAGCTACCCTGACCCCAGTTTGGTGAGGTGTCTATTCTGACCACCAGGGTCCTGTGCACATTTCCGTCACAGCATCGCTCTACATGATCATGTGTTTGGGGCTTTCCCATCAGACCTCAAGTTGCTGCAGGGCAATAAGTAGACCGGGGGTCACCTTTATGTCCTCCCTCAGCAGTGGGAGCAGGTAAGCCTGGGTTTACTTGTGCTTACTTAATAATCTGTAGTAAACAAGGTCATATGGGCCCAGTTCCATTTTAAATATGAAACAGCCCTGTGAAATTATTGTTATGTACATAGCAACCCTATGTACAGGAGCTCTGAAGCCCGCCCTGCCCTGAGCCAGTCTCACTGACTCTGACACACCTACTTCCACTGCACCAGGCACTGTATCAATCTGTCTCGTCCTGGGTCTTCTTTTCCTGCCCTGTCCCTCCACCCTTCTAAGCATGATGTCCTTCTCCAAGGACTGTCCTTCCTGTCCACGTACTCAATGTATGTGAGCTGGAGCTTCAAAAATCTAGCCTCCAAGGAGAAATTTTGTTTCACCCTCTCCAAGACAGACTTGGTACTCACAAATTAGTCGTTGTTAATTGCCATCAAGTTGGATGTGACTCATAGCTGACCCGTCAATGAGTTTTTGGGTTTGCAGAGGCAGTAAATTGAGACTGCCTGTCTTCCGCCCATGTGGCGGCCGGTGGATCCGACTGCCTGCTGTTATATCAGCAGCACAGCTCCTTCCCACCAAGCCACCATGTGCCTCTGCTTCCCTCGCTTGCTGGGTACTCAGTCCCTGTCAGGGGTTGTACAACTGAAAGGCAGCTTTGATGCTGCAGGAGGGTACTGTGGGGTTGGGAGGGAGACAGACGCCAGCCCTACCTGGAAGCAGACTCTTTGATGTGGGGAAGAAATGTGAAATCGCTCACTCACCACAGATCAGCAAGGAAGGGCACGTAAGCCTGTACTAACCTTGCTTACGGGCAATCCGCCTGCGTGTGTCTGATACGTGTGTACTGACTACAGATCAGGTATGTGAGTTCAGCACTTTGCTTCTGAAATGGATTGTATAACTTAAAAAATTTCCCTGATACTACCTTGCTTTCATAATTAAGATTAAATCTGGGGGCTACAGTGAAGGTTCTGGGAGGGTGGGGGTGTAGGTCAAGTCAAGTCAATTCCAGGTTGTGACCAGGCAGAGTAATCCAATCCGGGGGGTCACCACCCTGCTACATTATCCCAGAGAGGCAAACCCCCAACTCACAGAGAAACCAGGGGTCGGGGGACTTGCAGAGAGTGCCCCCTGTGAGGAGAGGTGCCAGCGTGGGTTGAGGGTATGTGATACTTACGATGCTGGTGGCACCTTGCCAGGAGTTCCAGGTCATCGATGTGGTAATAGTCATAGCCCGAGGTCCCCAGCACTTCGAAAGGCAGATATCCTATGATGGGAGGGGCCCTGCACGGGAATGAAAGGATGCTTTCATCAGTGAGGCAAGTGCAGTACCAGACGCAGCCCAGGGCTTCCACGCCTACAAGCCCCAGGGAGGCCTCACTTCTCAGGGACACAGGAAGGAAAACCATTTTGAAATTTGCAGAGGTTCACTTTTCCAAAGTGCTCAGAATTTTTGGCATTTATATGCTCCATTCTTTTGGCACAATGAGTCCTTAATAGCAGTAACCCTTATTACCACTGAAGAGTCCAGAACCACTACGGATTGGGTAGGACAAATGCCAAAGTCAGAGAACAATAAAAAGTGGTGAAGAGGCATTGTTAATGCTTAGAGTGTGAATAATGTTTACAAAGGAAGAAGAGAAGGTCAGGGAGGAGGACCAAAGAGGGGTTCAAAGAAAGTTCTCTCACATCTGGGCCGTCTTGTTGGGACTGGGGAAGTCTGAATAGGGATCACAGCACAGCTGCCCTCAGTAGAGGCCTCAGCTCCTCTGCATGGTGGGATCCCAGATATAGAGTTCTCACAAGACTCTCACAGGTGGCAAAGGGCTGGAAGCACTTATCCCACAGCCATCAATCCTTCTTCAGCCAACCTGGCTGCCCATTCTCTCCAAGGAGAACCCGGCTCATGAGAACAACACTTGAAAGGGACCCAACCCACATAAGCTTTCCTTGTCACAAACCTGTGATCCAGAAATAAAAATTTCCATTCCAAGCTATGCCTTGAAGTGAATTCCTCTAAAGGTTCTTCAACTATGCACATTTCCTGTATTAGAAGGAAAGAGAGAGAGGGGGGGAAATGTTTCCTGGGTGCCGAACGCTCCCCATTGGTTTGTTCAAGAGGAAAAGGAGGTGGGGAGTAGAAGTTAAACTCATTTAGAACAAGCTTCCATGTTGTGTTAGACCCACACGCATCAGCTGCTGCTAATTCTGGTATTAGCAGATACTAAATTTATTTCGCAAAGCAGGAGAAAAAATACCTAGGAGCCAAAATGTCACCCCACTCCCTGCCTATTATCTAGAAGTGTGGTAAACATGTGGAAAATGGCTTCTCTTCTGAATTTGAATGACTAATTTGATTCAGCGCTATGCCATAGATGTTAATGCAATCACAGATGAGCAAACCCGAAAGCTATCAAATTTCTTAACGCTGAATTCTCTGCTGCTGGGCAACTGCTCCTGTATTCAAACAAATAACCTGGGAACCTGGGGTCAGGGGGAAGAGCAGGAGCGGCTGTGAGAGAAACCAGGCATTTTAGATGTTCAGCCACAAACAACAACACTGGAATGCTAACCTTTGCAATAAAGACAATCTATTAAGCAAAACTAATGTGACTTCAAGGCAGGCAGTTTGAATCCACCAGCTGCTCCATGGAATAAAGATGGGTAATCTCCTCTTGTGTGATTTACGGCCTCTGAAGACCCATTGAAAGGTCAGCTATGAGTAGGTTCTGATTTGATGGTACACCACAGCAAAATGAACAACAATGTGAGTTTAGCAGCCCTGGCAGTGCAAGGGTTAAGTGCTTAGCTGCTAAGGGAAAGACTGCTGGTTTCAACCCACTCGGTGGTTCTTCACAAGGAAAGGAGACCAGGAGATCTGCTTAGGTAAAGATTCAAACCCAGAAATCCTCAATGCCATTGTCTCAATTTACAGCTGTCTTTTCACTGGGTTTCTGAGGCTGCAAACTGCACAGGAAAAGGGCAGCTCTTTCTCCTGCAGACAGTAGGCTGGAGCCACCAGAGCATGGCCTTTGGGTTAGAAGCACAACTCCCCATAGATAGAACCCCCAGAGCGCCCACCCCCACCCCACCCCATACAAACTACAGTCTGGAAAACCCTACCAGGCAGTTGGACTCTGTTTACAGAGGCACTACCAGTAGAACCGGACTTGACAGCACCTAACGGGAAGACCTGTATCAAGATGGAGTAACATAGAAACTGTAACAATGGGCTTGGGATATCAAAGATGGTGAGGACAGCAAGAGAGGGCAAAGTTCAGGTCTATCATTCACAGGGTCATTAGGAGTTGTAGTTGACTGGATGGTACCTAACAAGAATGACAAGAACAATACATTTCAACCCCTCTGCATGATACATACTCGCCTGGATATTTACCTTTAAAAACTGTGGTGTTGCCAGACGCACTGTGGCAATGAAGCAGACCTCTTTTCCTAAGGGCATCCGGCAAGGCCTTGAAAGGGTGCTGTCAAAGCCGTTACAGGAGGGGCTGGACACTGGGGCGGGAGGAGAGGAGCCACAGTTAGCTCTGTCTGTTGCCAGCAACTCCCTGTGGGCATTTATGCCAAGCCAGTCACCGCTCCCAGTGCTTTGGGCATAGCAAGTCCTACAACCCAATAGGGTAAATTTTAGTATTATCTTTGATGCATGATATGTGGATTTAGGGACTGACAGATTAACTCACACCAGGACCCTCTGCTGTTAGCAGAGTTGGGATTGGAGTTCATGTTTGTTAATGTGCTTTGTGCACATTTTCTCATCTATACAACCACCCTAGATGGTAAACAGATGCAGAAACAGAGCCACAGAGAGATTAAGGAAATGCCTAAGATCAACAGCTAGCAGAGAGATTAAGTAAACTCCCCAGGATCAAGCACTAGCTAGTAACAAGGCTGATGAGTCCACGTTAATAACCAATAAGCTACTTGGCCTCTCCATTTCACTAGTCTGAGAGCAACTAGTTAACTGTGCTGGAAGAAAACCTCCTGCAAAATGAGGAGATGGCCTCATTGTGTTTTAAGGATCTGGACATTCCTTCCCCAGTGGGGTAACGGTGAGGTTCACAGTCAGAAGGGGTTTCTGAAACTGATGGTCCCCAGGAGGGTGGTGGTATCTTGACACACCCTGGCACCCTCTGTGCCTGCTCCTGGGACAAGACTGGACCACTGGGGTTAAAGGGCTCCTGCCTCGACACTCCTCCCAAGAGCCCAGGCTGATGGGAGGTCCCCACCTGGACCATTAGAATTAAGGCTCATCCCTAGAGGCGTACAACACCTCCCACCAACATGCTAGTTCTCTGTTGCTAAACAGGTAACAGGCTTGTTCACATGTGCCATCGTATCTATTCTTACCAGTGTGGCATTCCATTCCTCAATGCACAGATGAGGAATCAGAGGCCCCAAAAGGCCAAACAATTAACCAAGGTATAAATACTAAGGGGGCACTGGTAGCAAGGCCCACAGGGAATGATGCTCCTCCTCCAGAGGATCCAAGTCTCAAGCAGTTAGAATCCACCAATGGACCATCTTCTCCCTTGAAGATTTACAGCCTTGGAAACTCAATGGAGGGTCACTACGATCAGAATCACTTTGATGGCAATGACTCTCCATCAGGTTTTCAGAGGCAGTAAATTGCACAAGAGGAGATGGCCTATCTTTCTCCAGCACAGCAGCTGGTAGATTCGAACTGGATACCTTTGTGTTGGCAGTGCAATTCTTTATCACTAAGCCAGACACTAGCGCTCCCTTGCAAGCAATGAGTATTAATAAATAATGAAGCATAGATTTAACTCAGGCACTCTACTTCAAAGCCAAAGCACTTTAACAGAGAAGAGAGGGAAGTTGTTCTATATTCTGATCCCACCCTGATGCAGACCTAGACCCCCCCATGCCTGCAGCGGGTAGCACTGACCAAGGCCATCGTCCCTGGGAGCCACAGACCTGCCTTCAGGCTGACTATGAAGAACAAACTTCCCCTTTGGGGTCATTTTAACTGGAGCTACTAGATGGGAAAGAATCCTGTTAAACACGGCAGTAGCCAGTTTACCTTGTATACAAAACTCAGGGCTGCACATTAGAAAAGTCTGAGGCTAAGGATTTATTTATTTATTTTTGTTACTGAGAATATGCAGAGTAGAACACACACCAAGCAATTCAATAGTTTCAACATGTATCATTCATAGGCACTGATGACCCTTTGTATGCTGAGCAACTATTGTCACCGTCCCTTGAGGAAACGTTCTTCTCCTAGTAATGTAAACTCATTGGGGTGGGGGGGTATTTCCGATCTGATCTCTTGCTATTGCCAGTTTGATCCCAAAGATATTAAAAGAGTACAGTGCGCAAGGCAGCCATGGACATTTGTACCAAGTGCTCCAGGTTTACTAAGGTGCGGCCAGAGTTGAGAATTTACATGACCTTTCTCTCTCTCTCTCTCTCTCTGTCTCTTTTTCTAAAAAAATGTAGCTAATTATATCCTAAACTTGCAGATACCTAGTCTGATTTTCCAGTTTGATTAAGAACACAGAGTGCACCAGAAAACGGAACGCATTATGAAACGAAATCTGCAAATGAAAGCGTTTACTTCGCATTTTAGTTTCCCAACAATTTTCATGTGATTCTAGGAAGATCCTGAACACAATGAACTGACTTTAGTGCCTGCATCAGTGGGCTCGAGGGCAGTGGAGATTGTGAGGATAGAGTAAGATCAGGCTGGGTGTCTGTCTGTGCACAGGGTTGCTGTGAACCTAACTCACTGGAACCTAACAACAACAGCAGCAGCAGCAAATGACTATAATGTGGTGTTACATTCAATAACACAAATAAATAAATTTTACCATATTTTCCGAATTCATTCATATAAATCCTAATAGATGCTTCCAAACATGAATAGTGAGTAAAATAGAAAACAGTGGTCCTGAGAGAGTTCCCATCTGTTATTAAGTGTTGGAGACATTGCAGATTAATTGACAGGATAAGCCAAGAAACGTATCAAGCAAAGGAAGGAAAACAATTCCACAGAAGGGAAGGCCTGCAGATGTGAACATCATCATAACTGAAAAAAAAGCCTTAAAATTTCCCAGATGTGAAATATGCCTTTTGCTTGACTCTAAGAGCTATTAGCAGCCAGATAATGATCTAATAAAAATTCTCCCTACTCTTTCGGAATACCAAGATCTGACCATTCCGTTTCTGATGACTTCCCAGAAACTGAAGAAAAAGCAAAACAAAACTTCTATAATCTAACCCTAAATAATCTACTTTATCTGGATGGGCCTTTGGGTTACTACACCCCCCCCCCGCCCCCCATGCAGCAAGCACCTACCCCATCACTTAGGGGGAAGAGTGGAGGAGGGGCTGCAACGCGAACTCAAAAGGAGTCTTTTTCAAATGGGCAGAAATGTGGGCCAAGGAAATTAGGTAGCTGTTTACTTGATGTTGGCCTGGAGCTTTAGTTGGTGAAAACAATTAGGTGCCTAGACCACTAACTCGAAGGTTGGTGGTTCAAATCTTTCGAAAGACATGTTGGAGGCAAGCCCTGGTGCCTGAAAGACCACAGCCGTGACCATCCTATGAAGCTCAGCTCCCTCTGCACATGGTGGTGGTGGTGGGGTCATCTTGTGTCTAAATCAACTTGACAGTAAATGAGCTGGCTTGGATTCTCAGGCCTGGCTCCCTCCTACCATAGTTTTGTCAGTTTTCCTGCCAGTCCTTTTATAACTTCCAGAACTTTAAAGGACGAGAATACACTCCCACACTAGATGTCTCAGTGTGGCTCATAGCCTGCTCTTGATAAGCTAGATACTGTGTAGATGGGCCCAGAGAGAACCAAGCCCTTTTCTAAACAAGTGTCTTTCTCAAAACAGCTGAAGATTTGATCCTGGGGGGTTAGTAAATCAAGAAAGAAACTTTTAACAGAAGCCAAGAGAGAAATCTCAGGGAAAACCAAGGGGAAAAACTCTGATACTTGAAACATTTTGTAAATTGCGTTTGAAATGACTTTTCCTCCCAGCATGAGCCGTCTTGTCTATTCCAGAGTCAACACATGAGTGAGCTGCTCCCTGGGACTTCAGAGTAATATTTAGTACTTAGATTAACTTCTCTGACAATTCTTATCCCGAGGAATTAAAAAAATATTAATTAAGGATTTAATTAGTTGTTTCAATTTAAGTAATAAAAGAAAATGATGTCTAATTACAACTGGCTTTCTGAGCCTTGTGGAGGGATTAACCAGTTAATGCAAGAGCAGGCCTTCTTTATTAGATCCGTGACCACTTTCAAACGTCATTTCTTGACACTGTAGCGCGCGTGCTCGCGCGTGCGCGCGCGCGCGCGCACACACACACACACCTAGAACTCATGTTTTAGATAAATGTACTTATCTCTTACTCTTACTACTTTCCACCAACTTCAGAGTCAACTTACTTAAAATTACTCTTACTCTCCCCAACGCTATCAGCCCTCCCCCTGGTGGACATGGTGTCTCACTTTCTATATCCAATTCTGAGCAGGTGTCTGGCACGTAGCATGGGCTCCTCACGCATAAGGAATGATTCTCTCCTGAAGTCACTTTCCACTTCACATCCAAAACACAGCTAAGGGCCCCCCTTTGGGAAAATATTTTCTGATCTTTGCCAGTAACCAGTGGAAAGGCCTTAAAATTGCACTATGGCTTCCTGTCCTGTCTGCAGTCCCAGCTCCCACTGTTGGTGGCTGGAGATCCAGTGGCTTAGTCCGCAGGGAGCTGCTCTGACATCCCAAAGGCTGAATGAACCTCTCTGGTGGTTCGAATCCCTCAGCAGCTCCATGGGGGAAAGACAAGCACTTTCCTCCCCAGTGACGTACAACCTCGGAAACCCAATGACCTCACCTCAATGAGTCCGGGATTGTTTCACCCTGTCGACCATGGGCTGTGGGCCTCATTGCTACATATGTGAGCTCACCGTTTTATCAATGCCCTACACTGAATCACAAAGGATCTGGATAAGAATAGTGCAGCTAATCAACACACAGTAATCACTGCTCTGCCATAAAGCGTCAGAATATTCCTTGCTGGTTTCATGCTTATGGAAATGCACGATTGTGCTGCAATTTCGGTTTTTATATTAAATGTCCAAAGCTGTCAAACCCATTCTTTACTCCTGCATCTTCCTGCTTAGTCTCTGATTTGAGAGACCTTAGGGATGGTGTTCCTAAATTTCTAAGAGCAAGAAAGTCCCTAGGTGCCCTCTGAGTCATCAACATCTGTTTCTGAGGTGGTCCTGATGGTTAAGTACTCAGTTATACCCGAAATGACGGCATTTTAAACCCATTCAGAGGTTCCTAGGGAAAAAGTCCTGGTGATCTACTGAGAAAAGGTCACTACTCCCAAAAAGCGCAAGGAGCTGGGGCCTGCTCTGCCACCATCTGGTCACTCATCCGATGACAATTGTTAATGTATCTCATTTGACACCTCACATTGGCTCCCAGGTGTGATGACAAAGCGAAGCTCCCGAATCCATCCCAACAAGGAACTAAGGACACCTTGCAGGTACCTGGAGGTCTCAGGTGATCTGTGAGCTTGTTTTGAAAGGGTTCAAAGCAAGCATTAAAGAAACAGAGAAAGAGATTTTGACTCCCACTTGGTAGCAGTTCCACTGTTAAGTATAAACAATTAAGTTTTCTGATCACAGGTGGCCTGCTTAGGATAAATTAGCAGCAAGAGCTGCAGGAAAACACTAACACGAGGAAAGTGACATGAAACTTCCTCAGTCCTTCTGAAGACCAGCCAACCATCAAGCCTGTCTACATCTGGGAAGACGCGAACCAACAATGACATGGTCTGCTCAAGGAAGAAAGTCCCCTAACTCCATGTGAGATAGCCATCCAAATCGCCCGGGCTGTTGTCTTGGAATCCGGAGGCAATGCAGGGCCAGTGGCGCAATGGATAACGCGTCTGACTACAGAATCCAGAGGCAAGTCCCTCTCTCTACCTTCATGAGAAATCATCCCACTCTCACTACGTACTAGACTTTTCTTTTTTTCCACCTTTAAAGTACGTTTTGGCCAGTGTGTCCTGAAGAGCGAGGTGACTGGGTCCTTAGGAGAGGCTGAGCAGACTGATCCGGCTCCCGCTGTGGCCTGGGGCGCTGCCTGAATGGCTGAGGTAATGGCAGCTTTTCCTGCCAGCTCTGCTTAACACAGGCCTGAGTGATGCTGGAGACAAGCAGAATCCCACAGGAAAGCTTGGAGTGTGCGATTTGTTGGAGTACACCACCACCACTACCAAAAGTCTAAGGGGGAAATAGTATATTGTTTAAATATTTCCCTCTGGCATTCATTAATCAAGGCGAGTATTTTTAATGGCCAGACGACTGGAGTGGCACTGATGAGGGAGCCACCAGATGGCTGGCGGGAACTGAGCCAAGTGATTTGCGTTCTTGGGGAAATGGACATCCAGGATGGTCCCTTGTCTTTCACGTGGATATCTTGTTCACATTTTTTATCACAGTTCTCAGACTTGTACAAATGTTCCCTGGACCCACAAGTCGTGGCCGATTACCTGTGTGACCCATTCCTTATTGTTCCATTTGAACTGACTCTAAGCACTTCTGTAGAATAGCATGTGTGTGTGTGTGTGTGTGTGTGTGTGTGTGTGTAACCATTTGCTCTTTGTTGTGAACATAACTCTCCTGCAAATGAAGATGGCAGAGACCCCGACAGCTCCGGAAGGGGGCAAGATGTGCTTCCTCCAGGTGGCGACTCCTCTCCTCAGGAAAGAACGTCAAGGTGGCAGCTTCTCCTCCCAGCGGTAGCGGTAGCTAGATCCAACAATCCCTCCATGGAGCAGGACTTCCTCAGCCACGTTCAGGCTTCCATTCCCAGTGAGGTCTGGCACACACATGCTTTGCTCCCTTCACTGAGACATCTCAATAAATTCAGCTCAAGCAGGAAAAAAAAAATTAAAATAAATCCACACCCATAAAATGAGGCAACCTACAGCAATCCCACGGAACAGACGGAATTGAGTGTTAAAAGCTGAAAACCCTCCACTCAGTCAGTCCTTCAAATCTGCCTGTGTGGCTGGCGGCGAGTAGGTAAAACGAGGGCAGGGAAACTTTTAGACACTGGTGTGTGGTTTCTGGAAAGCCTAGAGTGGAATGTTTGCTGAGGGTGACCTATTTGGAACCACACCAGCAACTTTTGAAATCCTGCTTTCTGGATTTCAGTCAGACACACATTTAGATCCAAGTCTTGGGGGGAGCAAGAGAGCTAAAATAAAAACTCGCCTTCATCTTGATATTAAAGGATCTTCCAGGAACTGGGGGTCTGCTTAGTAGGACCCCTTGAGGGAAAGTCTTTCTGCAAGCCTTCAAAAATCACTGTCAGTCAGTTCCTTCCCTGGATGTGGGGTGAGGTGGCTGGTGCAGGTAGGACTCAACGACATTTTGCTCAGAAAGCAGTTTAAACATGGTTTACTCATTAATCTACAGTGAACAATTTCATGTGCCCTGACCCCACTACAACAAAGATTCTTCTTCTAGGTAAAGTTGGCATCTCTCTCAAAACCATAGCACCTTCTGACAGAATCACAGCCTCTTTTCTACTTTATAATCCTTGACAGAGGCAGAATACTCCGTAAGCATGGGCTTCTTTGTGTTTCCAATGGGACAGCAAGCATGATTTGGAAAGATTGGAGGATCAGTGAAAGAGAGGAAGACCCTCACCGACATGGATTGACACAGTGACTGCAGCAATGGGCTCTAGTGTGTGGTGGGGATGGCACAGGATAGGACAGGATTCAGATCTGCTGTTCAAAGAGTCGCTGTGAGTCGTACTCTACTTGATGGCACAACTTAATATATAGTGAACAGTTCTTGTTTATTGAATGAAGATCTGGAGGCACAGCATTTGAGGGAGGCTTCATGTGCTCCTCTATTTAAGTAAAGAAGTAAAAAAGATGGTTAAGTTGGTATGTTTACTTAAAAGAATCTTCTCCACCTCCTTCCTTAATATTTGTTTGAAACTCAAACTCGGTGTCAAGTCGGAACAATAGCTGGTCCCTCCAGTGGGTCTTCAGAGGCTGTGAGTGGTCTTAAATGACCAAATTTTTGGTTGGTGGTGAAGTGAGTAACCATTGTGTCATTCAGGGTCTCTGAGATAGGGCCCTAAATCAAGGAATTTCATTTCATTTCTATTCTGGAGGCAGTTGACGTGTAGAGCTGAGAGAAATGCAATGACTTCCAGTAGGGCAGTTGGAGGCTGGGATCAGAGTCTGTTTTTTAAGAACTCTTGAGAGATGGTTTTGATTCTCCATTCAGACTCATTTAGGAAGCTTTTCCACAGATTGGGCTAGAAACTGTCCTATAACAAGACACTTCCAAGAAAGATTACTTAACTGTCCTGTTTTCTGACACATATCTCATGGCATTTATTGAAAATCTAGGTTAAATCTAGCACCACAACCCCTTACCTCCGAATTCTGTGCCAGATGATAAAGTCCTCAGGAGTCACTGAGCTGTGCAGAGTAAAGATGGGGAAATCCCATGTTGCCCAATTTTGGCAACAGCTGCTGTGCTTCCAGGGGGGCCAAGAGGGAGGGGCAAGGTGGCATAAGCAATGGCAAATGTGGAAATGTCCAACTCAGTTTAATCTGGTTCATAAGAGCAAGCTGCTTCTGTCCCTAACTGGCTCCCCAAATTGTACTTACTGGCTGTTAATGCTGTCTATTACCAACTAGTTGAGTAAATCCTACACAGCACCCTGGGTTAGCTGATAGGGTCCTCATTTATACTATGAAAGAGTTATCAAAAGTTCTGAGGTGTAATATAAATTACATTTTCAAGATCAAGAAAACAAAAATCTCTACCTCTGGACCAAAAGGCATGACAGATGAAGAAAAGATTGAACCTGTCAGTGAATTTCTTTTTCTTGGATCCATAATCAACACCCATGATAGTAGAGTTCGAGAAATCAAAAGATGTGCTGTTGGGAGTTCTGGTGGCCTAGTGGTAAGAAGCTGCGCTGCAATCTCAAAGGTGCATGGTTCGAATCCACCAGATGCTCCACTGGAGAAGGTTGGGCATTCTCTTCCTGTGCCTGTCAGATCTAACTCGACAGCACATAACAAGGAAAAAAAACCACAAAAAACAACCAAAAAAGTTGGGCTGCCAAGACCTCATTAAAGTTCCAAAGAGCAGGGATGCCAGTTGAACAACTAAGATGGGCTTGATGTGAGCCACGGTATTTTCAATCATTTCTTAGGCAGTTGAACGTCGGACAATGAATAAGGAAGACAGAAGAATTGATGCCTTTGAAGTGTGGTGCTACTGAAAAGTATCAGATATCCTACAGACTGACAGAAGAACAACCAAGTCTGGTTTGGAGAAGGATGCTCCTTGAGGCAAGGAAGGTGAAAAGTTTGTCTCATGAACTCTTGCCAAGTTATCAGGAGGGACTAGTCCTTGAAAAAGGACATTATGCTCGGAAAGGTGGAGGGTCTTCAAGGAGTCAAACTGTTACAGTGACTAGAACAACAGGCTTGAGCTTGGTGGAGGTCGTGGGGATGGTGAAGGATAGGCCAAGGTTCAGATCTGTTGTTCAAAGAGTCATATGAGTCATGCTGGACTCAAAGTTCTCTCTGGCTATCGTCTCACCTTCCCTACCCTGCCCTAGAGCTCATGTTTCATTGCAGGATCAATGGTTGAAGGCCCACAGGTTTCTCTAAGTGACTGAAGTCTTTTTTCCAAATCAATGAGTGTAGCTAATCTATAGCGGAGGAGGAAAGCATACTGACCACAGCCTTGTCTGGGTGCCCTCACGTGAGGGGCCTCAGTAAGGACATCTGTTTCTGAGCACCCTGAAGGGCCCCAGGCAGCCAAGGTGGGGAGAGGCATGGAAATGGGTCTGATGGAGGCCAAAGATGAACTTCCCAACCAGTTGCCACTGAGTCAGTTGCAACTCACGGTGACCCCACGTGTGTTAGAAGACAAATATGCTCCATAGTGTAGTCTTCCACGGTGCCTCTCAGGAACTCAAACAGCCACACATTGGGTTAGCATTAGACTACCTCTGCAGGGACTCCTCACCTGGTGTGTACCAACTTGTATTAATCTAGGCTATTATGAATTGCATTGGGGAAATCTGCTGTCAGGAACCTCTCCAAAGTGCTAAGGAGTAATGACGTCAGTCTAGAGACTAAGGTGGGCCTGATCCAAGCCATGGTCTTTGCAGTTACATACTGTGCATCAGAGAGCTTGACAATGACTAAGGATGACAAAAGAATTGATGCCTTTGAGTTGTGGTACTGGCGAAGAGTACTGAACATACCATGGACCACCAGGAGAACAAATAGGTTTGTCTTGGAGAGGGTGAAACCAAATTTCTCCTTGGAGGAAAGGATTTTAAAGCTCCAACTCACATACTTTTGGCACGTGGCCAGCAGGGACCAGTCCTTGGAGAAGGACACTATGCTTGGAAGGGTGGAGGGGCAGTGCAGGAGAGGAAGATCCGGATGAGATGGATTGACACAGTAACAGGGGCAATGTGATTAGGTGTGTCAGAGTCAATGAAACTGGTTTAAGACAGGGTCACTATGAGTCACAGGTGATTCAATGGCACATAACAACAATTATCATTACCTATTATTAACTAGCCAGACAAATCCTACATAGATAGCTCTCTTGGTTAGGCTGAAGGGTTACTCATTTATATTATGTAAGAGGTACCAAAAGTTCTCTGATATGTAAAACAAATCATGTTTCAAGGGTTTGGATTCAAGGTAAAAAAAGTTGTGGGTGCCCTCTTGGAAGCTTTGGCTATATGGTATATGTTTTATGGAAAGTCAAGGAGAGTTTTGTTAATGGGCATTATTTTCCTAAGAGCAGGAAGTCTTTGATTAGAGTATTGACTCTGTTCATTACCAGTAGTATATGCCAGGACCAACTCCTCCAAGCCTTAGCTTAGATAAATGTTCTTTGGGTGCTTATTGTGTGCCAGGCATGGTAGGAGCTTGGGATCAAGGAATGGAGTGCTTTGCATTCACCCACTGATAAACAAGGGGTGGCATCTAACAAGAAAAACAACAAGAAGAAGAAACTCAGGGAGCCTAAGATCTGAGTCCCACTTCCATCCAGGGAGTTCTGATGGCATAATATGCTGTTAACCCAAAGGCACACAGTTCAAATCTACAAGTTGCTTTGCGGGAGAAAGATGGGCAATCTTCCATGCAATTTACTGTCTCTGGAAACTTGCTGCAGGGTGAGCTATGGGTGGGTTCTAACTTGATGGTACCTAACAAAAACAACAACAATAACAACATCAGGAGCTCTGGTGGTGTAGTTGGAGGGTGTTGTAATGCTAACTGAAGGCCAAGTGCCTTTGGGGATCCCATCCCACCTGTAGATCCTTGAAAGGAGGGTGGACAATCTTTGCTCATTAAGAATTTAAAGCCTTAGAAACTTTCTAAAAGATCATGATGAGTCAGAACCAAGTTGCAGTAGTGAATCCATGTGAGTATATTGTCAGTTATTCAAGTGAGAAGGACTTGAAATGCTTGTTGCAGAAGATCAAAACAAAAATCTTCACCACTGGACCAAAAGGCAACATCATGACATATGGAGACAAGTTTGAATTTGTCAATGATTTCACCTTGGACTTAACAATCAACATCCTTAGTACCATCAGTAAGGAGATCAGGAGACTTATTGCATTGGGTTAAGTCTGCTGTCAGGGACCTCTCCAAAGTATTGAAGAGCAATGATGTCAATCTAAAGACTAATGTGCGAATCAACCAGGCCATGGTAATTACAATCACTTACTATATGTAGGATAGCTGGGCAATGAATTAGGATGACAGAAGAATTGGTACCTTTGAGTTGTGGTGTTGAAGAAGACTACCAAATAGTCCATGAACTGCCAAAAGAACAAACAGATATATCTTGGAAAAGGTGTTTATCGTAGCTTTGTTCACAATAGCAAGGAGTTGGAAACAACCTAAGTGCCCATCAACAAACAAATGGATAGAGAAGCTTTAGTATATTCACACAATGGAATACTACACTGCACTGAAAACCAAGGAACTCATGCAATATTATTCAAAATGGGTGACCCTGGAGGACATTACGCTGAATCAAATATCTCAGTCACAAAAGGACAAATACTGCATAGTGCCACTGTTGTAAAACAGGACTGACCTTGGGGGTGGGGGGAGACTGAGACAGATGGGATAAATGATGTATATGGCATTGAAACAGATGAGGGAGAGAACTGTTTAAAGGGGATATGTATTTGGGTATTATTGTCATGACAGGAGTCCAGAACAAAGGCTGCATATTGGAGTGGACCTATGGGGAAGGATTGTAAAACAATGAAAGAATTTTTCTTTTACTTTTCAAAGAGAAGAGTGTACTGAGGGGGCAGGGGTGGTCAGGGTGAAAAGTGCAACAATGAATGAATGGAAATCGAAAGTCTCTATAAATTTTCATTAAAATTAATAAGAAATATGTTAAAAAAATGGTGCTGCCAGAGTGCTCTTTAGAGGCAGAGATGGTTAAGCTTCATCTCACATACATTGGACATACTGCTAGAAGGGGTTATTCACGGAAAGGAACATCATGCTAGGAAAGGTGGAAGGTAAGTGAAAGAGAGGAAGAACCTCATTGAGATGGACTGACACAGTGACTCTAGCAATGGGCCAAAGTGTGTCAGAGATAATAAGGAAGGCACAGGACAGGACTGGGTTCATACTTGCTGTTCACAGGCTCGCTATGAGTTGTACTCAGCTCAGCAGATAATAATAATAACTACAACAACAATAACGATGATGACGATGACGATGATGATGATGATGGTTTTCAGCTGAACCCAACTTGATAGCATTTAACAACATCTCCTTCTTAGATGTCAAGTAATAATGCAACAGATGAGTTCCACAAACTAAACAGCCCCACACAAACATCATTGCCATAAACCAAAGCAGGGTTTCTTGTCTAGTTCTTTGGACGGATAAGGAGGCATTCTATTAAAATAAAATTTACTTTCATGGTCATTTTCCCTCTGCAATTTCTATGTTACTTTTAAGTCTATGCTATGCTCAGGATTGCAACTAGTGCACAGGGCAGCTTAGTGCCTGGATGCAGGACATCTGAGGGACAGACATCACATTCCAACAGAATGTCAGGTGGTAGGTGCTGGCCCATGTGGTCCTAGCTGTTTAGTTGTTGTGCAGATTGTGCATCAGTAAAGCACTGGAGTTGAATGTGAGTCAGAAGGTCACAGGTCTGACAGGATGACTCTGGTCCCACTCTCTTCCTGTGGACCTCAGACTTCACACTCGTATGCATCAATTGCTCCTCAGAAATACTGAGATAAGACCCTCTCGCGGTGCAGAGAGTGAAGTATTGGGCTGCTGACTGGAAGGTCAGAAGTTGGAACTCACCAGCTTTTCCATGAGAGATGCTCTCATAACAATTTACAGCCTTGAGGACCCTAGCGGCAGTTCATCTCTGTCCTACAGGGTTACTATGAGTTGGAATCTCACTGACAGCAATGGGAATGCTGTAATGATGGTAGCAGTACTGCCTTGGAAGACCACTGCTAAGATTAAAAGAGACCATCAGTGTAAAGACTGGGCCTAATGCCCAATACTTAGTAAACAGCAAGGTATTTTTTTTACCCCATTTTTTAGTGTTTACTGATAAGCATATGTGTGTGTGTGTTGATTGCTTTTGAGTGGAGCACAACTCATAGCGACTCTATGAACAAGAGGCTTGAAGCCCCTCTACAACTATTGACATTTATTAATGATCATAGAGTTTCTGGAGGCATGTTATTTAGAAAGTGGATGCCACTCCTGCTTCCAAACCTGTCATAGTATGTTATTGTTTTTATATGCCACTGAGTTGCTTACGATGTATAATGACCCTATGATAAGCATACATACGAATAAAATTCCAATTATTTTTAATCTTATATCAGAAGTGGTCAAATGTTGGTGATTTCACATGGTTTAGTCTTAGAAGTTTATTTGTTCTAGACATCTTTGGCTGTCTATTTTAACTGCAGATAGGATTATGGTTCACACGGTCCGTGTTACATGTGGTGTCTCTTATTCAAAGAGATCTGCTCTAACATCCCTATGCACAAGAGTCTCTGAAAAGACACTCAGTTCTCTTGCTTTCAAAGCTCCACGTTTACAGTGGTAAAAGTTTCCACACACACACACACACACAAAAATATTACATCTAATTTCCACATGTTTTTTCAGGCAAACAAACACTGTCCCAACTTGAAGAGAAAAGAAAGATTTACTAGCTGAAAAAAAAAAATTATAAGGTAACTCAAAACTAAGTCTGGCTGTTTCCTTGAAGCCTTCTTCTACAATGTGATAAATGACAAAGAATTTCAGAGTGACATTCAGCAGCATTTTAAGGAGATTTCTAGAGATGCAAATTCACAAAGGATTTAACTGCTGTTCAGGTTTCCTTTAGTTAACTGTATGCATGCACTACTGCTGTGTGGACACGCCCCCTGCACATCTACATCCCTCTGCTTCCAGCCTCTCCCACACCTCCTGGATCCTTATACTCATTCTACAATAATGGTTTTACACAATATTTATCCTTGTGGGACTGAGTTAGTTCACTCAGCATAATGCTCTCCAGTCCCTCCCAGTTAGATAATAATTTACAAAGTTATTGCTCCTGTGTGCCGTATAGTCTTTCACTGTGTGAATGTACCATAATTTCTCAATCCATTCGTTTGTGGTTGGACATTGGGCTGTTTTCACGTTCTTGCAATAGTGAATTATGCTGCTATGAACATTGGTAAATTGCTTCTGAAAGATCACACCCTTGAACACCCCAGTGCAGTTCTACTTTCAGCCTAAGGGGAAAGTAAGTTAGAATCTCTGCTCTGGCATCCAACAACAACATATTAATTGAAAGATAAAGTTGGTCTGGAAAGAAGAGTTGTAAATGAAAGGCTTGCCTGTAAATTCCTATGACCATTATACAATCCCTATGAATTATAACAGGGCAGTATTTCTCAATGCCCTTTCTTCATCTTTGCACCAGAATTCCAGATCTTTCCAGGCTTCATTCTCAGATCTTCTACACTAGACTCTTTAGGGCGAAGACCAAGACTGACTTTTTAAATAAGCTTCCTCACTAAATGGATCACAGCACCAGGAATTGGCATCCTTTAGACTCATTTGTGTCAGGAAGTGTGAGGATGGTGCAGGACAGGACTAGGTTCAGATCTTCTTTTCACAGGGTTGCCTGACAACAACAACAATAGGTTGTTTTTGTAAGGAGTTCCTAGTGGTGCAAATGGCTGGCTATTACTTAAAGGTTAGTGTTATTCCACCAAGAAATAACTTAGAATGAAAAGAGCTGAGTATTTGCCTTTAAAAAATCAGCCACTGAAAATGCTATGGAGCACGGTTCTGGGTTGCCATGAATTGGAATCAACTTGACTGCAGTGCAGTTGGGTTTTATTCAAGGGACTCTTGGGTCACTTTCTTTAAGTAGTGTAGTGTCAAAAATCCTAAAAATTGGCTTTGCTAGCCATCATTTTAGCCCCTGTTGGGGTGGGATGAGGGATAATCTCCAGCCACCTTAACGGCAGACACATGGTCTTGCAATCATCAACAGCTATGGGACCAATGAGAGAGAGCCGAGAGAGTGTGAGAGAGCACGCATGAGAGTGCTTTCTCATGACGGTGGTAGAGAGAAGGTAGAGGCTGTGGCACTGCTGTGAAAAGACTGTGACAAAGTGTAAACAGAGGAACCCTGCATTTATGCTACAGTTAAAGGTTTTGCCTGCTGATTGAAGGAAAAGCTGATTTATAACTCCTCTGAGATAAAGTTTGCTGGACGATTGAAGAAACCAGAGGCTTTTTTGCATCTGTGTTGCTGAACTGAACCTGAACTGTCACTAACTGATGAATTATGCCTTACTAATCTGGCTTGGGACTGCTGGACTAAACCTAGACTGGCATTGTGTGATATTCTTTGCCTCTTCCACTCTCCAACCTAGTTCCATAAGAAACCCACAGCTGTGAGCAAAATCTGCAAGTCAACAATGAATTTCAGACCTGGATGACTGGCATAAAGAGGTTGAGGAGCATGTGGGGGTGTCTGACTAAGTAACTGTTTGCTGCTGTAGTTATTATGGATGAGGACAGTCCCCTTTCTTGAATTGGTTAAGTCACACTTGGCACCTCTCTTGTTACACTTGCTCTTTTTGTAAGTAGATAGCCCAAAGAGTTAGCATTTATTTATTTGGTGGTTCATTAAACGTTGTTGTTATATCTCATTGAGATAGAACCTATTCATAGTCAACCCTCTAGGGGAATTGTAGAGGCAGAAAATTGTATGGGCGGAGACTGCCCATCTTTAATCCACAGAGCACCTGGTGGATTCACACCTCATAACTTTCAGCTGGCAGCACAATTCCTTACCACTAAACCACCAGAGTTCCCTTAGTAAACAATCTCTTGAAATTTGGCCAAGCCTTCACAAACCAGGTTTTAGTTTGAAGTGGCTTTTCCAGATTAAGGGGTCTATTTAGGAAAACTGACCACCTAGTGCTTCCAACATTGTAGGAATCCTGAGGCCTCATGTTAAACCCTAGGGAGCTCACCATCCAAGCCTTGGTCCTGACTAATCATAAGACCTGCAAAGTAGGATCATGCTTTTTAGCATCCAGCTGGAACCTTTAAAGGAACTATATATATTTATGCAAATCACACACACCAGGGAGTCATCTGAAGCTGAAGGGAAAATTCTAGTTAGGGTCTGATTGGCTGGTTCCAGTGGAAATGCTGGGATTAATCTGACTGGAGTAATAGAACAAACCTTGGGACCAGAGCAAAACAATAACAGAACGCAGAAAATGAGCATTGCATAGCCCCTCCCTCCAACCTCCCTCCCACCTCCCATCTCCACTGTCATCTTTCCCTTGGCATTTCCTTCCTTCCCTCTCCCATTTCTCCTTCCCTTCAACAGTATGTGTTTTCTCTCATCTTCTGAGGTTGAGGAAAGTTTCAGTTTCAAACTTGTTTTCTGCTGAGCTTTGAGGAGCAAAGAGAAACCAGGCCTTTCTGCACTGGTTCACATGATGGGCACATGTGCTGGGCTTTGGATCCCAAATTCCCAGCATACGGCCTGCATTCCCATTTCAAATGAGCCAAAGGTACAGATCTATTTGAAAGACTAGCTCAGAATTGATGTCTTTACTGCCAGATGTTGGGCATTTAGTCATCCGGGCAATGACAAAAATAAAAGAAAAAAAATTAAGACTTTCCTTGCTTGGAAAGTTTTAAACCAGTTAGATAGTAATTCTTCTAAGGTGGATTTGTGGCTTACAGTAAAAGGGCCCCTTTCCTTGGTAGACAGGACCTTAGAGCAGAAGGCTATGCTCCAGCTCGCTCAGAAAGGCAAAAGGCAGCACTGTAAGATGAGTGAAAATGCAGATGCCAACCAAGGATAGGGACCTCTGTGACACAGTGAAGGCCTGTTCGTCTGAGTGTGTGGGCTGAGCATGTTTTCTATTAACTATGTATTGTTTCCAACACATACAAAATTATTCATCAGCCTGAAAAGAAATAATAGTGTGTATTTCAGTGGGCCTCAGAGCATAAACAGGTATAGGAGTGGGCTCTTAGATGGGACAGTTCACACAGGAGCACAGAGAACACCTCCTGGGAACCCAGAAGTGGAATATAAACAGAAAAAAACTATAGATCACCCCTCCCCTCCCCCCAGTGATGCATATGCCCTCATGTGCATGCTTGCATAGAAAAGATCCTGCAGCAATTACAGGGCAATTAAAGCTTACCATTGTAAGAACGAAAATTTCCTACAAATTTTATGTATTCATAAGTTGGAAATTCCTTTGGGTTCAAACTGCCTCTGAGAAGATGGCAATAAAATTCTAAATCGTTGTCAGCTGGACCATTAAAAGAAAAAAAGAGAGAAAGGAAATCATAAGTGTTATAGCTCCAGACTAAACAAGCAGTTCTTGTGAACATTTTCAGGCAGTCTTAGTCTGCACAGGGCCAGGGCCCTACCTTCCTCAGGACGGACTCTGGGACAGGGCTAAGAACTTCTGTGACACAGACTTTTCCTTCCATACTTCACAGACATCTTGCATTCCATATTTGGACCCAATTAGTCTTAATTTGCTCACAGATGTCGGTGGTTAGCTATGTCAGCACTGATTAGTTCCGGTGGTTTTCATACGGTATATGAAAATAAAGCTATTCTGAGACAGCGTCTCTCTTTAATTTAATCTTTTTTTGCTCTGCTGTGAGGTAACATCACATACACGGCAGGGCAAATTGCTCAGGGAAAACGGATTGGGGCTGGAACGAGAGCAAGGCGTCTCTGCTACCTTTGTTTAGGTGTAATTGTATCTGCTTCACTGAGTGACACATGTTTCACTGGGCACCAAGGCCAGCCCTCTATCCCGGATGCCAGATATTTTGAACCAAACTTAGAAATTACATAAAATCTGCACAGAAATTCCATAAATAACCAGATGACAGACTTAGGAGGGCAGTATTTGGGTATCTGACCCAGTTATTCAGTTTTCAGTTGGTTAGCTGGCATTATCCAAATCCAGCATTATTTGTCCAACAAGATCAGCAGATTGTTCATTGATTTTTTGCATTGTTTATTACAAAGAGGAGCTCATTAAAATGAAAATTTAAAATATCTCTTGCCATGCATGCAAAAGGGGTTATTATTCTTAAACTACAGGCTTTCAAATTTTCATCACAGAAAGCTAAACGGCTTACATATCTCGCACTCTGGTTTTAGCTTTAAACTGAAAATACACCGTTAAGAATCTGCTAAGTGTTCTGAGTCACATGGAAAATTATTCTTAAAATTAGTCCTCCCTTCTTAATTCATTCTAACCTCTTTTCAAAAGTAAAATTCATAGTTTTCGATCTGGTAAAAACCAGTCAAGTTAAACTTACATTTTAAGTATTCTGGGGACGAGGAATCTGTCACAAGCATATGGGAAGAAAGCATTTTATAGACTTCTGAATGTTCTTGTTCTGGAAGGAAATTTAACAAATTCTGATCCATGACATCTGACTGAAAAAGAAAACAAAGGGCAGAGGAACACACTCGCAAAGATTAAAAGAAAAAAACAACCCCAAAGATTGCACAATCATGACCATTCAAGACCCACTTCCAGAATGAAAAGTTTAAAATATGATCTGCCGGGAAACACTCAGTGTATCACTCTGAAATCTCGATTGCCTCAGTGGTCAAATGCTCGCCGTCCACGCAGGAATCCCAGCCAGTGCACCTCGCACTCAGGCACCACCATCTGTCAGTGGAGGCTTGTGTGGTACTGTGATGCTAAATTGCTTTCAGTAGAGCTCTAGACGAAGATCTGGAAGAAAGGCCTGGCAATCTGCTTCTAAAACTCAGCCAACAAAACCCCTGTGGGTCCTAATGGTTCAGTCTGCAACCAGAGTGAGAATGGTGTGGACTAGACAGGATTTTATTCATGAGCCGCGGTCCTCTCAAGTACAAGTAAATGGTTCACCCCTCCACTGTTATTATCTATAAGCACTATTATTGTCTATAGGCCCAAGAGTGAAGGAAGAGGTAAGCCTAACAAAGGCAGAGAGAAAGCAATGATATGAAAATGAATCGCTTCCCAGAGGTGTCTGATCTGGTTTGAAGGTCCCTGACCTTCCGCACCGTGGGCAACATTGCCCCCCAGCTGTGTCATGTGCTGAGATGACTGTGAGCAAACACTCAGTAAATTCCAGGTCTGCATAAATATTTTATAAAACACATGCTTGGTGACTGCAAACTGGTGCTAAGCAGGTTTCCTGCTTAAAAGTCTCTCATCACTAGAACTGGTTCTCCCACAGAACCGGTGCACTGTGAATATGAAACGAATGCTCTTGATAAAGTACTTGTCCATTACTAGAGTCACTGACCACATGGCTATTGGGTACTTGGCTTGTGTCTAGTGTGATAGAAGAACTGAATGTTTAATTTATTTTAATTAAAATAGACATAATTACATATGACTACCTTATTGAATAGTGCAGGTGGAAGCGTATAGTAGAGAAAGGAGATAAGTGCTTCCCTACCTCTTAAAAAAAAAGCCCCAACTGTATTTCATCAATTCTGACTCATGGTGACCGCAAGTGTGACACAGAAGAATCATCTAGCAGGTTTTCATGTCTATGATCTGTGGAAGTGAGTTACCAGGTATTTCTTTAGGTCTAGATTAGAGAGAAGCTCAAAGGAATTAACACTTGATCTTTGTGCAGGAGGAGCCACGGAGGGACCTTGAGGACCTGAGGTCAAGACTCTGTGCTGAAAGAACCTTCTAAAGGCCTGAGAGGGGAGAAGTGGCAACTACCAGGAGAGAGATGATGCTAAGAGAATGGTAGAAGACACGCAGTAGACTGATTCTAAAGCAACTTATTCCACAAGCTGTTTATTCGGCCAATATTTACTGAGAGCTACCATTTGGCACAAAGTATCGAATATGCCATGAACTATCAAAAGAACAAGCAAGTCTGGGTTGGAGGAAGTGTAACCAGGGTGGTTCTCAGTGGCAAGGATGGGAAGATTTGTCTCATATCCTCTGGAGGGACCAGACCTTAGAGAAAGACATTATGCTGGGCAAGGTGGAAGGTCATAAAAAGTGGAGTGACACAGTGACCACCCCAATGGGCTCGGGCATAGTGGAGAGCGTGCAAATACAGCAGGGAATGGCAGACTCTAGGGAGAAGGTGGGAGGTAGCGGCAAAGGAGAAGATGAGTTTCTGCAGTCCTGGTCATGTTCTATTTCTAATTTCTGTGATGGCTCTAAACAGACACACTTTTGAATACATGCTATATAAACACTGAAAGGCATAAAGAAAGTAAAACGTAACATACAAGCCTATGTGAGGTCCTTTTGATTGTGGTAAAATTTGAGCTGCAGTTTAAACCTGTTAGGACTCCATGTAGACAGAGCAACCCCCAGCTCCATCCTGGCCTGGGGTCCCTTCTGACATGACCACCTTATTAGGCTGTTCTCCAAAGAGGTTGAGGAAACAGCTGGGCTTGGAAAGGGAGAGGGATGCTTCTTGGAAAAATGTGTTTCATGGTCTTGGCCCTGCAGCTCCATGTTCCTAACTAAGCCAGGGGCACTATCTCCCCTCTCCGGTGACCTCATGTCTCTGCTGTGACCACTGACACAAGAACTTGGCCTCCACTTAGATACTTCAACCTTCTTCTTAAAGGAGCATTTCCCTGGGAACCAATGGAAACATTACTTTAATCTACAGATTTCTACAACTTGTGTTAAGTGCTCCATCACCAGCCACAAGGTTTGCTGTTAAAACCCACACAGGGGTTCCTTAGGAGACAAGCCCACAATCTTCTTCCCAGTCTTCTTCTGTCTCTATTAATCTGAACTGACTTCATCATAATGCTCAACATAGCAGGGCCCTGCCCAAATTCTTAAGGTGATTGTGAGGTCCCCATTTCCAAGTTCTGACTTTATTTGAAAATCACTTTCTGCTTCTTGAATTATTTTCTTCTGTCTTTCTCTGTGTCAAATTAAAAAAGAAAGTTCTAGTACATTTCATCAGATTAACAGCAGTACAAAAAAATCTGTCATGTGAGCTTTGGTCAGGTCTGAGTTTGCCGGAGTAAGAAGAGAACTTTAAGAGATACTTTAATCCTAACAGTCTTAAATTTCTGCTCCTCTTCATCTCCCCCTGTCATCAGTGGTGTCCCTCTACAGTCACACAAGGGACAGGGGCCCAAGGGCCTGGTGTGCACATTGGCACAGCTCATGGCCTCCCTGACCTGCCCACACCGAGCCCCTGTGCCGGCCCCAGCACCTTCCTACCAAGCTTCTTATCATCTCCATTTCCATCCTCATAAAGACTGACCATCACACTCCAGTTCTTCCTCCTCTCTTCTCCTAACCAGTTGCTTTCCTTTGAAAGTACTCCTTGCCACTCTGTCCTATACAGAAATCTGAGTGGTGTTTAAGTACATGACTCTGGAGTTAAAGAGTATGAATGAAAATCTCAGCTCCACTACTGTCTGGCTATGAGCGCCTGAGGGATGGAGTTACTGTCTCTGTGCCTCAGGTTCCTCATCTGTGAATTGTGTAAATACCTACTTCATAGGACTGAGACAGGGAACAACAGTGATTGAGCCCTTGCTCTGTGCTAGGCACAGGCCTAATGCTTCATATATATTAATGACTGCATGGTGCCTGGTACACACTAAGTGCTCCATAGATGTTGCCTCTATTGCTATTACTCCCTAATGATTTAACAGATGATACTCAGCTAAACATCAAGAAAACAATGGGACCAACAGGCAACAACATGATGGAGAAAGAGGGAAGCTGTCAATAATCACAGTTTACTCGAATCCACAGTCAACACCCCTGGTAGCAGCAGTCAAGATATCAAAAGATGTGTTGCACCGGGGAAATCTGCTGTCAAAGACCTTTTACAAGTACTAAACAGTAAGGATGTGCGTTTAAAGACCAAGATGTACCTGATGTAAGACGTGGTATTTTAAATTATTTCCTATGGCTCTGAACGTTGAATAGTGAATGGGGAAGAATGAAGAAGAATTGATGCCTTTAAATTGGGGTATTGAAGATGACTATTGAATATCCCATGGACTGTTGAAAGTAAGGGCCAGGGCTCTCCTTAGAAGAAAGGATGCTGAAACTTTGTCTCACATACTTTGGGCATGTTGTCAGGAGGGCCAGTCCTTGGAAAAGGACATCACGCTGGGACAGGTAGAGGGTCAGAAGCAGAGGAAACCTCTCAGCCAGATGGGGTGACACAATGCCTGTCACAATGGGCTTGAGCACGATGAAGGTGGCGAGGATGGGGCAGGGCAAGGGCCAGATCTGTTGGTCACAGGGCTGCGATTAATCGTAGTCGACTTGCTGACACCCAGCAATAAGTATTCAACTAATCAGAAATTCTGAAGATAATCTTGCACGAGCCTTCTGGACACATGCAGCATCAGTGGACAGGTGCTGAACAAGTAAGACTGAAACAAAACTAGACAGGAAAGAGAATTCCTAAATCACAACTCAAATCCTTTACCAAGAGGACATCAGTGCTGAGGGTTTGGCCTTGTGACCAAATGCACCAGGTTTGAGCCAGCACTTCTCAATTCCCGGGCCGCCTTGACTTTTCTATTCTGTCGTGTGTGTGTGTGTGTGTGTGTGTGTGTGTGTGTGTGTGAGAGAGAGAGAGAGAGAGAGAGAGAGAGAGAGAGAAAGTATAAAACCGTCCAGGGTGTTTGTGTCTCTCTGTGTGTAAGTGGTCAACCTGCTCAGCTGTTAACTGAAAGGTTGAAAGTTTGAGTCTACACAATGGCATTTCAGAAGTAAGGCCTGGTGATCTACTTCTATGCTGTCAAGTCAATACTGACTCAGGGTGACCCTCCATCAGGTTCTCAAAGTTATAACAGAAGGAGACTCCCCATCTTCTGCCAAAGATGGCAGCCTTTCGATTAGCAGGATAACATGTTATGGACTATGGCACCAGTGCTCCTGAATGAGCCACTGAGAATCCTATGGAGGGAGCATAGGTCTAGCCTCAAGCACATGGAGTTGACTTAACAGCAACTGAAATAACAGAGGTTTGACTCCCAGACCCTGCTCTTGGCTCAAGTAGATCAAGTGGATGCTGGCTGGACTAGGGAAGTGTGCAACCTCAATTCCTCTTCTCCACCTCTCAAAGAATGCAGGTGGATGCTGTAAAACAGATATTAAATGTGAGGACTGTTACTCCTGGCTCACCTCCACTGGGGAGAACACAGAAAAACTGACTGTCAGTGTGTGCACTAGGATCAACTTAAAACACTCAACTCACTGTTGTCGAGTTCGGACTGACTGACCGCTGACCCTCTAAGCAAGATTTTCAGAGGCTGTAAATTGACTGCCCACCTTCCTCCTGTACAACAGGGGGTGCCTGGGTTGGCAGCATAATATGCCCTTAGGCCACCAGAGCTCTGTGGACCTGTAAACAAATATTTAATAAGCATCCAGCTGAACCTACCATTTATTAATTCCTGTCTAGTTGATGTGACTCACTGTGACTCAATGTGTGTCAGAGTAGAACAAGGGGTTTTCAGTGGGCTTTTTAAAAAAATTTTTTTAGTTTTTATATTGGTTTACTTACAAAGTTTGTATACACTGATTTTCTCACTGGATCTTTCCCATTTCCTTTACCCACTCCTTCCTCCACCCATCAAATTGTGCAACACTATGATTACCCCCTGCCCATCCTCACCCCTCTGCTCCCACCCTCCCTCTTTGGGATCCTCATACACATTTTACTTCCTGTTTGTAGCTACCATAATGGTCTTATTGG
Organism: Elephantulus edwardii; assembly: GCF_000299155.1. Taxonomy (NCBI): domain Eukaryota; kingdom Metazoa; phylum Chordata; class Mammalia; order Macroscelidea; family Macroscelididae; genus Elephantulus; species Elephantulus edwardii. Next base: position 2,908,054 of record NW_006399812.1, on the reverse strand, counting down.
TCCTTATGGGACTGAGTTAGTTCATTTAGCATAATGCTCTCCAGACCCTCCCAAGTTAGTTTGTGATTTTCAAAATCACTGCTCCTGTATTCTGCATAGCATTTAATCATGCGAATGTGCCATAATTTCTCAATCCACCCAATTGTGGTTGGACATTTTGGCTGTTTCCATGTTCTTGTGATGGTGAATAACGCTGCTATGAACATTGGTGCATTAAGTCTCTGTTTGTGCCTCAGTTCTCATTTTTTCTGAGTATATACCAAGCAGTGGAATAGTTGGGTCATACAGAATTTCTATGTTTAGCTTTTTGAGGAAACATAATGTGCAATTTTTATTTATTTTATTTTTTTTTTTTGAAGCAGACTGCTGGGCCTTTCTTCCAAGTTTCCTCTGGCTGTTGCTGTTAGATGCCTTCAAGTAGATTACGACTCGTAGTGATCCTATGAAGAACAGATCTGAACTTAGCCCCCCTTGTACCATTCTCATGACTTCTGATATACTAGAAGCCACTGTTACAGTCATTGTGTTGGTCCACCTTGCTGACAGTCTTCCTCTCTCCACAATTCCCAGCATGATGTCTTTTTTCTCCCAAGGACTGTCCATTCCTAACAACATTCCCAAAGTATATGAGACAAAATGTCATCATTCTTACCTGTAAGAGCAACCTGGCTGTACTTTCTCCGAGACAGACTTGTTTGTTCTTTGGACAGTCCACAGGATATTCAGTATTCTTCCCCAATGTCACAACTCAACAACTCAAATGTCTTCATTCTTATTCTGTTATCCTTATTCATTGCCCAACTTTCAGATGTATAGGAAATAATTGAAAAGGCCATGGCTTGCCATCAGTTGCACTGACATAATTTCTCCTTAACACTTCAGAGAGGTACTTGATGGCAGATTTTCCTAATGTATCATGTCTGCTGATTTCTTAACTGTTGATGCCAAGAGTGTTGATTGTAGGCCCAAGTAAGGTGAAACTGTTGACAACTTCAATCTCTTCATCTATCATGATATTGTCTATCGGTCCAGTGATGAGGATCTTTGTTTTCTTCATGGCGAGATGTAATTCCATATTGAAGACTGTAGCCTATGATTTCTGGAGCAATTGTTTCAAGTCCTCTGTATTTTCAGCAAGCAAGATTATGTCATCTATATAATGCAGGTTGGTGATATATCTTCCTCCATTCCTTATAGAAGAACACATTCTTCTTCATAGAGTCCAGCTTCTTAAATGATTTGTTCAATATACAGATTGCATAGGTTTGAAGAAAGGATACAATCCTGACATCTTTTCAGATTTTAAACCATGCAGCGTTCCTGTGTACTGTTTGGACAGCTATTTCTGGTCTCTATACATATTTCATATGAGCACAATGAGTATCCTGGGATTTCCATTCTCTAGGTTAGCCATAATTTGTTATGATTCATATTGTAAAATATCCTTGTATTGCCAATAAAATGCAAATAAACATCTTTTTGGTATTCTCCATTTTCAGCCAAAATTTATCTGACATCACCAGTGATATTCTTGTGCCACAGCCTCTTCTAAATCCACATTGAATTTCTGGTGGTCTGCTATCAATGTACTGTTCTAGCCATTTTTTAATAATCTTCTACTTGCATGTGATAGTAATGGAGTCAGTGTCATTTCTGTTTGTGAGCCTCCACAAGTTAGAAATGGATGTGTAAGGCAGTCCAAAATTGCTCTGCAATTTTAAATCAGAACTCTCGGTTTTCCTTTTAAGTTTCCCTCTGCCACGTATAACAATTGGGTCATCAGATAATCACAAGAGCACAAAGTGGAGCAGTACAATTACTGTTTACACAGACAGCTCTGGGCTCCTGCATCTGCTTCCCAGGGCCATCAGGAAAGCCACATTTTATTACTTTTAGTCAGTGCCTATTACTGCCCAATGCTTTCCATTTCAACAGAGAACACCAAGTTCCTCCATGAAAGAGCTCCGTCTCCCACTTCTCCCCAACTGTCTGTGATCAGCAAAAAGTTAGCTGGGCTGATCCTGATGGAGATGCTTGTGCACTTGTCACAGGGGCTCTTCTGAGACTGAGATGAGGGACAAGGGGAAGCTTCTCTTTCGTACTCGCTACACAGTGAGGCCATGCCTATTCTGAAAGCTCTGAAGTGCAGGGAGGCAATGACCTTGCCCACTGCACCCTGGTTTCAGCAAATGGGCTGAAACACAAAAATTAGATGTGGGCATGGTGCAAAGATATCTAGGATAGGGAAAAAAGCCTTTCCTGGGCTATGATCTTCTGATCGGGGGTGGGAGGGGGGATGGGAGGCAGCATCTTTGAAAGAAAAGATTGGGGGAGATGGTTTATGAGTTAAATATGAGCTAGGATGATATGGACTGGAAAAGCTGGGGTGATCCTCTCAATAGAGATAGCAGATGCCCACAGAGCAAGGTGATGCTACAGAGAGCAAACCACAAGTCCTCATAACAGGCCTGGTCAACAGTGGGAACCCAGGGCAAGCTGGTACTCCCTCATCACACACATTAGTGGCCCATTCACTGACATGTGGGGCTGAAAGTGTTAAGTGGTTTGGTTGGGCTTGCTGGGAGGGGGAGGAAGAGGACACGTGAACCCAAACAGTCACAGGATGACCCTTGTGGTGCTGTCACTTAGGGTTGAGGCCCTGTAGGAATAAATCGGGATGTAGCAGAAAACAAAAAAGTAGAAGAGGGAGATCCTACAGCAGCCAGGAACATATTTCATAACTCAATTCCTCTGGACTCAGTGGGGTTACCAGAGAACCAGCAGGGTTTATGCAGAGAGGAGGAGACAGGCAAAGGGGGGGGGCAAGGGAACAAAGGGAGGGAGTTAGTTATCATTGCTTTTCAACTTGCTGTCCTCATGTCCACTTTCTACAGGTGCAAGATTTGTCCTTGCCTCCCTGCCGGCCCCAGTCCTCATCATTCTCCTAGGCTTTCATCATCCAACAGTGTCTCCCCAGAATACTTCAATTCCCAGGCATCTCCCCTATACTGAATGCTTACCACTTGGAATGGAAACCCAAGAGAACTTGGGCATTGCCCCATGAGCCCCACTTGGGGCAAATGGTCAGTGCTGAATGGACAGGAGCAGGTTTTTCTCTCAAGGACATGCATCAGGCTCTGCAAAGCCTCTCAGCTCAGCTAGCCGTGCTGGGACTCACTCGTGAGTCCGTGGCTTCTATGCCACTCTGACAAAGGATAAGATTTATCCATCTTCTCTATTCCAGGTCTTGCTTTGCTGAATTCATGGCACCTCCAGAAGCCCTGGTAGTATAGTGGATAACATGTGTCACTGCTAATGGAAAGGTCAGTGGTTCTAATCCACTAGGTGCTCCATAGGAGAAAGATGGACAGTTTCCTCCTATAAGACTCACAGCCTCAGAAATCTGATGGAAAATCACTCTGAGTTGACCTGACGGTGGTGAATTTTTAGTGTAGATTGTTCTTCACCAAAATCTATCTGCCAATTTGTGTATTGTGGCAGTTTGCATGCTGCTGTAATGCTGCGAGTTATACTATCAATACTTCAAATACTAGTGGACAATATTTTAAATGTTCATGGTGGACTGGTTTCAGCAGAGCTTCTGACTAAGAGCAGGAAGAAAGGCTTGGTAATGTATTCCCACTATGTAGCCAATGAAATCCTAAGGATCACAACAGAGCACTGTGAGACATAGGGCCAGGAGACAGAAGGCACTCAAAACACATAGGGACTCTATGAATATATACCAGCAAGTGTGTGCCTCTGACCAGGGCACATCTGGATCCTTGACCTCTGTTTGGTCCTGTCCTCCAGGACTTGGCTCCTTACTGCCCCCTTATCTGCTACTCCAAAACAGACTTGCACACATCCTGACCTGAGATCAGAGTGATTCTTAAGAAAACAATGATAAATGTGCCCAGGTAAAGGCCACTGGAGGAGAAACTCACCGGTAAATGGCCAAGGAGAGGCGTGATACTGTCAGAAACATAGATGATGCTGCCATCTGTTGTCACCGCGATGATGAAGCCATCTAATGCCTGTGGAAAAGGCAACATTTGAAAGCTCTTTAGTAAGCTTTTCCTGGCGAAGCGTGCCATCAAAGCAAAGGACTCGCTTTATTACACTGCCTTTGTTCTGGAATCCTCAGAGTAGTACATCAATAACCACACAGTGCCCTGCAGGCTTCCACATGGGATGCTTCCTTACACAGAATTCGTCTAGTCCAGGACAACTGAATGCAGAAGCATTAGAAGGCTTGGTGAAATTTACCAACCAGAGGCAAAAACCCAGCCTTGAAAATTACCTACGTGTTTCAAGGACATGCTGAGTCAGAATCACCACAGTTACCATTAAAAGATGTCAGTAATATCTCATGGTTCTATCCCCTTACCATGGAGATCACTTTAAGTTCAGCAGTAAACACTGAAAGATATTAAGATTGAGCGAATCTGGCTACTAGGCAAGGTAGATGTCTGCCTGTTTCTATTATATTAGGAGAGATAATTACTAAAGGAGCTGTTTTGGGTTGTTGTTGTTTTTTTTTTTAAAGGAGCTGTTTTTAAAGAACTTCCATACTATTTATTCCACAAAAGTTAAAAAAAAAAAAAAGATGGGAGGATATTTTGTAACTCAACTGGCTCCAGAAAAGTATCTACAGAGTGCTTACTATGTGCTGGATACACTGTTCTAGGTAGTTACAACTAGAAGATGCAGTCCATTAACTATCCAATTCTGGTGATGTATTTGTAAAACACAACTAAGGGTTTAGTTCTATAACCCAGACCACATAAATCAGCAGTGAGTGGGACTGTGCTAGCAAATGGCTCTCCACATGCGCTGGTGAGATGAAGAGCATGAAAACAGTCCATCTTCCCAGAGCATCCATCCTGCTGGGAGTAACATGCTCAAATGGACTTCCACTGCAAGCCATCAGCGGCCTTTGGCTGAGTCGATCTTTAAAACTGTCTGCTTTAGGGTGAAAAAAACCCAAACCCAGCCCTGAAATATGTGCTTAGAAGGCTCTGGTACATTATGTATGCCACCATCTAGATCCTTTTAGGGTTTCAGCCTGGAATGGTGTGGCTAAATCTTCTGGAGCAAGGATCAGAAGGAATCTCCTAGTGGTCTCTGGAGGACGCCAACATAGACAGAATCCTTTTCACCAGAGAAATAATAGCTAGGCTCATTTATTATATTGATAAACATGATGCAAGATTGAAAAAAGTGCACTAAAGCACATTTCTTAAACTGACTTTATTTGGGAGGGGTCATATTTGTTGCTCTCAAATAGGGGCACATTTCCCGCCTAGGGAACACTTGGCAATATCTGGAGACATTTTTGGTTGTCACTGGAGATGGGTGTTACTGGCATTTAGCAGGAAGGAATAAGGAAGCTCTTAAATAGCATTTAACCCATAAGATGGTCCTCTCTAAGAAAGGGTTTTCTAAATCAAAATGTGTTAAGGTTGAGAAAGCTTGGATTAGATGTATGAGAAAAGTTATTTCTTTCCCCTCAAGTGTTTTTCTAAACTTGTTTTGAAGTCACATATGTAGCCCCCTCTGGAGGTGAACTGTTCAGAGGTGGGTCATGGCGTCAGCTGAAGCTTTCTGGAAGCAGCAGACTGGGAGACTAGGAAAAGCAAGAGTAATAATACAAATTATCCTCTCATACACTGAGCTCAAGTCCCTCTTGAATTCTTAAAGCCAGTGGGTGTTCAAAAGTTGAAGGTATTTATAGACAGAAGATAACTTTCCATCAGCTCATTGGCATTTTCCATCAAATGTATGAGAACTGCACTGAGTCACTGCTTTAGGAACACTTGCTATGGCTGTAGAAGTCCCACCAGCATCGTCTGAGCGAATCAACAGAATGTGATTACAAGTGATGTAACCATGTCTTCCCAAAGGTGATGCTGCCAGGGGCTTTGGAGATACTATCAAAGAAACCATAATAGTGCAGAACTGTACATGAAGCCACAACCTTGCCGCCAAATCCCTAGTGTTCTCTAGAGCAACCTTTGGGCTAAGAGAGAAGATTGCTGTGGTTCTTCTGAACATTGTTCAGAATGACCACAAACCCCTCAAGTCCCTGGATAAGAAAAGCTTTCTCCTCCTCTGCATCAACCTGTTCAAAGGCAGATTGCCTTAATTTTCACCAGTTTCTGGTGACAAGCTGATGCTTTAAACAGCTTGGCTGGCCTGCAACCAAGTCACTTTTGTTATTTCAAGCTTCACAACTGGAAGTGTTTTCCTTGAGTCTCATTTTGCGTCTTTTGGGAAATCGGGTGTGGGGACTCGAACTCAAAAGGCACCAGTAATTCTTCAAGGCTCTTTCCTGGCACAATCCTCATTGAAAAAGGAAAACATCCTGATCTACCAAGATGTGGCATTTAGATTCCTCATCTTCTTGGAAATGGCTCTGTAAACACTATACAAATGTGCAGCTTTCATAGAGCACACCTTGTAAAGGAACTCTACAGGGGGAAATGATGACACAACCCCTCAGAGGGGACAACATCCAGGCTCAGGTCCCCAGAGAGAAGATACTAACAAGGTCTGTTTACTTGTTGTTGGGTTTGTATGTCTAACAGAGTGGATATAGTCAGAGATGAATCAAACAAACCAGTTAGTGCATTTCATGCAACTCAAGACTTCCATTCAGCCAGGAGACCCATCTGGCTGTGAGGGTTTGATTTCATATCTGATTCAACCATCTAGAGCTTTTTTTTTTAAATTAATCTTTAGATCTGCTGTGAGGAGTTGATACTGGGGGCAGGGGTAAGTGCGTCAAGAATAGCTTTTTTTTTACCTATACAATTCTAAGCTAGTCTTTCTCTAGAAATTCCAGTCTTTTGAATCTCAGCCCTGACTTCTAGACCATATCTTTACCCATTTTAAACACAAGAACCTGGTTTTCAGAGACACTTTTTTTTGGGAGAAAAATATAAATCCTCTTTATTATGATATACTCCTTAACAGAGCAGCGTGTTACAGGCAGGGCTGCTAACCACTGTCTACAGTGTGGACCTACTAGTCACCCTGAGGGAGAAAGACGGGCCTCCTTCTGCAAAGATTCACCCTCTGAACCTGACAGAGGGTTGCCATGAGTCATAAACAACTTCATGGTAAATGGGCTGCCATTTTTGTTACTTTGTTTTATTGTACAATGGCAGTAAACACTTTTGATACCTAGAAACTCCCAGGGGTTCGGTGGGGATGGATTGTTTCATTTTCTTTCTTCAGCAGACTTAAAAGGGAAATAGGGTGGGCCCTCTAGGGTCATGCATTTTACTTACTTTCCTAAAAGAATGAAAAGATAAAACGACTTATGTAAAGCAACATAATGAGACATTAATTCAAGATGATATTGTACAAACTGCTTTAAATGAACACACTTAAAATGCATTGCTTCTGGAGAAAGTTCTCTTATTTCCTTTAAATATAGTTCCTATATAGATTTAAGTAGCTTTCATTTTATGCAAATGCTCATTAATGTTTTCATACTTCATAATATTTGGACATCTTCATTCTGGCATTTTCTCACTCAAGTACTTTCTGTTTTCTGCATAGTTAATCTATGTAAATTGAAGTTTACATCAGCCTTACAGAGGCAGTGGAGCCCAGATATAGAAAGATTCAGGAAAACCAGAACTGTGACAGAAACCTGTCAGGGGAAGGAAACACCAATATTTTCCACGACTAGAGACAAGACGGAAGTGGTAAAACGGCACCCCATTGGGGGCCGAAAACTTGTGCGAGCTGGAAAAACAAAGTCTGCTCTGCTGAGTTCGGCTCTCACAGGCTTGACTGTATATCCCAGGAAGCAATCTCCAATCCCTGCAGCAACCAATTCCTTATTCTGAACTCATTTCCCAGCTTCTCTCCTCAATCAAGCGCCCAGGCAGGCACATCTGGGTCTTCCTCCCCATCTCTGGGGCTTCCCTGCACCTCAAGACCAGGTGCTTGGCTGGCCCTATCCAATCAGAACGTCCGCTGGGTGTCTCTATGGAGAGTAATCCAAGTTCACCTATATCTAAATATACCATGGTGAGGAGGACTGTGTGTCAGGTCACCAGGGCTTTGACAAACACAGGCCAAGGACAGCACCTGGGAAGAAATAGGAGCCTGTTACTCAGTGCAGGGAGGGATTAGCTTGGGTGGAGAGGCACAGGGCGCACTCACTCGCACAAGCCATGCTGAAGTAACATGAGCTCATGCTAAAAGCATAACTTGGAAAGATTTTTATCTTCCAATTGCATTTCTATGAAGGGGAAAAATGCCATAATAATTGCATTCGAAATGGGCAATTCTTTGAGTCAAATGACAGCACAAGGTGATGTAATTTTCTTCCCTGCTTCCTCTTGCTCTGGCTCCCTCCAGCTCACACCCACCCCCTGCCACACCATTAGGAGGTAGTGGGGTGGGGGGGCTCTCCTTGCAGGGACTGTGGCAACAGAACACTAGCATAAGCACTTCGGGACTTCTGGCTTACATGGCCCAAGTTGGTTGCCAAAATCTAAGCAAAAACATTGCAGAACCTCCAGACCTCTTTCCTGGGTCAGAAATGACTGTTTCTTTTGGACACAGTCTTATCTAGAGCCAGTAGCCATGTTTTAATTTGCAACTTATTAAACTAATTGGAAAGCACATCACCTCCAACATCAGCTGAGTGAATTCTTCATTACTGAGGAAGGAAGGTTTCCAGTCCTGTTGGATGTCACAGATATCCGTTTGTGCTGAGACTTCTAAAAAAATACAGATAAGCATTTATGTTCAATGGTAACCAGGCAGTGGAATTAAGAAATGAAGCACACATTACGTCTGTGTAACTTATTGAAACCTTCTGTGTCATCCTATTAAAGGAGCTTTATAAGGAAGTACATTAAGCCTCATTTTCAGGGTTGGGACATTGAGATGGAATGTGCTTGAAAACACTTCTTGATGTTCTCACACCCCTTTAATGAGGCATCTGGAAGAGGGAAACCCCACCCTCTGATTGAGTGTAGTACTTGTCACTTGCAGGTGGCACCATGCCTGCAAATTTTTATGTGACAAACTCCAACACCAGCCACTGGAGTTAGGGAGTTGCCACTTACCAAGGCAACAGAAGCAAAGACTGGGATGGCGTCACATCTCAAGTGATCTAGGTGAAGCCAACACTTCAGAGAGCTGAGATTGTTTTTTTTTCTACCTGGTAATAGTGAATAACTAGTCAAAATTCAAGGAACATTTTATGTGTGGCAAATGTCCACACAGAATATGATATATGTATTTTTTAGTACCTCTTGGCACTAAAGGATGTATAAGGTGCTATACAAATACACAATATTTAGTTACTTTTTTGGAGTCACTGGATGGTATGACTTGGGGGTAGGCTCTGGTGGCCCAGTGGGTAGGGAGCTCAACTGCCAACCCAAAGGTGAATGGTTTGAATCTACCAGCTGCTCCAAAGGAGAAAGACGGGCAGTCCTCTCCTGTGTAATTTACAGCCTCTGAAAACCCACTGGAGGGTCAGCTATGAGTTGCTTCTGACTCTACAGCAATGAGAGAGACAGAAATAGAGAGGAAAGGAGAAAGAGAAGAGAGAGTGTGAGACAGACACGGGGGAGGGGGGAGGATATATATATATATATGGTACAGATGGTCCATGTGCTTGAATGTTAACCAAAAGTTTGGAGGTTCAAGTCCACTCACAGGTATCTTGCAAGAAAAGCCCGGTGACATATTTTGGAAAAATGTCACTGAAAACCCGAGGAACACAGTTCCACTCTGGCACACACGGGGCCTCTGTGAGGAGAAAATGACTTGATTACAATTGTTTCTTTATGTAGTTGCCTTTTAAGGCAAAAATGGAATAAATTTATATCTTGTTTGGGTTCATCTGTAATGTAACTGATTCAAAGAACTCCCTTGTACTAAAGATATTACTCACTCTTGTACATTCACTAATCTTTGGCCCACACAGGACTCCTGAAGGAGTGTAGTTGTTTTGCATTCTTGAATGTTCTGTTCTAGTATGGAATTGTTCTACTGTCACATAATCTTTGACAAGATTATTACAGATAGCTTGAAAGTGACCTTAAAATAGCTATTTATGCTTAATTTTACCTTCCATCTTAGGCTAATATTTTATCTCATTTTAAATAGTATGAGGTCTCTTTAGGAATTATATTCTTGGTGTTAGGAAAAACCTACATATGTCTGATTTATTAAACAAAACTGTTTCACAACATCCTAGAGAATGCAAATTGACCAGGCAGACAATCTATAAATCTTAAACTCAGAGAAATTTCTAGTGTTGTATGGAGTTTGGAGACTACGTTCTGCCATTCAACAACTACACAGAAGAGAGATGATGAGAAGGACTTGGGTTACAGACTATAGCTTCCATTCCTTCAGTCATCCACATCCCCCCTCATGCTTGGCTCAATGAAGTAAGGCATCTTTCTTCAAGAATTCAGAGAGAACAAGTTGCTGCTGTTATTATCTGAAATTGGATTTTTGTCTTTTGTGATTTTAAAGCAGCACAAAAGAGCTGTTAATAGCTTTTGGTAATACAGGAAGGAATCCAGGAGAGGAAACAGCCTGTCATTCAGTCAGTGAACAAAGACGTGCTAAGGAGACCTACTGTGGAGGAGAGAGAGCCTCACTGTGCTGTGGCACTGCCATGCTGCCCCTGTGGGGAAATGCATCATGGGAAGCAGAGGCAGCCATAGTTCATTCTGGTGTGCCAGCCAGCCGGGCAAGGCAAGGCAAAGGGGTGAAATTCCCAGTCCCCTAACAATGGGCACCACAGTTAGAAAACATACAGTCCGAGACTATATCAACAATTTAACTCCATGAACATCATTCACCTTCTTTCCAATACATACATTCTTCTGTGAACTTCATTTTGACTACCAGGATCAAACTAGATTAATCACTGATTTAGGAGAGGAGTCTTTTGGAAAAGTTCCACCTCTCTAAGAGTTATAAAGAAATTGCACCTATATAGCGGGTGATTTAACTTAGTGGTGAAAGAAATTAAAAGACTCATTTCTATTTCAGAGGTATCTTCTAGATACCTGGCACTTTCTGAACACAAGCATAATAGTTCTGAAAGAAGCTATTTTGTTCTCTTTGTAATTCAGCATTCTGATTATAGTCTTTGGAAGTTTAGGCTGAATCCATAGCACTTTAAGAACACACACACATTTATACACACATGATAGATGTCTCAAAGTCAGTGGGGGTAGGGGTGGAGCACTTGGAAATAGTAAATGCAGTGTTAAGATCATATCTCTACTAGCATTTAATGTGACAAATGTCATAAATTATAGATGACAGGGCAGGATTAGTACCCAGGTAGTTTCTAAATGGTAAGGGAAACAAAACAACCTAGGAGCCATTTTTGCAAAATTTTTACTGCAATATAAGTTGTAGTTGCCTCACCTCCTAACTGCTCCTGTTTCACCTGAACAAAGAGCAGTGCATTTTGGGGATGTATGTAGTCAGAGGAAAGTCAGGAAAACGAGGCAAAGAATGTGATCACTTGGCTGAGTAAATGCTACTTTCTCCATCTCTTCTCATTCCTCAGTCTCCCATTTTCCCCATCCACTGGTCTTTTCAATTATTTACTACACATATGAGAGCTGGACAATGACAAATGAAGACAGAAGAATTGATGCCTTTGAGTCGTGGAGTTGGAGAAGAGCACAGGCTGCTGGAAGGACAAACAAGTATGGCTTGAAAAAGTACAGCCATAGTGCTCCTTGGAGGCAAAAACGGTGAAACTTTGTCTCTCATACTTTGGGCACATTGTTAGGAGAGGCTATTCCTTGGAAAAGGACATGATACTTGGAAAGGTGGAGGGTCAGGGAAAGACAGAAAGTCTCTCAACTAAATGGATTGACACAGTGATGCAATAGGTTCAAGTGACACTGCAGCACTGGGTTCAAGCCTGTCAGAGATTATGAGGATGGCACAGGACAGGACAGGTTCAGATCTATTGTTCATAAGGTCGCTACATGTTGTATACAACTTGACAGGAACCTAACAACAACAAGGCACATATAACAGGGCTTAGAACGGATTCTTTCCAACTCAGTCATGGCTGCTGAAGTAAAACAAATTGAAGCAAATTCAAGAAATGTAAAGGCACCAGAATGATAACAAGATTTGGGGGGGAAAAATTACAGTTCAACTGTAATTTGCTAGAAGTTTATCCCCCTTAGGGTGTACACTGCATAATAACCAGTTATTACAACAAGTAGAGTCAGAAACAACCATGATAGGCTCAAAAATGGTGACCGACCTTGTGGCTTGAATGTGCGCCTGGCAATAATCCTATCACCTACATCAGGCAATAATCTATCACCTACATCATGCCTTTTCCAAGTCTTTTAATGCAGTGTTTTGATGCATAAGTTTTCCCTCCTCCAGTTATCTATTTTACAAATTTGAGTATGGATTCAACAGACTTGAATGAGTACTGGAAGTGGATGCTGGGGGGAAATGACATCAATCCAGTTTGAGATTCATATAAGAAAGAGGGCAAAATGAATTTGAGCCCATTCATTTTTTATGGCTTTATTGAGTAGGAGGCATTCTGGTGGTGCAATGGTTAAAGTACTCATCTATGAACCAAAAACCATACTGGTGAGTCTGGTCTTAGAATAGATCAGCCAATCAGATGCATAAAATATCCAATATGCTACAGTAATTACATTATTATAGATTTGTATCTATGGCGCCTAATAAAAGTTTTACAACAAACTTTGACACAAACTCTCTCTACTAAGAAACATAGTCAGATCCTTACTTTGATTTGCATCACTTCCAAGAGTACAAGTTTGGATTACTTTCCAGCCTTTTAGCCATGATTGAAAAAAAAAACATCAAAAAACAAAAATAGAGATTTTTGTAAAGAGATTAAAGATACCTTCCTGTAAAAAATTGAGAAAGCAAGGTTGCTTGAAATCTTTCCAGAGAAAGAGATCAATAATGATAGCAATTACCTGTATTCAATTATCTTTTCTTAGTTACCATGTGTTTGTCTTTTATCGTGATGGCAGAATCCACTGTCTAAATCCATAGTTCTCAAACCTTGGGGACTCACAGAAATCTTCTGGATATTTGAAAACACTGATGCCTGTAACTTACTACATGGTGTTTTGGTGAAAATATCTTTCCCCACACAACTAAAAGCCTTATCTAGCCTGCCCATGCCAGTAGAGTCAATGCCGCAACCATGGACAATTTTAAACTATCAATATGATATCAGATGGCATGTAAAACTCCTGAAAACTTAGCAATCATCATTTCAAGTTAGTAAGATGTGACTGGTACCCCACTGGGGCTCTACCTCTAGAGACTCGGCTGTGATCCAGACAAATGTATATAAAGCTCCTCAGGCAATTCTAATAGGCAGTCAAGAACCCAAAGTCTACATGGATACACAGATGCACTACTACAGTGTAGTTATGACATCAGCCACTATTGTAATCTTCTAAATCATCTCTTGGGAAGGAGTAATATGATATCAGGTTCACTTGAAATCTCAAGACAAATTGCCTAGGTTTCATGTATAGGCTTGTAGCTATCTGCAAAAAAGTAGGGTGCATCTGATCTAAGTCACAGTCTTTCTCCAGTTTCTTCCTTTGCATCTGAAAGTTGGGCAATGTATAAGGATGTCAGAAGAAGAACTGATGCCTTTGAGTTATGGTGCTGGTAAAGAGTATTGAATACCCCTTTGACTGCCAAAAGAATCAACAAGTCTATCTTGCTCCTTAGAGGAAAGGATGGCATAACATTGGGCATGTTGCCAGGAAAGGCCAGTCCTTGGAAAAACACACCATCATGGAAAAGGAAGAGGGTCAGCAAAAGAGAGGCAGACCTCCCACAAGATGGACTGACTCAGTGGCTCACTATAACAACGGGCATGTCCGAGATTGTGAGGAAGGTGCAAGGTAGGGCAAGGCTCTGATCTCCTGTTCACAGGTTCATTGGTAAGAATTGAGTTGACTTGATGACACTTGACAATAACAACAACAGAAAAGTAGCTATCTGTGTCAGGAGGCTCCAGGCCTCTGCAAAGGATCTTACACTCCTTGTCCAGTGGAGGGTCAGTGAAGGAGAAGAGTCTTACGGAGATGGATTGTAACAGTGACGGCAACAATGGTCTTGAGCATGGCAGAGATGGCTAGGATGACAAGGATGGGTAGTTTAGCTCTGTTGTACAAGAGGTTGCTATGAGTTGCAGTTACCTCGATAGAACCGAACAATAAACAATTACCTACCTGACTTGGATAAGTGGTCTGACCTCTCTGAGCCTCAGTTACCTCATCTATGAAAGGGTACTCACTTGAAAGACTGCTATGAAGCTGTGAAGACTTACAACGGGCAGAGCCCTAAAGCTAATGCCTGTTCCCTGCTGTAAGTGGCTGCCGACAACAGCGAGCCTATGTACAACATAATGAAACTCTGCATGGCCCGACCTCATCCCATGTTTGGTTGTAGATCGAGCCACTGTGATTCAGAGGGGTTTTGTTGGTTGATTTTTCAGATGTAGATGACCAGGCCTTTGTTCCTAGTCTGTCTTACTTTGGAAGCTCTACTGAAGCCTGTTCGTCATCATAGCGACATACAAGCCTCCACTGACAGGTGGACAATGGCTGTACAGGATATGTACTGGTTGGGAATGAAGTCCAGGTCACCTGCACAGAACATGAGAACTCCACCACTGAGCCACCTCGCTCTCATCCCTGGCTCACAGTTAGCCCTGGATAAACGCTGATCATTGTGATTCTCTAACTGGCCAAATGAGGTCTGGTGGCTAAGGAGCTGTGCTGCAATTCCAAAGGTACATGGTTTGAATCCACCAGATGCTCCACAGGAAAAGGATGGGCAATCTCCTGTGAGGTTTACTGACTCTGAAATCCCACCTGAGAGAAAGCTATGAGTCAGTTCTCACTCAACGGCACACAATAACAACCTGTTAGACCACTGAAGTCAGTGTACACTTGAATTATAAAGAAATGAAAAGTGACTGGTTGGTTTTGTTTTGCTTTAATCCAAATGTAGGTCTAATTGCTACCTTTCACATCAAATGTAGCACAGATTTTGTACTTTCTTTTGATTATGAAATCACAAAGGATTAGTGAGATTCAGGAGTGATTCGGAGAACATCGAAGTGGGTTAAGCAGAGCAGGCTTCAGGCTTACAAAAGGCAAGAAGAAAACAGGCGATGGTGGTGGGAAGAGGTGGCATTTCTGCTGATGGATCGATCCTTCACAGGTCCAGATTTGACAGTTCTTTAATTCTGCAGAGGATGGGCCCAGAGTAAATGTCACATTGATGAACTTGATCCCAGCTGCCCTATTTAACAGCTGTCCTGCTTCTCAGTGGCATTGACCTAGTTTGAGTCATTTGCACAAAATATCTTGGCAATCAAACCAACCTGCTATTTCACTTGGCTAACTTATTATCTAGGAAATACAGCTACAGCCATGTGCCACATAGCGCCCCTTCTCTTGTCCGATCAGGTCATAGTAAAAGTTTAGAAATTCTGACTGGAGAATGGGATGTGGCAAACATAACAGCTTCCCACATGCCACACTTGAAACTTATGTCTCTTGTGTACAAGAAAAAATAACACTGCCAAGCACGTAATGTTGTTGGATACCATGGAGTTGGAACCAACTTCTAGCTGACCCTCTGGTGGGTTTTGAGAGGCAGTGTGTGCACAGGATTCAAACCGCGCATCTTTCTCCTGTAGAGCAGTAGGTGAATTCGAACTGCAGACCTTCGTGTTGGCAGTGCAAGTGCAACTCCTTACAACTAGGCCAGTAGAGCTCCCTGTACTGTACATAATAGGATTGTACATATGTAACTTAGATAGTCTTGATAGTCATAATACCTAGGTTATTAGTTTTTGCATAAAAATGTACTACACTGTTTAGAAGGTTTACAGTATAACATTGTATACTTCAGCTCAAAGACAGCAGCATCCAAACTCATGTATCACACATCTTAAGAGTATTATAATGTTCTCCATTTCATTTTCTTTAGAAAACAATCCTATGAGGTGCATCATGATTTCTAAGTGCAGCAAAGCCAAATTTAGTGATAGGAGCAAAAAGAAGTAAAAGAGAAATATTGATTTGGAAGTGGAACCAAAGGTTACCAAACAATTGTTATTGTTGTTATGAGCCATTAAGTCAGAACTAACCTATGGCTAAAGTTATTAGACAATAAGAAGGAAACAAAAATATGAAGAAAATAATTGAATGGTATTGTTTGTGATTTGGTGTGCCACACATGACAATCACAAGGATTCTTCAAAACAAAGTTTTCAAGGCTATTAAAAGTACCAACTTCACTGAAAGCCAGAAGGCTCACAAAAAGGCAAAGAAACCTATATCCAATAAAGAAAAATTGCAAATGTCATGGATTGAAGCATCGCGGCAGATTTAGGACCACTCCTAAGGCACAGAGCTTGTTTGAGAGGCTTGAAGGAAAAACAAGATCAGACTATGATACAGAGTTCACACCATGTCCAAATCACATAACGTCCTTTTTCACAGAACACACTGTGGGCGTTAAAGCGATGCATGACTGTGTTCTGATTAAATTACTGGAGCAATTTAATGCCACCGGAACACTTTATCTCAATCCCACTTGATTGTTCTTTTCTGACTTTTAACAAAAGCAATTAACATGTTCTTTACTTTCCCCTGGGCAGATTTAGGAAAAAATAGAAAAGGAGGCTGTATCATTACTGTCACATTTTTAATAGGTATATACAATTATCAAAGAAACAATATAAGAATAACAAGTTTAAGGAAACTTTCAGATATCCCAGCCATGCCCTCTTCCATGAAATCATCTTGTCTAGGAAAATGTTCGGTGAAAAAAAAGCATCACCAAAAGCATAGAAGAACTATAATTATTTTCTCAATAACTGACATCTTTGACTTTATTATATTTAGTGCCATGGTTAAGGAAAAAAGAATTCTGCCTTTTCTGATTTTTACAGCTCCTGAACCTGCTTAACTATTCTCTATTTTTTTAAATGGAGATTGTCATCTGCAAGTGAGTGGCAGGGTGGGCGTGGTCTGTGCTCGGAGGTAAAGAGATTGAGGGGAAAAGAAAAGAGAGACAGAATGATTTGACAAGGATGGAGGCTCAAAAACAGATTCAGGGGTTAAATTCTTCTGTTGGAGCACTACATAGTAACAGAGATGAACAAACTATACAACAGAACAATGTGGATGAGCCTCATAAACATATGCACAATGCATGATACTATCTGAGTAAGCCAACCTTTGAGATCAGAAGTCAGAATAGAGTTTATTTCTGGTAAACCACAGGAAACACCAGCAGCTCGGGAGCCTTCTGTTTTTTGACTGAGGTAGTAGTTGGATGGTTGTGTTCACTTTATGGTAATGAATTCAACTCATACTTATGAACCAACTATCTACTGTTTGTGTGTCACACCTTTAAGAAGGTATGATATGTTTGAAAAAGAGAAAGTATGCTGTAGAGCAACTGATAGGACATGCAAAGAGGAATGTGGATTCCTATCTTAACTTTATTTTGTTATTGTTTGGTGCCGCTGAGTTGAGTGAGGCTCCTAGCGGCCCAATGAACAGCTGACCTGAACCCCGCCCTATGCTGGGCCACTTTCATCATCTGTGATACACTAGAGCCCATGGCTGAGGTCATTTTATCAATCCATCTTGTTGGAGGTCTTCCTCCCTTTCGCTGACCCTTCATCTTTCCAGGTATGATGTCCTTTGGTATTGTTAGGGGTCATTAAGTCTACTATAACCCATAGCCACATTATGAACCACAGATCTGACCCTTGTCCCATTCTGTGTCATCCTCATTCATGATATGCTCGAGACCATTGCCACTGTCACTGTGTCAATCCATTTTGTTGAGGGTCTTCCTCTTTTTCTTTGACCTTCCACCTTTCTAAGCATGCTGTCTTTTTCCAAGGACTGGCCCATCCTGAGAACATTCATTCCCAATGTATATGAGACAAAGTTTTACTACGCCTACCTCTAAGAAGCACCTTGGTTTTATTTCCTCCAAGACAGATTTGTTTGTTCTTTTTGCAATATGTGAGATATTCAGTACTCTTCTCCAACACCACAACTCAAATGCTTTGTTTCTTCCTCTGATAGCCTTAGTCACTGTCTAGTTTTCGGATTCATAAAAGTATTTGAAAAGACCATGGCTTGGATCAGACAAAACTTAGTCTTTAAATTGACATCCTTGTTCTCCAGCACTTTGGAGAGGTCCTTGACTGCAGATTTTCCCAATGGAACACTTGTTTTTCTTTCTTGACTGCTGCTACCATGGGTGATGATTGTGGATCCAAGTAAAATGAAATCATTGATAACTTCAATATTTTCTCTGTCTATCACAATGTTGCTATTGGTTCACTGGTGAGGATTTTTGTTTTCTTGGTGTTGAGATGGGATCCATATTGAAGACTGTAGTCTCTGATCTTCTGCAGCAAGTGTTCCAAGTCTTCTTTATTTTCAGGAGCCAAAGTTGCATCATCTACATAACATATGCCATTGATGAGTCTTCTTCCAATCCTGAGGCCACAGAATCCAGCTTCTAGAATGATTTGCTCAGTGTACAGGTGGAATAGGTATGGAAAAAGGATAAAACTACTCTGATGCACACCCTTTTTTATTTTAAAACTTTGTTTTAGGTAATACAAAATTGACTACAAATGGATCAAATACGGAAATGTAAAACTTAAACACAATGAAATTTTTAAAAGAAATCATAGATGCAAATCTTTGAAACTTTGCAGGAAGCAATGGTCTTATAACATCTAGAGCAAAAGTAACTTGTCTCAGTGACTTAGTGCTGCTAAAACAGAAATACCACAAGTGGATTACTAACAAAAATAATTTTTTTTTCATGGTTTAGAAGGCTTGTTGTTGTATGTCATCATGTCCTCAGCACGTTTTAAGAGGTAAATCACATGGGAAGGGACAGCCCACCTTTCTCCTGTTGAACAGCCAGTGGATCTAAACTGCCTGCCTTTGAGTTGGTAACAGAACTTTCACAGCAAATGTTTCAAGCCCTCCTGAATTTCAGCAAGCAAGGTTGTGTCATTTGCATAATGTACCTTTTTGGTGAATTTTCCTCCAATCCTGATGCCACATTCCTCCTCCAGCCTTGTGAATGATTTATTCAGCATATAGATTAAAAAGGTATGAAGAAAGGATACATTCCTGATAAACTCCTTTCCTGATTTTGAACCATGCAGTGTTTCCTTCCTCTGTTTGTGTGACTGCTTCCTGGTCTAAGTACAGGTTTCACATGAGCACAATAAAGTGTTCTTGGATTCCCATTTTTCTCAATGTTAGCCACTATTTGTTGTGACCTATACAGATAAGTGCCTTTGCAGAATCAATAAAACATAAATAGACATTCTTCTGGTATTCTCTTCTTTCAGTCAAGAGCCATCTGACATTGGAAATGACATCCCTAGTGCTATGGCGTCTTCTAAATCCAGCTTGTATATCTGGCAGTTCTCGGTTGATATACTGTTCCAGTTGTTTTAGCATAATTTCTAGGAAGATTTTGCTTACGTGTGATATTAATGATATTGTTTCATAACTGCCACACAGTCAGATCATCTTTTTTGCAAATGGGAATACCAGTCTGTTAGCCAGGTAGATGTCCTCCAGAAGGAAAATACAGACACAGATAAACCGGACTTTATCAAAGTTAGGAACCTGTGCAGCAAATGATACTATTATGAGAGTGAAAAGATAACTCACATATTACATTTTAATAAGGATGAAGTATCTAGAATATGTAAGGAAATTAAGGAAAAAGGTAACTAGTTTAAAAATGGGCACAGTATTTATACAGACATTTCTTCAAAGAAAATATACAAATGTCAGATAAGCACATAAGGAGACATTCAGTGTTATTAATCAGCAGGAAAATGTGAAAGAAAACCATAATGAGTTGCCACTTTACACTCACAAGAAAAGCTATAATTTAGAAAAAAAACCAACAAACCAACAACAAACCAACTGGATCAAAACAACAAAGGAAGGTAATACTAAGTTTGGTAAAAATATGGAGAAAGTCAGCCCACATACATTGCTGATGGGAATGCAAAACGGCCCAGCTCACTGCTGTGGAGTTGGTTTCAACTGACAGTGAGCCTCTATCGGGTTTCTGAGGCTGTGAATCACAGGGGAAGGTGACTGCCCATCTCTATCCTGCAGAGTTGCTGCTGGAGTCGAATCACTAGAGACCTGCCGGCTTTGGGTTAGCAGTACTACTCTCCTTGAACTATGCCTTCAGAGCTCCCTAAAAAATGGCACAGCTTCTGTGGAAAGCAGTTTGGCAGTTCCTCAGAAAGTTAAAAACAGAGTTACCATATGATGAGCAATTCCACTTTTACATGTATATTTAGGTAAACTGAAAAAAGATGCATATGGTTCTTAATTAGACTTACTTTAGTGCACCTAAAGGCTGCCTGTGCAACAAGTAGCAATGATAATGATGAAGAATTTGTTGTGAGTAGAGTTATATTATTTCAAAGTTAGGGCAAACTGATATAATATTAAAGGATAAATATGACTTTTCCGTAAGTCAGAGATTCATAAACCATGGACTTACTCAGAAACCATGATGCTCATATTAAATGTTAGACAGAAGTTCATAGCAGCATTATTTACAAAAACTAAAATGTGGAAACAGTCCAGTTGTCCATCAGCTGATGAATGGATAAACTAAGTGTGGTATATCAGTACAAAGGAATATTATTCAGTCATTAAAATAAACATTAAGTATTGATATATGTCGCCACATGAATGCTAAGTAAAAAGTCAAGCCCAAAAGACCAGCTATTATCTTGTTTGTATGAAATATTCACAACTAGCAAATCCATAGAGATAGACAGTAGATTAGCAGCTGCAAGGAGCTGGGGCATAAGGGGCCATGGGAGTGATGGCTTATGGGTATGGAACTCCTTTGAAGAATCATGAAAATAGACAGTAGTGATGTACTGATGGTTATAAAACTCAGTGAATACACCGAAAGTCACTAAACAGTAGAGTTTAAGCTGGTGAGTTTTATGGTATCTGAGTGATATCTCCTTGGAGGGAAAAGAAAAAATTTCATGTTAAGTAATTGATTTGAATTTTTTTTAATAGTGTAGCTCAGAAACCCAAAGAATTTAGGCGCAGTAGCAAAGAATGATGGAGACACCAGAGCACTTTAACCCAGTGGAAAATAAAGACTGAGTATTGTAACTGTTCAGGGCTGTGTGGGAACACAACAGCAAAAGCTTGTTCCAGGTATTTTTAATCAAGACATTTCCACTGCTAAGATCGCCCTGCTGGGGCTGGGTGCTCCTTGTGTAGCTCCTCTGGATTCTCCCCTCTGGCTCAGAAAGCTGTGTGGGAGGTGCATGTCCTTTTCAAACCTACTGGAGATGGTGCTAAGATAAAGTGTGGGACACCTTTAAAGTAGGACGTCTAGGCTGAGGGAACTGGGCTTTGGAGGACAGAGAGAACAAACCAGAAGACTTGGTGGATGAAGTCTTCAGCAAACGGAAAGGGCAGGAATGGATTGAAACCCAAGATGTGTGTCCTTTACCATTGTGTTTCTGCAAAAATCCAATGACCTTTTCCAGCACGGTGGTTTTATCCATTTTCCGCATGTTGCCAGGGAGCATGGAGCTGAGCTCTTTGATAAGAACATTGAACTGGTCCCGACGCTTCTTCTCAGATTTGTTTCGAGAAGCTCTGTAAACATGAAACATAGAGGTTACTGGGATATCCCACGTCCTACAGGCTTTCTTATGAGATCAACACACTTTATCAGAGTATGTTCTGCGGAAAACACTTTATCAAAATTCAAGGAAGGTACCATCAGTCACTTTCAGAGCTGAGTGGTGGGGACAGAAAAAGAAAAATGTTTTGCTAGACTGTTGGCCACAGAGACAGAAAGCATTAATAATAAGTTGTGACTCAGATGCTTTGTTGCACAGAGCAGCTCCAATGCCAGTTGCTGGTCACCCTGACTTCATAGAGCTTTTGACTTCCAAGAGCAAACAACATGCTGTTTTGCAAAGATGGCTGCAGCCCAGAATGGTTTACTTTGACCCCTCCCTTAGCCAATTATGAAACCAAACCATGACTTCAGCAACCCAGAGCACCCTACCTAGTCTCTGGTGCTAAGTCACCAGGGGCAGCCAAGTGTCCTGAGTGTCTAGCTTAGAGTCAGGGACAGGAAGGGCTATGTCCTAGCCACTGCTTCAAAGAGCTCACCATCCTGCTGGCCAGACAAGGCATTCTATCACAAGACCATGTGCAAGCCTTGGACAAGGCAAGGGCCAGCATATGGCAAGTACCCTATGTGGCTGAACCATGATGAATAACAACATACTCGTTGAGCACTTATGGGTCAGGTATCAGTGGAGTGGCTCTAATTAAAAGAGGTCTTCTTCTGAGTACCCATGAAACATCTCTGGGGAACCCTAGAATCCTTAAGAATTTGGTTAGGAAATCATGATACAAAGGTGCTGCTCTACATGGTCAGACGGGACATGTTTAATGCAAGAACAGTTCCTTCCCTCTCAACAAGCCTGCAGTGCCACTCAAGCCAACTTGATATTTAATGAGACCGTCATGGACCCCAAGGCTGATGCTGGGGTCTGCAGGACTAGCTTACTTAAAGGTGATCAGGGTTGGGAAAGCTGATCCACCCCTTCTAATGTCATCTAAGAGGGACTTGCTCCTGGACTTGCTCCAGAAAATCAGTTAACTGAGGAAATAGAGGTCATAACTGTGGAGCCCATCAAACACAACACATCTGTTTGCCAATCCAGGTCCTCCCAGTCCTGGCATCAAGGTTTCTGGAAAAACCAATCATCAAGACCTGTGAGTCAATGTGGATCAGAATTGAGGGTGATGCTGGTTTCTGACAACTCTGTGAGTTTCCATCAGGAGATGCGTCTACCTTGGGATCAACTCAACTCAACTCAATGTCACTGAGTAAGAAGTGACTCTTAGTTGACCTTCCAGTGGGATTTGAGAGGATGTAAACCACATGGGAAGAGACTGCCTATCACCCACCTGAGGAACAGCTGGTAGATTTGAATTATATGCTCTTGGGTTGGCAGTGCCAGCCCATACCCACTAGGTCACCAGATCTCCCATAAGATAGGTATCAATGTCTCTAGGTATCCGTGAACTTCCAAATATTCTTCTCCTCACTGTCATGCTTGATGATCATAACCATTGTTTGTCCTTTACCACTTAAAAACACATCAAAAACTCAAACCATCAAGTTAATTCTGAAACATAGTGAGCCCCTGGGACAAGTAGAAATACCTGTATTTCTGTGGATGTAAATTATTATAGAAGCAGAATAGAGTGTTTCAATCTCCAGTCTTTTGGTTAGCTAACACTTAACCACTGTGTCATTAGGGCTCCAAAATCACACACAATCTGTTTTATTTTAACACACAATTTTACAATCTATTTTATACAGATGCTATCATAGCTTGTATTGTTCCTGATAATGTTGTTATTGCTGTTATGTGCTGTTGAGTTGCCTGCGACTCATAGTGACCCTATGTACAACAGCCCTAAACCCTGCTCTATTCTGTGCCAATCTTATTGTTTCTGACACATTTACCCCATTATCCCAGCCACTGAATCAATCCATCTCATTCAGGGTCTTCCTCTCTTGTGCTGTCCCTCCATCCTCCCAAGCATAACGTCCCTCTCCAAGGACTGGTTCCACCTTGCAACATGTCCACAGTAGGTCAGATGAAGCTTCAGAATTCTTGCCTCCAAGGATTTCACCCTCTCTGGTTTTACCTCTCCTGATTTCACCCTCTCTAGGATGAACCTTGTTTGCTCTCTTAGCAGTCCATACCCATGATAATAGCTGGAGTAATTCTTCAAATGTCCCCAAGGTCTTATTTCTATTCTGGCCTTTCTCTTGCTTCAATCTGTTCTCAGATTTTGGCTGTTACATGCCATCAAAGATGGCTCCAAGTCACAGCAATCCTATGTACAACAACGCCAGACCTCATCAACTGCATGATTGCTGTTGAGCCTGAACTGCTGCAGCCATGGGATCAATCCATCTCATCAAGGGTCTCGTTGTCTTCTCCTTCACTGACCCTCCACTGATCCCTCTGAGCTGTGGTGCTGGAGAAGAGTACTAAATATCCCATGGACTGCCAAAATAACAAACAGATGTGTCTTGCAGAAGGTGTAGCCAAAGTGCTCCTTAAAGGCAAAAATAATGAAGTTTGGTCTCACATACTTTGGGGATGTTGTTAGGAGAGCCTGCTCCTTGGAAAGGGACTTCATGTATGGGAAGGTAGAGGGTCTGTGAAAGAGAGGAAGATCCTTAGCAAGATGGATTGATATAGGGACTGAGGCAATGGTCCAAGTGTCAGAGATGATGAGGATGGCACAGGATAGGACAGGGCTCTGATCTGTTGTTCACAGGGTCACTATGAGTACTTGACTTGATGGCCCCCAGTCACCAGCACAACACCACCACTTAATCAACTGTGAGGCTGGTTCCTTCTGTTAAGATGTTCAAAGTATGGAGAGTGAAGTCTCACCAGCTTCACTTCCAAGGAGCACTCTCGCTGAACTTCCAAGACAAATTTCTTTGTTCCTTTGGCAGTCCATGCAATATTCAGAATTTGTCAACAACACAATTCAAAGCCATAAATTCTTTGATCTTCGTTATTCACTGCCCAACTTTCACATGCATATAAGGCAATTAAGAATGCCATGGCTTAGGTCAGGTGACTTAGTCATCAAAGTGACACCCTTGTTCTTTTAAACTTTAAAGAGTCCTTTGTGGTAGATCTGCCTATTCCTTAAGGAATTTCTACACACGTTTCTAGTTAAGAAACTACGTTCACATATATTCTCACAATCACAGGCTGATGGCAATAAGATGCTGAAGTGCTTTTTTGCAAGTCCAGGGCAAAAAGCAATGTTCAAACACATGGAAGAGAAGAAAGGAAGCTTTTAACTTTCTGAGAGACTGTCTATGCATTATAAATAAATTTTTGGCCTAGATTTAAAGAGTGACATGCAACCTCCTTAGCCAAAAAAAGTTCTGCTCCTGTCCTAGTTTGCCCATTATGAATTATTTGTGAGCTGATAGCACCCAGCTCATTATTACTCTGTTCTCTTCTTCAATGAGTGTAATGACTACAAACATCGCTTGCCAGGGAATATGATGAAGGCTTGTATCATTAGTGACAGAAGCACAAGCTTGTTCCTACTGGGCTCTGCCTGGGATACCCTGTGATGGCCTATAGAAATAACCACTGAGAGCTGGATTTGTGACTTGGTGGCCTGGAAAAGAACAAGCCTGAGATGACCCTATTACTGATAAGAAGGTCTGTTCTTCCAGTTAACCACACACAAGGCTTCTGGACAGCCATCTGAAAATTACTGAAACAGCCTCTGGAATTTCGTTTTCAATAGATACGAAGCCAGTGTCATCAAGCAGATTTTGACTTTGCTGCTAGTCTGTGTGTCTTCTAAGAAGAAGAGGGCTCAAAAGGGTTTTTAATGGTTGGGATCTTTTGAAGCAGATGGCCAGGTCTTTCTTACAAGGTACTTACCTAGAGCTCCAAGGAGAAGTGAACCAACAATTCTATCTGGTTTTAAGCTGAGCCCTTACCCATTTGCAATACCCAAGGGTTCTGATAATGGCCTTAATTATACCCAACAAAATGTACCCATATCAAGTGTGTAGTGCTTTGTTTTGTAATTGTGTACCTACCATCGCAGTAAAGATATACAACAGTTTCCATGCTCTAAAAAAGTGCCCTCATGTCTCTCTGCTGCTAATTCCCCCCTGCAGACATGGTCACATGCAACCACTAAGCTGTTGTCTTTTAACATTTTTTAAATTTTTAAAAAAAAATTTACACTGGTATATTTACAAAGTTAATAAAGTTCATATGCTCTGTTGTCTTCTTAGTTTTGCCTTTTCTTAAATTTCCTATGGCACCTGGTGGCTCAATGGTAAAGAGATGCACTGCCAACCCAAAGGCATGTGGTTCGAATTCACCAGCTACTCTTCATGAGAAAGATGGACAATCTCCTCTCACATGATTTACTCCCTCTGAAAACCTGCTGGAGATTCAGCTGGGTTGGTTCAGACTTGAAGATACACAGTGGCACCATTTTTTTAATAAATGGAATCATAGAGCAAGCACAGAGTGTCTTTTGACTTTAATTTAGCATAAGGTTTTTCAGATTTATCCATGTTGTTGCATATATATTTTTTCATATCATTTTACCACTGAGTAATACTCTATTGTATGAATATATTGTTGTTATGTGCCATTGAGTCAACTGTGACTCATAGTGACCCTATTTAAATAGCCGTGAATCCGCTCTATCCTGAGCCAGTCTCACGGTTTCTGACACACCTACCCCCATTAGCCCAGTTACTGTGTCAATCCATCTCATTTGGGGTCATTTTCTCCTGTGCTGTCCCTCTACCCTTCTGAATATGACGTCCTTCTCCAAGACTGGTCCCTCCTGGCAACATGCCTAAAGCATGTGAGATGGAGATTCAAAATCCTTGCTTCCAAAGGGAAAAGGTCCAGTGTGAAAAACAATTTATATGAACTAAATTTTGTATGTAAACCAGCATAAAATAAAAGAAAAAAAAATCCTTGCCTCCAAGGAGCAACTTGGCTTCACTTTTTCTAGAACAAACCTGTTTATTCTTTTTGGAATCATGATATGTTCAATACTCTTCTCCATCATCATAACTGAAAGGCATCAATTCTTCTTCTGCCATCCTCAGTCATTATCCAACTCCGTGATGCACAGCAAGTACATTTGTTTATCTCTTTTCTAGAGGATAGGGGAGCTCTGGTGGCCTAGTGCCAAGAAGTTGTGCTGCAATTCCAAAGGTGTGTGGTTTGAGGTCAATTCCAAAGGAGCATGGTTTGAGGCCACAAGCTGCTCTGCAGGAGAATGATGGGCACTCTCCTCCCATGAGAATAACTGTCTCTGAAAACCTTTCCAGATGGTCAGATATGGGCCTGTTCCGACTCTATGGTAAACAACAACAAGTAGTTAAAGAACATTTGGGTTGCTTCTAGTTTTGAGCTATTAAAAACATTATTATATTTATGCACATGCCTTTGTAGAGACATGTGTTATAGTTTCTCTTAGATACATGGGAGTGAAACTGTTTGGCTATATGGCAAATGTGCATTTAACTTTATAAGACACTGCTACATGAAGTAGCTGTACTGTTTTCACATTCTTCCTAGCAAGCTAAGAGGGTTCCATTTGCTCCACACCCTCGCCAATGTAATGTCAGTCTATTTATTATACTTTGATCTTTAGAGTGTTTGTGTTCAGTGTTCTCTCACTGTGGTTTTAATTAATATTTTAGTGCTAACTAGAGTTATTTAAAAGGAGTTCTGGTGGTGTAGTCAGTAGGGGAGTTGTATTCCTAATCCAAAGGCAGTGCTGCTTTGGCAGTTTGTCTACCAGTGGTTCTACAGGAGAGAGATCAGCAAACTTCTCCCATGCAATTTACAGCCTCGGGGATTTGTTGGAGGACCAGCTATGAGTGAGTTCCAACTAGACAACAATATGAGCGATAATGCTATGAAATATCTTTGTATTTGCTCAATGACGATTCACACCTTCTCATTTATGAAGTGCCTGTTTATATCTTCTGCCCACTTTTAAATTGGGTTCTTCGTGTTCTTATTATTTTGTTGGGGGGGCAAGAATGTGAGATTGAATGATACATTTTAATATATATCCCAGATACAAGCCTCAGTATTTAATTTTAGACACAAGGCTCCAAGAATCACATAGATTATCATCTCTAAAGAGAATATGCCTAAATACTCTCTAAAGAGAATAATGTCATTGGACATTATAGGAACTGGGGTCTCAGAACAAGTAACAGGCAATTTTAGCTATGTTCTTACTATTTAACGGGTCTTTTTAAAAGTGTTTTACATATGTCGATTCCTTTAATCCTTATGGTGATCCTTTAAAGTAGGCACCGTTATCATTTCTATTTCATAGGAAAAGCAGAGAAAATCAAGTAACTTGACATTATCATACAGTTAGTAAGAGATGGTACAGTGATTCCTTCCATCTTATTCTGATGCTGTTGGATCATTCAAGATTTTCCCCATAGCATCTTTAAGTATTGCAATTCCAGACTTGAATTTGTTTTTTAGTTCTTTCAGCTTGAGAAATGCTGAGTGAGTTTCTCCCTTTTTATTCTCCAGTTCCAGCTCTCTGAGCTTTCTGTTATAATACTTTGTTTTGATTGCTCCAGCAGCTTTGAAATTGTCCTTTTGTTTTGGCTTCTCAATGCTCAGTGCAATTTTCAGTCTTTTCTGACATCCATTCTGGCTTTTTCATTCTCCTTTGTCTTTGTAATGACCTTTTCGTCTCCTCATGGTTGATATCAACCCACAACTCATCTGGTCTTTGATCACTGATGTTCAATGCTTCAAATCTTTTCTTAACATAATTTTTAAACTCAGGTGAGATAAACACAATGCCTTCTTTTGGTTCTCAAGGACTTGTTTGAATTATTTTCAGCCTCAGTTTGAACTTGCATGTGAGCAATTGATGATCTGTTTCACAATACTAGATATGATATGGGCAAAATCTTGAATGATCCAGGAAGCATCAAAAGAAGATGGCGGACAATATAATCATTGTGCCAAGAAGATTTGGCTGACACTGAAATAGTTCAGGAAGTACCATATGATAAAGATCCAATGGTAATAAAGGAAGAAATTCAAGCTGCACTGAAGGCACTGACCATAAGCGAGGCCCCAGGATCAATGGGATATCAACTAAAATGTTTCAGTTAACAGATGCAGCCCTGGATGTGCTCACCAGTCCAGGCCAGGAAATTTGAAGGACAGCTGCCTGGCCAATTGGCTAGAAGGGATCCATGTTTGTTACTATTCCCAAGAAAAGTGATCCAATAGAATGTGGAGATTATAAAACAATATCATTAATATCATACGCAAGTAAAATATTGCTGAAGATCATTTAAAAAAAGACGATAACAGTACAAAGATAGAGAACTGTCAGGAGTTCAAGCTGGATTTGGGGAGCTCACAAAGGGAGGGGATCAATCATGTGAGGTGGTGAGGTCAGCTCTCACGGAGGAGTGAGCATCTGAGGTGGCCTTGAAGGGTGACAGGGCAGGTAGCAGAGAAGACAACTCAAGTCAAGGGTTAGCAGTCCAGCTGGCCAGGAGTGGGGACATGTGGGGACAATAAATAAAAAGAGGAAGGCAGACAGTCAGACAAAGCCATGTGCTCTGTGGTTTTTGATGAATCTGGGAAGAAGTGTTGATGGATTGTCTAATGGAACAAAAAGGATTCAGACATCAGGTGAGGGGGAAACGGAACCCATCTCAAGGAGGAGTGAGCAGAAACAGCAAAGACCAATAAGAATATTCCACCCAACACTGCAATACTTCCTCACATTTCTAGGTTCCCTGACTTTCAGTTTGGTTGTTGTTGCTATGTGCCATCATGTCACTTGTGACTCATAGTGACCCTATGTACAACAGCTCTGAACCTTGCTCTATCCTGGGCCAACCTTACTGTCTCTGAAATACCCACCTCCTTACACCAATCACTGAGTCAATCCATCTCATGCAGGGTCTTCTCCTCCAATGCTGTCCCTCCACCTTCCCAAGCATAATATCTCTCTCCAAGGACTGGTCCCTCCTTGCCACATGCCCAAACTTTGTCAGATGGCTCTTCAGAATCCTTGCCTCCAAGAAGCAGCCTTGTTTAACCCTCTCCATGATGAAACTGTTTGTTCTCCTAGCAGGTCATGGTGTATATTCAATCCTCTTCTCCAGCACCAAAGCTCACAGGCATTAATTCTCCTTCTATCATCCTTAGTCATTGTCCAGATTTCTGATGCATAGCAAGTAATTGCGAAGACCATGGCATAAATCAGGCATATCTTAGTCTCTGGACTAACATCGTTGCTCTTCAACACCCTGGAGAGGTCCCTGAGAACAGACTTTTCTAACACAATTCATCTTTTTATTTCCTAGCTGCTGGTAACAAGAGTGCTGATTGTGGAGCCAATCAAACTGAAGCTCTTAACAATCTCAATCTCGTCATTGCCTATCATGATGCTGCCAATTGGACCAGTGGTGAGAATCTTTGTTTTAGGACTAAGAAAACCCTGATGAGGGGACCCAATGGAAAGACAAAAGGCACCAAAGGCAAATGAGTTCCTGTTCATTGTAATTTATCTTTAATAAAACCCCCACAAAACCCTAAATAAAGCAAAACACTTCTGAAAAACAAAAATGAAGTGGGCTGTATAGCACTCCCTGACCTCAAAACCTACTACACAACAGTATTAACCAAAACAGCATGAGGGTGGTACATTGACAGGCACATAGACCAATGGAACAGAATTGAGATCCCAAAAGAGACCTATCTATCTATGGTCAACTGGTATTCGACAAGGAAATAAAATTTATCAAATGGGGAAATGACATCTTCTTCAACAAACGGTGCCAGCAAAACTGGACTGCTACGTGCAGAAAGCTGAAACAGGATCTACATCTCACACCATACACAAAAAACAACTCAAGGTAGATTAGAGACCTGGGAATAAAGCCTCAAACCATAAAGTTCATCAGAGACAAACTGGGATCAAGTTTAGGAGGCCTACTATATGGTATAAAGAGACTGCCATATACAGCCAGAAATGCACAATCTGAAGAGGATAAAATTAATGAATGAGACCTTTTAAAGATTAAATCTCTTCTGGTGGCCTAGTGCCAAGAAGCTGCAACTACAATCCCAGAGGTGCACGGTTCGAATCCACCAGATGCTCTGCCGGGAAAGGAGGGGCCATCTCCTCC
The DNA here is from genome assembly GCF_000299155.1 of Elephantulus edwardii. NCBI lineage: Eukaryota > Metazoa > Chordata > Mammalia > Macroscelidea > Macroscelididae > Elephantulus > Elephantulus edwardii. The sequence goes on along the minus strand of NW_006399812.1, from coordinate 2,877,121 downwards.
TGTACCAGTCAGATCTGATTTGACGGTACACGCACACAAAAATAATAAAATAAAAAAAATAAAGATTAAATCTCTGTGCTCATCAAAAGCATTTCAATAGGGTGAAAAGAAAACCTACCAATTGGGAACAAACATTTGGCCATACCATCTCACACAAGGGTCTCATGACCAGAGTTAACAAAATACTCGTGGGCCTCCAGAAGAAAAAGACAACACAATCACAAAATGGGCAAAAGACATGGGACTTTCACAGAGAAAGATATTTGGATGGCCAAAAGACGCACGAAGAAATGTTCAAAATCACTGGCAATAAAGAGAGATACAAATCAAAACCACAATGAGATACTACCTCACTCCAGTAACAGTGGCAAAGTTAAACAGGACAGCAAGCAATAAAAGTGGAGAGGATGTTGTGAGATAAGCAACAAATACTGGAAAGGATGTGGTGAGATAGGAGTTCTTAGGCATTGTTGGTGGAATTATAAAATGGTACAACAATTTTTCTGTAAGGTAGTTTGATGTTTCCTCAAAAAGCTGAATACAGAAATTCCGTATGACCCAGCTCTTTCACTGCTTTGAATATACCCCAAGAAAATGAGAACTGAGGCACAGGAGACTTGTACACCAATGTTCATAGCAGCATTATTCACCATTGCGAGAACATGGAAACAGTACAAATACCCAACCACAATTGAATGGATTGAAAAATTATGGTATATTCACACAGTGGAATACTGTACAGCATGCAGGAGCACAGATTTTGTAAATTACTACCTAACTGGGAGGGACTGGAGAGCAATATGCTGAGTATACGAACTCAACCCCATAAGGACATAAAATGTATAAGACCATTATTATAGAATATGTATGATGATCCAAGGTGAGGGGAGAGTGGGAGCAGAGAAGTGAGGTTGGGCAGGTATGGGGGTTGGGGGGTAATCATAGGGTTGTACAATTTGATGAGAGGAGGGAGTGATGGGTAAAGGAAATGGGAATGATACGGTGTGAAAAACAATGTATATGGACTTTGTAAATAAACCAGTACAAAAGAAAACTTTTATTTAAATAAAAAACAAAGAAATTCTGATGACAGACCATTTTATAACTTTTCATTCTTAAAATTCACATGCAGTCAACGTGACCTTTTCTTTGGGGCATCTAAACAAAGTGAAACAAAACCATTGCTGCCAAACTGATTCTAACTCTCAACTGTCTATTGGGTGTCTGAGGCTGTGAATATTTGTAGGAGACTGTGCATTTTCCTCCCTTGGAGCAGCTAGTGGATTCAAACGGCTGTTCTTACAGTCTGCAGTGCAGCTTGTAATGCCGTGTGCCACCGGCACTCCATAAAGAAATGAACACCTGCATAAATTCATGTAACCACCATCACAATCAGGGTCTAGAGCAGTTCTAGCAATCTCAACACTTTCTCATTCCCTCCACTACCTGGAACCTCTGGTAACTACTATTCTGTTCTCCATGGTGTTTCATTTCAAGAATCCCATCTAAATAGAGTAAATACAGAATATAAGCTTTTTCATTTGACTTCTTTTACTAAGCATATGCCTTTTAGATTCATCCAAGTTGATGCATCTATTCATACATTTCTCTTTTTTATTGCTCTTCCCCCCCCCCTTTTTATGATGTGGATGCATCATAGTTGATTCATCTATTGATCTAATAGAAGGAATTTGGATTGCTTCTAGGTACCGGCTATGATAAAGAAAATGGCTTATGAACATTTATGTAGAGACTTTTGTGTAAACATAAAGTGTTAGTTCTCTGAAGCAAGCACCTTGGAGTGGGGAGTCTGATCATATGAAAAGTGTATGTTTAATGTTATAAGACATTTCCAAAGTGTCTTGCACAGTGGAATTTCATCAGGGCTTTCATTTGCATTTCTCTAATGGTTAATGATGTTGAACATCTTTTCATGTACTTCTCTGCCATCTGCATATCCTCTTTGATGAAGCATCTGCTCCTATCTTTGTCCATTTATAAAATGAATTGTTTGTTTCCTTCCTGTGGAGTTTTGAGTGTTCATTCCAGATTCTAAATACACGTATTTGTCAGATACATGATTTGCCAAAGTTTTTTTCCCAGACTGTCGCTTGCCGTTTCAGTTCATTAACAGTGTCTTTCACAGAATGAAAAACGTAATTTTGATGAAGTTCCAGTTATCAATTTTTTATTTGCTCGACTGTCCTAATAGTGTCACACCTAAAAACTTTGCCTAACCTCAGGCCCTAAAGAGTTTCTCTTGTTTTTGTCTAAGAGTTTCAGAATTTCACATATAGGTTTATGATTGATTTCGAGTTAATATTTAAAATGATACATAAAGTTAGTTTGAGGGAGCTCTGATGGCCTGGTGGCAAGAAGTTGCAGTGCAATCCTGAAAGCACACAGTTTGAGGCCACCAGCTGCTCCACAGGAGAAGGACGCACAATCTCTTTCTGTGAGATTAACTGCCTCTGAAAACCCACTGGAGGGTCAGCTATGGATCGGTTCCAACTTGACGGTACACAACAACAGCAACAACACTAAAGTTAGTTTGAAGTTATTTTTTTGAGGCATTTCCCAATTATTTCAACTCTAGTTGTTGATTATTCTTCTCTGTTTAACTGTTCTGCACCTCTATAAAATATCAAACTTTTCTATATTTAACTCTATTTCTTCCACTAAGCTATGAATTCACCCCTCCAGCAGTACTATAACGTTATAGTCTTATTATCAAACAATGTGATTCTGCCAACTTCCTTTTGTTGTTGTTGTCATGTGCCTTTGAGGCATCTACAACTCAGAGACCTTGTGAACTCTGTCATATCCTGAGCCATCATCATTATCTCTGATATACTTGAGCCTATTGCTACAGTTACGATGTCAATCCATCTTGTAAAGTCTCACTCTCTTCCGCTGACCTTTCTTCACCTTTCCAATCATCATGTCCATCTCCAAGGACTCACCTCTCCTAACAACATGCCCAAGGTATAGTTTTCCGTCTTTTCACTCCTAGCTTACCAATATCAATATTTTTGGAGTAACTGTCTGGTAGACAGCAGAGAGTTGGGTCATTAAAAAAATCAATTCTTAGAATCTTTGTCTTATATATAAACCATTTACTTTTAATTATTATTAAAATGTAATTATTGCTATGTTTGAAGGTAGGTCAAACATTTACAATTTGTTTTCTGTTTGTTCTTTTTTGTTGCTGCTTTTTGCTTGGTTAGTCTGTCTGTTTTGCTGTGGCTTCAGTTTCCTTATTCTTCCCCACTGTTGAGTTATAGGAACATTTTTTCAGTATTCTAATTTGTCCATTGTGGTTTTTAAAAAAATATTATTAATTTAAATGAAAATTTACAGAGACCTTGGATTTCCATTCATTCATTGTTGCACTTTTCTCCCCTTCCAACCCTCCTCCAGCCCAGTACACGACCCTCTTGGAAAAGTAAAATTCTTTCATTGTTTTACAATCCCTCCTCCAGGTCTACTCCAGTATACAGCCTTCACTCTGGACTCCTGTCATGGCAGTATTACCTAATCACATATCCCCTTTAAACAGTTTTCTCCCTCCTCTGTTTCAATGCAGTATACACTACTGAACCCATCTTTCTCAGTCTCCCCCTAACCCCAAGGTCAGTCCTGTTTTACAACAGGAGCACCATGCAGTATTTGCCCTTTTGTGACTGAGATACTTCACTCAGCATAATGTCCTCCAGAGTCACCCATTTTGAATAATATTGTATGAGTTTCTTGTTCTTCAATGCAGTGTAGTATTCCATTGTGTGAACATACCACAGCTTCTCTATCCATTCGTTTGTTGATGGGCACTTAGGTTGTTTCCAACTCCTTGCTATTGTGAACAAAGCCATGATAAACATGGGTGTGCATCTATTGTGGTTTTGCTATATTCTTTTAGAAAGATTGTAGTGATCATTCCAGGGATAGAAAATAAACTTATCTTTTCAGAATGTGCATAAAAATATTTTTACCACTTCAAGTGGAATGTAGAAACTTTACTCTAGCTAGTTCCCTCTTAGGTAGACCATAGCTCCTCTTATCGTGATATGCACTATGTACAAGGTAACCCCATCAAATCAATCTGTACACTTTGCTTTAACATGACTCCACATCTATTATGTTTACCCAGATACTGACCATTTCTATTATTCTTTCTTTATTCTTCATGTTCCATTTGATAGAATTTCTTTCTGTTAGAAAAACTTCCTTTACTAATTCTTCCAGAGCAGGTCTCCTGCGGACACATTTTCTTAATTTTCTTTCATTTACTATATATTCACTTTATCTTCATTCTTGAAGGATATTTTCATAGACTATAGAGCTTTGATGGAAGGAGGAGTGGCATCCACTTCCATAATAGCTTGCCTCCAGAAACCCTATGAACTTGGAGAGAGGATGAAAGGCACCCAAGCATCGAGGACTCTCCTTCATAGGGTCTCTATGAGTCGCCTGCGACTCGACCGCACTTAACAACAACAACAACAACAACAACAACAACAACAACAACAACAACAAGCTCTGATGGACAGGTCTTTCCTTACAGCATTTTAAAACTACTGTGCCACTTCTAGAAGATCTCCAAAATTTCAAATGAGTGGTGATCTATCCTGAAGTTCAAGGTCAGAGCTATCATTGCTTATGAACAATTACATAAGGTTTCTTTTCTGAGCTCCCTTGTCTCTGAGATCGCTCCACTCTGCCCTGGTTCCCTAGGGTTCGCCTTTAACGTTCTTCTGGTCAGACACCCGCCTCTTCACCTCAAACCTATACTTGCACCTGGAGCATAGCAGTAAGCAGAGAGAACCAGAGGGGAAACAACAATCCCACTCTCTTGGGAATCACAGCTCCTCTGGACCCTGCTCAGGCTTTTAGGTGCCTTGGATCCCACTACTGCTGCTACCAGACAATGGCTTGGAGGGTGCATGGGCATGGGGGAAACCACAAAATAAAGCATATGTCCTCCTACTCAATCTCTAGTGGCACAATCTGTAGGGAAATGCACTGTTAACCCAAGACCCTACTGCTCTGTGGTTTGAATCCACTAGCTGCTCTTCAGGAGAAATACGGGCAAGTAGAGTTACAGCCTCAGAGAATCCACTGGAGGGCTGGCCAGGTATGAGTTGGTTCTGACTCAATGCAATGGCAATGAGTTTTCCAAGTCAATCTGAGCATTAGGAGACCTTGTTCCCATTCTTCAAGCCAACTCTCTAGGGCTTTCCCTCGTCCTCTCTCTGTCAGCACCGATGTTCACTTTGGGGTTTATCCACTAGGATAAAAGGGCAAACTTAATACAAGTTCATGGAAAATTCAAATTCTGGTGTTTTTCTCCACTCTGCTCTCAACAATTTACAGAATCCTTGACTAACATCTGCCCTGGCTTTCAAACTGCATTCATAGTGACTGGCAGCAAGGAGTGGGCTTGCCCATCCTATCCAGAATCAGAAAAGCTCACATGTCTTTTTCTACTTTTTAAAGTGAGTTTGTGGCCTCTCCTCCATAATTCTTTTCAAGGAAGAATATCTAGCCCTTTGGTATATAACTTTCTAATAAATCCATCATTACTTTTTTATCTTTAAAAAAAAGAAAGTGAGTTTGTTGAAGGCACACAGAAATCAAAAGCTGGGAACAAAGACTTGGAAACCCTGCTACAGTACCTACAGACAGGCCCTTTGCAAGAAAGCATCCAGTGGTGAGTTGGACAGTAGCTACGCTACAACAGACTCTCGAGGAAAGATTTCTGGGTGGTTCTTTGAAAACAAGGAGGCTGACAGATGAACTGTGCATGTCCTGCTCCCCTGCATTCCTGTACCATTTTGGTATGCTATCATGTTTAGAACAAAACAACAGGAGGAAAGCGAAGCAGTAAAAGGAAATATCAACAAGGAGTTCTAGTAACCCCACAAAGCTACACTCTCCAAAGCTTCCCCTCATCCTGAGGGTAGCCTGGCCTGGGGTCTGCATTGCTCTGGAGAACAGTCATATTTACAGCTCAGGACCTAAGAGAAATTCAGTAAAGCAGCCCAGTGTTTCTACTTTTGCAAAGATAACTTATAGTGAAGAAGTGAAGAAAGAGAAACTCACGAGGGGAAAAATAAACTGTACAAACAAGACAGGAGACCATGATGGTGAGAAGAAGCAGGTAGAATCCTAAAAGCATTTCCATCAGGGTCATAGCAGCCCTGAACTCTGTCATTCCCTGTGCCATCCCTACAATATCTGACACACTTGAATCCTCTGCTTCAGGCCACATGGCAATCCACCAGGATGATGGTCTTCCTTTCTTTTGCCATCCTTCCACCTTCCCAAGTATGATGTCCCTCTCTGTTGAGAAGCCTCTCCTAGCAACATGCCCAAAATATGTGAGACAAAGAGTGGTGCAGGTGCATTTTTAAAAAAATATTTTATATTGATTTGTTTACAAAGTTTGTTTAAATTGAGTTTCTTATTACTCTTCATTCACATTGTGTTTCATGCAATTGTTCCCATTTATTATGTTTTATAAAATTAATCACCATTACAATATTCCCACCATTACCCTGTCTTTTTAGGTCCCTGCCAGATTGTTTATAACTTCTTTTACCTCCTCCCTTCACCCACCAAGTTGTGCAACACTGTGATTTCTCACCCTTCTGCTCCCACCTCTTCTCTTGTTGGGTGTCCATACATCTTTTACTAGTTATCCTTATATTTTTACACTAATGGTCTTATGCAGTATTTGTCTTTATCAGATTGAGTTAGTTCACTCTGCATAATTCTCTTGCGTCTCTCCCAAGTTATGCAGTACTTTTTTAAATCACTGCTCCTGAGTGCTGCATAGTATTCCATTGTGTGAATGTACCACAATTCCTTAATCCCTCAGTTGTGGTTGGACATCCGAGTTGTTTCCATGTTCTTGCAATAGTGAATAACAGTGCTATGAATATTGGTATACAAATCTCCATTTGTGTCTCAGTTCTAATTTCCTTGGAGTATATTCCTAGTAGTGGAATGGGTCATACAGAGTTTCTATGTTCAAATTTTTGAGGAAATGCCAAACGGCTTTCCAGAGTGGTTGTATCATTTTCTCATACAATCCCACCAGTAGTGCCTGAGAGTTCCCATTTCTCCACATCGTCCCCAACATTTATTGCTTATTGCCATATTAAACTTTGTCTCTGGTACTGGGGTGAGATGGTATCACATTGTGATTTTGATTTACACTGCTCTAATTGACAATGATTTTGAGCACTTCTTAATGTGACTGTGGGCCATCTGAATGTCTCTCTCTGTGAAAAGTCTTTCCATGTCTTTTGCCCATTTTGTAATTGTATTATCAGTCTTTTTCTTCTGGAGGCCCTGTAGTATTCTGTAAATTATAGTTATGAGAGCTCTTTTCTGAGATGGCATTGTCAAAAGTTTTTTCCCAATCAGTTGGTAGGCTTTATTTTTACCCTATTGGAAAAAGATTTTGGTATGCACAGGAATTTAATCTTTAGAAGGTGCCATTCATCAATTTTATCCTCTCCAGATTGTGCACATCTAACTGTATTTGGCAGTCTCTTGATACCGTGGACTAGGCCTTCTAAGCTTGGTCCCAGTTTGTCTCTAATGAACTTTATGGTTTTTGTCTTTACTCCCAGGTCTCTGATCCACCTTGAGTTGATGTTTGTGTATGGTGTGAGATGTAGATACTGTTTCAGCTTTTTTGCAAGTAGCAGTGCAGTTTTGCCAGCACCATTTGTTGAAGAGGCTGTCATTCTCCCATTTTATATGTTTTATTTCCCTTTTGAATATCAGTTGGCCACAGATAGATAGGTCCATTTCTGGGTCTCGATTTTGTTCCATTGGTCTATGTGCCTGTCATTATACCTGTACCATGCTGTTTTGGTTACTATTGCTGTGTAGTAGGTTTTGAAGGCAAGGAATGCTATGCCTCCCACTTCATTTTTTTTCCCCCAGAAGTGCTTTGCTCATTCAGGGTTTCTTTCCTCTCCAAAAAACTTGACAATTTCCTGTTTGATCTCCTTGAAAAAGAAATTTGGTACCTGGATTGGGATGCATTGAACATGTGGATTGTTTTGGTTAGGATTGTAATTTTCACAATATTAAGTCCTCCTATGCATGAGCAGGGAATATTTTCCCATTTATTTAGGTCTTTTATTGTTTCTCCCAGAAGTGTTCTGTAGTTTTCTTTGTTCAGGTCTACTGTGTCTCTAACCAGGTTAATTCCCAAGTATCTCAATTTGTGGTTGGATATTATAAGTAATATCGCTTTCTCGATTTCCTTCTCTCAGTTCTCTGTTACTGTAGGAGAATCCCACTGACTTTTGGATATTGATCTTGTTTCCTGCCACCTTACTAAATCGATCCACGAGCTCTAACAGTTTGTTTTTGTTTTGTTGAGTCCTTGAGGGTTTCTGTGTAAATGATCATATTATCTGCATATTGTGACAGTTTCATAATTTCTTTTCCAATCTAAATACCTTTTATTTCCTTCTCTTGTCATATTGCCCTAACACGTCCTTCAAAGACAATATTAAATAGAAGTAGTGACAGTGAGTATCCTTGTCTGGTCCCGGTTCACACGAAAAATGCTTTTAGTCTTTCTCCATTGAGAATGCTATTGGCCCTTGGTTTTGAATATATGCTTTTCAGTATGTTGAGGAAATTCCCTTCTATTCCTATTTTGTTGAGTATTTTACTCAGGAAGGGGAATTGAATTTTATCAAAGGCCTTTTCTACATCAATTGCTCGTATCATCTAGTTCTTGTTATTTGCTTTGTTAATATGGTGAATTATGTTGGTGTTTTTTTTATGTTGAACCATCCTTGCATACCTGTTATAAATCCCACTTAGTCATGATTAATTATCTTTTTTTATGTGCTTTTGGATTCTATTAACTTGGATTTGTTAAGGAATTTTGCATCTATATTCATGAGAGATATTGGTCTGTAGTTTTCTTTTTAGTAATATCTTTGCTTGGTTATGGCATTAGGGTTATGCTTGTTTCATATAATGTCTCTGGGAGTATGCAGGTGCATTTTATATATACCCCAAATATCATGTTTCTTGAAAGGGAGTTGAGGGGGGAAACCCTATATCATAGAGTTTTTTAGCTCTAAGCCTCATTAAGAACAAGGTAAAAAAAATCAGTGAAAAGGGAAAAAAATAATAACTATTATCACAAATGAGATCCCTTCCCCTCCCCCAATCCACTAATTTCATTGCCATTATGGCTAAGGTTGTCAATGTTTTCAGTTTAAGCTTCTTCAGCCCTGGGAAACTACCCATCATGCATTTTCATACTAGGGTTTCCCTAAGACAGGGCTCCAAGGTTGTCATATTTTTTGTTTGGCTACAATAAGCCTAGTTCTTAGCTCTTACTTAACTATGTAAACAGGACATCTGGATGGGGGAAGGATGTTCTCTGGGCCAAAATCAGTTGGTCAAGTGGAGTGAAGAGTGATACAATCAAATGCATCCCAATGAAGCAGCAGGAAGCATGTGGTATTATGAAAACTGGTTTCATGTCTTTAGAGGAGTTAAGGGTGCATAAAGGCATTCTTTTTCCCCCCATTACTGCTATTGTAATGAAAGTTTACAGAAAACTTGGATTTCCATTCATTCATTGTTGCACATTTTCCTCCCTACCTACCCTAGTTAGCTTTTCTGTTTAAAAAAATTCTTCCTTTTTGCACAATTTAAGATAAGGTACTCTTTATTTATTTATTTATTTTTATTTTTTATTATTATTATTATTTTTGTGTGCGTGTACCATCAAATCAGATCTGACTGGTACAGGAGGAGATTGTTCCTCCTTCCCCGGCAGAGCATCTGGTGGATTCGAACAGCATGCCTCTGGGATTGTAGTTGCAGTTCCTTACCACTAGGCCAGCAGAGCTCCCCTAAGATAAGGTACTCTTATGAACTTTCCCATCACTGGAAACTGAAGAGTAGTCAGGCTGCAGGAGAATTGGGATGGTGTGGCTTAGCTGAAAGAACACTGGTAAGGAATCATGTGACTCTGACCCCTGGTTTTACCACTCAAAGACATAAGAGACAAGCCTCAGTTTCTTCTTACAGAGTGACAACATTGATGCTGCTATTTTTTATTTTATTTTATTATTTTGTGTGTGTGTACCATCAAATCAGATCTGACTGGTACAGGAGGAGACTGTCCCTCCTTCACCAGCAGAGCATCTGGTGGATTTGAACCATGTACCTCTGGGATTGCAGTGCAGCTTCTTGCCACTAGGCTACCAGAGCTCCCTTGATACTGCTAATTTAAACCAGAGAATGTTAAGTTAGCTGACACTTTTCCCTAGTCAAAGGGTGGACTGTAATTCCCTTCTCCTTAAGTACTGGTTCGCCTTAGTGGTTTGTTTCTTACTAAACAGAAAGCAAGAGTGATACTCTAGATGCTCCAGGTCAGGTGATAAGTGAGACAGTTTCCATCCAGGTCCTGTGACACTTTCCTTGAATCCAGATATCACATCGTGGAAGTCACATCTCTATGTGGAAAGCTGTGTATGTATGTTCTTCCCATACACCAGTGATGACCCCAGCTGACAGCCAGCATCAACTAGTGAGTAAGTACATTTTCAGATGATTCCAGTCCTCCATGTACTTCTCAAGTTGAGCTCAGGTGAAACAGAGACTAGCAGTTGTTGCTAAGCTCTATCCAAATTGCAGGTCCATGAGCAAAATAGACATCTTTCTTTAATCTAGTACATTTTGAGGTGGTTTGTTACATAGCAACAGATAATTGGAATAGTCTATGGCTTAAAAAAAAAGATTCATTGATTCCTAAGACTCTTTTCAATCTAGAATTATAACATACCTGAATTGTGGTAACGAGGTTTCTAAGAAGAATTGTTACCTTTGAAATGTGGTGTTGGAGAAGAGCATTGAATGGCCCATGGACTGCCAAAAGAGCAAACAAGTCTGTCTTAGAGGAAGGGTTACCAGAGTGGTCAAAAGAACAAGGGCAACCAGTGTGCTGCTTCGAAGCATGGATGATGGAACGTGGTCTCCTGTACTTTGGGAATCTTGTCAGGAGGAGGATCATTCCTTGGAAAAAGACATCATACAAGGAAAGGTAGAGAGTCAGAGAAAGAGTCAGACTCTCAGCAAGATGGAGTGATATAATGAATGCAACAACAGGCGTGAGAAATTGGGAGCTCATAAGGATGTTGCAGGATAGGGCAAAGTTCAGCAACATTGTTCATAGGGTTGTTATGAATCATGGTCAACTTGATGGCACCTAATAACAGGTTTCTAACCCAGAAGTTGGGACTTTCTGGCAGTTCAAAACCACCAGGAGCTCCTCAGGAGAAATATGGGCCATCAATCTCTTCCAGGGTGATTGAGAGCCTCTAAAACCTTGCTAGAGGGTCAACAATGAGTCAGCTGCAACTCGACAGCAATGAGAGGTTTCTTATTACTGACTGCCCACAGAGAAAAACAAGTGTGTCTCGAAAGAAGTGTAGCCACGTACTCCTTAAAGGCAAAGATGGTGAGACTTTCTCTCTCACACTTAGTGCATGTTATCAAGAGGTGTCAGTCCCTGGAAAAGAACATCCTGCCTGATAACCAGAGAAGGAGAAGACTCTCAACGAGATGGACTGACATAGTGACTGCAGCATGGGCTTTAGCACAGTGGAGACTGTGTGGATGGTACAGGGTAGGGCAAGGTTTTGATTTGTTGGCCATAGAGTGACTACAAGTTGTAGTTGACTCAACAACACCTAATAACATGAGCAATACATTTTATTATGAGACAAAAAAAAGTGAGAAGGGTACAGAACTAGTCCTTAAGCATCCAAGATTTATAAACAAGGAACTAACATCCTATGGAAAAGCTAACCAGGACAAAACCTCTCCCTCTTTAATGGTCTCTACAGTGTATGAATTAGGTTGGGGTGCGGTGAAGTAAGGTGGGTGTGGATGGAGGGAAAAGGTGCTGCAGGTCTTTGCAGTAAACGAGTTTACTAACAAGATGCTCACAGTCAATGTCTGAGAGGCATTTGTGAGGTGCCCTGCAAACAGACATGAAGTGAAGTGTTAAGTATCCCCCACATCAGTCAGGGCAAACAGAAATGTCACAAATGAAAAATTACAATCTGAGTAATCATATTAACAAAGAGCTTATAGGAGTATTCTTGTTAAAATCTGATGGTAACGTAGAAGAGAAAACAAAAGAGACATGGGAAATATAAAGAAAATATTAACAGTGGCACTGCTAGATAGTATGTTATAGATGATTTTAGTATCTTTAAACTTTTCTATATTTTTCCAAATGTTTCATGCTTGTTTGATTTTATTTGGACACTAGGAAATGTACAGAAATGATGGGGGAAGGTTGACAGAATTGATTGCAGAAGAGAGAGCTAGTCAACAGTTTTCCCAGGCAAAAATGACTTGGAGAAAGGGCAGGACTGTGCAGAGAAGGTAATTTTGTTGCAGCGATCTTTAAAATGTATATGGAAATCCAAAGGCGGGGGAGGGGGGCTGAGGGTTGGGGGCTTGAATCACAGGGTCACATAGTTTGGTGGGGGGAAGAAGGAAGAAGAAGGAGAAGAAGAAGGAGAAGAAGAAGGAGAAGAAGAAGGAGAAGAAGAAGAAGAAGAAGGAAGAGGAGGAGGAGGAGGAAGAGGAGGAGGAGAAGAGGAAGAAGAAAGCAATGTACTTGGATGAAACAATAAAAATTAAATGAATATTTTTAAAAAGTGAATCAATGTATAAACATCATATACATCAATGGAAAAAAGGAGCACTGATCAATAGTATTTAATGATATAAAACATAATTATACACCGCAACAAGATAAAGAAAGGTAAATAATCCAATTGAAAAATGGGCTCAGGATATGAACAGACACTTCACCAAAGAA
>NW_006399812.1:2862187-2863727 GCF_000299155.1 Elephantulus edwardii | reverse complement strand
GAAGTATCTCAGTCACAAAAGGACAAATACTGCATGGTACCACTGTTGTAAAAAGGACTGACATTGGGGTGAGGGGAGACTGTGAAAGATGGGTTCAATAATGTATACTGCATTGAAACAGATGAGGGAGAGAATTGTTTAAAAGGGATATGTGATTAGGTATTTTTGTCATGATGGGAGTCCAGAGTGAAGGCTGCATAATGGAGTGGGCCTGGGGGAGGGATTGTAAAACAATGAAAGAATTTTTCTTTTACTTTTCCAAGAGGGTAGTGTACTAGGGAGGAGGTTTGGGAGGGGAGATGAGTGCAACAATGAATGAATGGAAAGCAAAAGTCTCTGTAAATTTTCATTGAAATTAAATAATAAAAAAATTAAAAAACTATAATTATATGTGAATGATTGTATAAAACACAATGTACAAGCATGAAGCACGATTTATATCAATGACTGTAGGAAAACCAATAAAATAAACAAAAAGTGTAGCTCACTCAGTAAAACGGAACAGATTTTTATTTGCAATTTGCTATCATAGCACCTCTAATACATGAGGAAATCCAAAACTTGACAAGCAACAGAAAACAGCATTGGCCAACCTCATTTTCTGGGGCATTTCCCAGGACTAGGGATTCTTAGGATAATTTTGGCATAAAGCATGAATCATTTAAGGTAATCACTATTTTATTGCATCTCAGTCTTCCATGCTTGTAGCACCCTTGTACTCCACAAGGAGTGGACAGAGGGCGCTGCTGAGCTCTGGAGTCCAAGCTCTCAGTTCAAGGAAAGGATGCCATCGAATGTAAGTGTGGGACATGGAACAAGATGGTCGGGCTGGTGCCACCTTCACCTCAAGGTACCCCTGAGAACGTACAGAACGTGACAGGTTCTCTTGCAGAAACTTGGTAAAGTCCTTTGGGAGTGACTGTGAGCAGCTGAGGTGGTTCATTTCTCCTGAGATGTGGCAGGAACATAACATCACTCCTCTTCCACATAGTTATCAGAAAATGTCCGAGCCCAGATATGAAGCTGGCCTAATTTCACTGGCAATTCTTACTTAACTGTCACACAGGGAAAATGTTACTGGAGCACAATCCTTGAGAATTTTCCACTAGGAAAAAAAAATTTCTAAAATGAATGTGTAGCCGCCTTGGTTGAAGAAAGTCATGTTCAAGATGGTCGACTTCTGAGCATCTCTTTTCAAGTTCAAATTCACTTAAAGGTTTTTAGGAAATTGCCTTCTCCCTCAAATGCCTGAGAGGGGCCTGGCTTTTCCTGGACAATGATATTCTGAGTTTCTAAGCTTACCATCCATGTTTTTCTTTTGTCTACAATTTTCCTTTACCAGTCAAATGACCTCACCCATAGTAACAACCCAAAGCCCCAAACAAGAGACCCTACTTCCCTTCGGCTGTTCCTGATGTCACAATGTTGTTGTTATGTGCCATCAAGTTGTTTCCGACTCATAGCGACCCTATGCACAACAGCTCTAAACCCTGCTCTATCTTGCGCCAACTGCACTGCCTCTGACACACCCATCCCGATT
>NW_006399812.1:2838872-2859959 GCF_000299155.1 Elephantulus edwardii | reverse complement strand
CATTCCTGTCACCAAGCCCATGTTTTCCGACCACCGATTCTTCTTTACTGTTCCCAACTTTTGCATTCCAGTCACCCATTATTATCAATGCATCTTTTTTGTGAAACAGTGAAAGATAAATCCCTTATTGTGGAGTTAAGCATTAGTTACAGTGTTGACCCCACCCTTAGCCCAGTGCCATTACCCACTTACTTCCCAACTCCACCCTCCACCAGGATAACCCTTCTCATCTACCAAGTCCCTTCAGAAGAATCAGTATTCTGCTTCAAAGTGCAGTTCCCTTTGTTTTGAATAAAAACCCACTATTTGGAAATGACAGTATTGTATAAAAGAAACATGGGTCTTTGCTCCTGTGTTCACTTGATGCTTGCCAGTACTTGCCTGGTCAACTTCGTCATCAAACAAAACAAACAAAAAGGAAACCCCTAAAAATATTTATTGCCATTTGTATCCTGTTGTTAGAGCTCATAATGATGTATTTAAACCTAAATCAAAAGCTTATCAAGGAAAATTGTCTCAAAATTAGCAAAGCATGTTCCAGCTGGGACCATAAATAAACACAGTACAGTAGGGTCTGACTTCTTCAGTCTGCACAGAAGCTGCACGGAGGGTGTGCGCCGAGGTGTGCATGGAGCTGAAGTTACTACAGTGAGCTACAAGCTTCATGTGCCTAGAGAATTGACATCCAAAAGAGGATGGAAAGACATCACTCATTCCTCTTAATGATATTAAATACTCTCTAAGAGAGACCCTGAGTTGTTGTCTGAGCAGGTAAAAAACAAAACATAAAATCAGTTACTCTTGAGTCAGTTTCTGCTCATGGCAACTTCATACGTGCCAGAGCTGACTGCCCATGTGTTTTCAATGTATAACTCTTCAGGACTAAGGTGCGTCTGATTCAGACCATGGTTTTTTCAGTCACTTGCTACACTTCTGGGAGCTGGACAGTGGCTAAGGATGACAGAAGAAGAGTTGATGTCTTTGAACTGTGGTGTTGGAGAAGATCTCTGAACATCCTACAGACTGCTGAAAGAACAGATATGTCTTGGAGAAGGTGCAGCCAGAGTGCACCTTGGAGGCAAAGATGATAAAGCTTTGTCTCACACACTTTGGGCATGATACTAGGAGAGGCTATTCTTTGGAGAGGGACATCATGCTTGGGAAGGTAGAGGGGTGGCAAAAGAGAGGAAGATCCTCAGCAAGGGGGGTTGACACAGCGGCAACTGGAGTGGGCTTGACTGTGTCAGAGATTATGAGGATGTCAAAGGACAGGACAGTGTTCATTGGGTCGCTCTGAGTTGTACTTAACTTGACGGCACCTATCAACAACAATTTTCCAGTTGATGCCAAGTTTTTCTTCTGAAGTGCCTTGAGGTAGAATTTGGCTTCTAACCTTGAGGTTAGTTGTTGTTGTTGTTAAGTGCTGTCGAGTTGCAGGTGACTCACAGCGACCCTATGAAGGAGAGTCCTCGATGCTTGGGAGCCTTTCATCCTCTCTCCAGGTTCATAGGCTTTCCAGAGGTAAGCTATTATGGAAGTGGATGCCACTCCTCCTTCCAATGAGATTAGTAGTCAAGCATATTAATTTATATGCATTAGAGAAGGTAGAGTTTTCCAATTACTATCAGTTGCCTGGTTTTGCCTAACATAGACCATCCTCAGGTACAGAAAAGCCACTAATTCTCTGCAAGTAATGACATTCTTTCTCAAATTAAGCCTTTTCCCCCTTGAAACTCTTCTTAACTTGTCTTAAAAGGTAAGACACTGTTATGCAACCCCTTCTGTATCCTCCACCTGCTTGCCACATTACAGTGTTCACAAGTGTACATGGGATAGGCTCAACCCTGGGTCCGTATCATCAGTTCACCTGTTACCTCTCCTCAACTGGGAGAAGAGGCAGAAGAAATAGCCAGCTTTGGTTATTTCTGCAAAATTCTCTGACAGGCCTTTTTCTTCTTGTGTTTTTAAGAAGTCACTGTGAGCCTATATAGTTGTTACATGTGCATTGTGTCAGAATCGACTCAATCACACATATAACAGCAACAGGAACTTCTGTGGGTAGATATCCTCTGTTGTTAGTTGACTACAACTCTATAAACCTAGAAGTCCTATCCTTCACCATCCTCACAATCTCTGTCATGCCCAATCTATTGTTACAGTTATTGTGTCAATCCATCCATTGATGGTCTTCCTCTCTTTTGCTGATCCTCTATCATTCCCAGCATGTCTTATTCAAAGAACTGGCCTCTTCTGACAACATGTCCCAGAGAACAAATGTCATTATCTTTGCCTCCAAGGAGCATTACACTTCCTCCAAGACAGATCTTTTTGTTCTTTTGGCAGTCCATGAGATATTCAACATTCTTAACAACACTACAATGTAGAGGTATCAATTCTCCTCTGGTCTTCCTTATTCATTGTTCAACTTTTTAAAAAAATATTTGTTTTATTATTAATTTTGATGAACCTTTACAGAGACTTTGGATTTCCATTCATTCATTGCTGCATTTTTCTCCCTGCCCACCCCTTCCCTCCCAGTTCGTTCTTCTCTTTGAAATGTAAAAGAAAAACTCTTTCATTGTTATATAATACCACCCCCTCACCCCCACGTCCACTCCACTATGCAGCCTTCATTCTGGACTCTTGTCATGATAATAATACCTAATCATATATTACTTTTGAACAGTACTCTCCCTCATCTGTTTCCATTGTTCAACATTTATATGCATATGAAGCAAGTGAAAATAGCATGGCTTGAACCAAGTTCACCTTAGTCTCTAAATTGACATCCTTGCTTTTTGTTCTTGTTATTAGGTGCTGTTGAGTATAACTCACAGTGACCTTGTAAACAACAGATCTGAACCTTGTTCTATCCTGTGCTATCCTCATCACCTCTGACACACCTGAGTCCATTGCTGGAGTCACTGTGTCAATCTATCTTGTTCAGAGTTTTCCTCCCTTTTGCTGACCCTCTCTTTACTTTTCCTGGCGTGATGTCTTTTTCCAAAGCATAGTTTCTCTAGCAATTTGTCCAAAATATGTGAGACAAAGCTTCGCCATTCTTGCTTCCAAGAATGTACTTTACCCAACGCATATCTGTTTGTTCTTTTGGAAGTCCATGGGATATTCAGTACTCATCTCTAATACCATAATTCAAAAGCATTGATTCATCTGTCGGCTTTACTAACTGTCTAGTTCTCAGAGGTATAGCTGGTGATTGATAAGATCATGAGCTGAATCAGGCACACACCTTAATCTTCAAACTAACATCAATGCTTCTTAGTACTTTGGAGAACTCCCTGACAGCAGTCTTGCCCAATCTAATAGTTGTCTTTATCCCCTGACTTCTAGTACCAAGGGTGTTGATCTTTGTTGACAGCAGATTTCTTCAATACATTTCTATTTCTATTCATATTCATATTTATATTAAATTTTTATTTTTATTACCTGACCACTGTTACCAGGGGTGTTGACTGTGGATCCAAAGAAAATGAAATGCTTGACAACTTCAATCTTTTCTCCATCAATCACGACGCTGCCTATTGGTCTAGTGGTGAATATTTTTGTTTTCTTGATGTTTAGGTTTATTCCTATCTCTATTTTACAGAAGAAAGGAATTAGGCTGATAGAGGGTTAGTAACTTGTCCAGGGATAGAAAGTAAATGTGGAAGGAATCAAAGCCAGGTCTCTCTGACTCTAGACCCATATACTTCTGGTAGCTCATACCACTCTCTGTCAGATCACACATACATACTCCACTCCAACAATCCATAAAATGACATCACATCACAATCTCAAAGATATGCTTATGAATGGTAAACTGTGAACCTTATTCTCTAAAGATTCCAAATGTCTCTTAAGTAATATCCTTCTTAACTATGAGGACCATGTTCTTGTACCTGCCCTGAAGAAAACAGTATGAAATTGTGAACACACAGTAAGCAGTAAATGAATGCTCAGGGAATTTCCATAGAAATTCATGGAAAGAGTGAAACCATATTTTAGCTAAGAATATCTGATCAAATAAATGAAAAATTCCCTAAAGCTTTGAGAGTTGTACCTAACACATGACATATTTTCTGGCAGAAGTAAGTTTTTATCTCAAGTGAAACATTTCTAATCTCATCAAAGGTACCAAGGAGACAATTCGAATTGGGCTTCCTGGTAGGATTAAAGAAAAGCATCCTGTGTTGCTGCTATAAAAACCTCTAAGACGAAAGACTTTAAAATGGACTGAATCTTAGGTCTGTGGTTTACTTCCCCGCTAGTATAACGAGAGATACAACTGTATTGGTATTATTTTTGTTAAGTGACGTGGGTATAACAAGAATTCTAAACTCAGAAGGAAGAGTGAAGACCAGCAGCCTTAAAAAATGAGGAAGGGTACCCATTTTCTGTGCAGAGACTATTTCCAAGTAGAAAATTCTGGAAGTATGTGTGTCTAACCCAAAACAAATGAGGATGAAGAATGAATCAAAAGAAATAGAATACTAATGTTTTTTTAAAAATGGAATACAATCTATTTCTAAGAACTTGTCAGAATTTTATTGGAAGGTCTATAAACGGATTTCTGGGCATGGTAGAGTCTAAGAATACCTTTTATTCTTCTGGTAGGGCTAAGTGGTGCAGGGGAGGGATAGGGTTGAAATTATGGGGGCTGGGAGGAGAACGTTAAAGAAGATGATGGTTAAAGTAAAACTCCTGTGGGTTTCAGGACCCCTGACGATACAAATGGTTAATGCACTCTCGGCTGCTAATGCAAAGGGTGGGAAGCCGGATCCCACTCACAGGCACTTCAGAAGAAAGACCTAGAGCTTGACTCTTGGAAAAGCAATTCTTGAAAACTCGGACAATTCTGGGGCTCCACTTCTAGCCAAACAATAGGCAGATCTCTAATGTAAGCAGGATGACCAGGGAGGTGTGCATTCCACAGAACAGTCAACCATATGAGAGCAAAGGACAGGATTTGCCTACAGACAAAGTTCAGCAGGCCCCAAAGGATAGAGAAGGGCAATTAAAGGAAATGGGAAACATAAGGAGGAGGCAGGAAGAGTGCTGTTACATGGTGGGGACTGAAATCAGTGACAGAATCAACATGTGTACGAATCGTTAGATGTAAAACCACATTGCTCTGTAAACTTTCACCAAATCACAAGAAAAAGTTTTAAGAAAGGAAAGACCAGTCTAACTAATTGAGGACCCTTCTACACATGGGTTTGTCATATGCTTTCCAGGTACCTTCAACTTGTTTTCATCTGAACAGGTTTTATTATGCTCTAGTAGTCAGCAGTAGAGTTTAAGATGAAGAAAATTTTGACTTAAATCCCAGCTCTGTTGTTTTCTGGCAGTAGGAGTGCTGGTGACTTAGTCCCTGCGGATTTGTGGGGCTAACCCAGATGCTAACACAGTGTCTGTGTAGGAGAAAGATGGGCAATCCTCTCCCATGGACTCAGAACTTGGAAAATTTGCCAAAGGGTCAGCTCATGAGGTTTGAGGGTTTTGTTTGTTTAAGTTACTTTCTAGATCTCAGACAAGTCCCTTAGCCTCATTGAACCCTATCTAGTCTCTTCATCTGTAAAAATAAGAATAGTGACACTATGCATCTCAAAAGAATGCAGGGAAGAGGTATGCTATCACTCCCGCTCCCTTTCTCTTTCTCTCCTCCGCCCCCCTTGATTTTAACTCATTGCTGACCCTCCACAGTGTTTTCACATCTGTAAATCACAGGGGACGAGACTGCCCCTCTTTCTCTCTCAGAGTGGCGGGTGGACTGGAACTGCCTTTTGGCTAGTAGAGTAACTGTCTCTGTACGATGCCACCAGAGCTCCCTGATATGTTGTTTTTGTTAGTGTTATGTACTGTCGAGCTGACCCGATTTGCAGTGGCCTTATGATCTGAAGCCTGTGCCACCCTCACCATTTCTGATATACTCAAGCCCCTTCGATACAGTCATTATGTCAATCCACTTTGCTCAAAGCCTTTCCAATATCAGATAATGTATTTAAAAGTATTTTCTTGGTCCCAGACACTGAGGAAACACCCACTGAAGGCTGACAATCACAGATTTCTTTCCATCATTACTGGTAAAAATCACTTCTAGGTGTATTATTGTAAAATGACAGACATTATCAGAGACATGCAGCAACCCATACTTTGAAAAAATGTGTCTCATTGTATTTTGTGCCTTGATTCTCCAAATAACCTGACAGGAAGGCAGGGTAGAAATTATCCCCCTCATGGGCAGGTGAGAAAATGGAGGCTTGGAGATGTAAAAGGGTTGAGTGGAGTCATTAGCTGGCAAAGGGCAGGCCAGGAACACAGTGCAGGTTTTGGCTCAAGTTCACCTTTCACAGCTACCCCGTGGGAAATCAACAGGCAAAACACCGAGAGCAAATCACTGAAAGCCACCTGCCTGCAATGAGAGCAGGATGACTCCATTCTGCTAGAGCCTGGCTGAGTCTGTTCACTTAAATGCTGCTTAGGACACAGATTGATTCTGCAATCCATGTGGGCTGTGACCTGCAGCCAGAGAGGTGCTGTGATAAGGCGCTCTGGTTCCCAAAAGCCAGATGAAGAGCCTGTTAGTGCAGAAGGACTGGGCAGCACTTAGCGCTTTGGCTGGTGTGTGCAGATGCTTCTTATAGAGATACGCTCACATATGCCAGAGATGAGGGCATGATGATCGCACCATGACCTCAGAGCTTCCACAGTCAGCAACATCCCTCCTTAATCCTGTTTCATTTATAACCAGCTACCTTCCAACTGTGTGTGATTGAGGGTGACCTCACATGTATTAGCAAAATGCAAAAAAATAAACACAGGACTTTCAACAACAGTTCTTTCAGAAGTGGACACCCTTGACTGGCCTTGAACTGCCAACCTTATTGTTAAGTGCCATCCAGTTGAGTAAGACTCATAACAACTGTACAAACAATGGATCTAACACCTGCCCTGTCCTGTGCTGTCCTCACCATCTCTGGTATACTTGAGCCCACTGTTACAGTCACCATGTCAATCCACCTTGTTGAGGGGCTTCCTCTCTTTTGTTGATCCTCTACCTTTCTAAGCACAATGTCTCTTTCCAAGCCTGCACCCTACTTACAAATTGTCCAAAGTATGTGGGACAAAGCTTCACCATCTTTGCCTCCAGGGAGCACCCTGGCAGCACTTTCTCCAAGACATATTTGTTTGTTCTTTCGGCAGTCCATGGGTACTCTTCTCCAACATTACAACTCAGAAGCATTGAGTCTTCTTCTGCCATCCTTATCCATTGTCTAACTTTCAAATGCATAGGAAGCAACTGAAAAAGCTGTGGCTTGAATCAGGTACATCTTAGTCCTTAAACAGACTCCACTGCTCTTTAGCACTTTGGAGAGGTCCTTGATAGCACATTTTACCAAAGGCAACATGTCTTGATTTCTTGTCCACTAATACCAAGAGTGTGTTGATTGTAGATATAAATAACATAAAATAATTTATCATCTCAATCTTTTCTCCATCTATCCTTATGTTGCCTTTTGGCCCAGTGTTGAGGATTTTTGTTTTCTTGACATTGAGATATATTTTATATTGAAGTCTTTAATCTTTGATCTTCTGTAGCAAGTGTTTCAAATCCCCTTCACTTTCAGCAAGCAGGGTTGTGTAATCCACATAATGCAGGTTGTTAATGAGTCTTCCTCTAATCCTAATGGCACATTCTTATTCACCAAGTTCGGATTTTCAAACTATTTTCTCAGCTGAATGAATAGGTATAGAGAAAGGATTTAACTCTGATGTACACCTTTCCTGATTTTAAACCATGCAATGTTCCCTCGTACTTCTCCATTAGTGGTAGAATACTTACCTACGTGCATGAACCAAGGACTTCATTTCATCTACACCTCTAGCTACTTCTTCTGCTCTCTAGTGTTTTCTTAAGGAAATACAAGGGTGGTAGAAAAATACAGATATCCCTACATGCTATGCAGATTCAGATTCAGCAGGCCCGGGGTGGACTGGGATCTTCTACAACAGGTAAAATGGGAGGAGAGCCACACCTGGAACTGGTAAGGTGAATGAGCTCTATGAGAGGCACCACACCTTGTCAAGACTCTCAACCTAGCATTGGGTCCCTCAGGTGTTCAGGCATAGGAGGGTGCTGTTAAAGACCCAGGCTGCATAGAAGGGAGGTCTGGTGGTGCAGACCATAGGGAGTTGCACTGCTAATAACCTCTCTGATGGTTCAAATCCACAAGCAGCTCCAAAGGAGAAAGATGAGCAATCTCCACCCATGCGATTTAAAGCTTTGAAAACCCTCTGGAAGGTCAACTACAAGCGGGTTCCAGCCTGATGGCAGTGAATGTGATCCTGCATAAACAAGGATCCTGGGTGGTGTAGTTAGTAACACGTTAGGCTGCTAACCAAATATTGATGGTTCAAATCCACTAGAGGCTCTGTGAAAATAAGATGAGCAATTTATCTTTGTAAGATTTACAGCCTCAGAAACCTGATGAAAGGGTTGCTGTGAGTCAGAATAAACTCGTTAACGGTGGTTACATACATGGTGGCACAAGCTGAAAGAAGTGAGAACGGAGGATGCAGGCTTTCCTGGGGAAGGACACCCTGGCAACACTCAGCAGCAGCTTTGTTACCCTGTTCAATTAACTGCAGACCTCTCCTCACCAGGATGCCCTCATGGTCAGGAAGCCTCTTACACACCTTTGCTTTCCAGAGTTACATCAAAATACCCCAAATTCCATGGAATCATGTGAACAGATGACATTCAACCACACGTGACCTTCAAAATGTTCCTTTTATGGCTCCACTTAATAAACAGTAGGTGTTTAGCTCCCTGGGTTATGCAAGTGGTTAAAGTGCTTGGATGCTAACTGAAAGGTCACAGGAACATCAGTCACTGACAGTTTTCTGGAGCACAATTATTCTACTCTGACACACATGGGTCGCCATCATTCAGAAGTGACTCAGTGGCCAGAGGGATAGAGAAGGTATTCAACAGAAACACAGCCAAGGGAAGAACACGAACCAGACAGGTCCCAGCTCCCAAGCTGGTACTTCTCAACTTAATGACCGTGGACGGCAGACACAATCCCTGTGTAGGTGAGGAAATTAAGATGATGTCTGTGTAAGTGCTTAGCACAGTGACTAATGGTTATTGTCTGTTCACTGTGTGGTAACTGTTATGTCCATTAAGGTTCAAAGCCAGAGAGCTCCTCAAAGTCAGGGGCAGGATTTGAACCCAGGCCTGTTTGGTTCTGATCCCTTGGCTTTGTCAGGCAGCACTTCTCCGGGAATAGCAGTAGCCTGAGGCCTCAGAGAGAAGACTAGAGACAAGAGAGTTCATGAGGAAAAAAAATAAGAGAGTTCATGTGTCAACAAGTCTCAGGCAACGAGAAACTCTAGAGCAAAAAGCAAAGGAGGGCGATGATCTAAGTTGTTTTTCTGCTTTTTCAGTGTTTTCTCTCCAGAAGTGGATTAAGGGTTGGGATCCTAACCAAAGAGTCAACAGTTTTAACCCACCAGCTGCTCTATGGGAGACATATATGTCAGTCTGTTTCTGTAAAGATTCACAGCCTTGGAAACATTAAGGAGCGGCTCGATTCTGTCCTACAGGGTTCTTATGAGTCAGAATTGATTGACAGCAGTGGATTTTGGTTTGGTGTTATTTCAAGAAGATTGCATACATGGGAAATGTCCCACAGCCTTAGTAAGTCTTGCTGGTTCTTGAGTTGACACTGTGTGAGGAGGACAGACAGATGCAAGCAGAGCACTGTGAAGGCACAGGAGACAGCCAGGGGAGATGGCTCCTTCTTACCTCTTTGCTCTGTCTTTCTCATCTTCATCCATTAGATTTTTCTATGCAGTTTTCCTGCAAAACAAACAGCAAAAAAAGGTTACTGTCAGTTTGTAGACCTTTCTCACACATCTGCCTGGCTCATGAAGCTGGCCTTCACACCTCACCTCTGTGATTCCAAAACTTTTTGTCTTCCCCTTCTACTCTTAAAAATGATCAAAGAATATTATTTCTATGGCTTACAAAGAGATAATTTTAAATGTCCAAGCATACATTCCACTAGCCATGACAGTGATATAGACATCATGTATCAAGAAAAGTTGGGAAGAGTTCACTGTATAATTCTGGTAAGATGAGAGTGCAAAGGGTAAACAATGCACTAGTAAGCATTAAGGAATAGCTTTGAATTCATGGACCCAAGATGTGCCCAGACCACAGCTGGAGAACTGTAGGAGCATCTATGGACAGCCTTAAGCCTGAAAGCACCCCTTGTTGGATGGCCTTGACCTGCCAGTAACACCATACCACTCCTCTTTGCACCAAAGCCAGAGGCTTATGGCATTCAAAAACATTTATTTGTCCATCTGTTCACTCAAATAATTCCCCTGAACAATCAAGATACAGATACATAAAAAATGAAAGAACAATCCAGAAAAGGTCTTGTGGACCAAGTCATCAGGCCTCACTCACTGCCTCTGGCCTCTCAGGCCACTGGCTCAATGCCTCTTGTAGTGTGCCATCAAATCGGAACTGACTCATCGCTGACCCTCCAGTGAGTTGTTAGAGGTAGAAAATCACACGGAAGAACGATTGTGCATTATTCCCCTGTGGAGCAGCTGGTGGATCCAAACCATGTATCTTTGCTTTGCCACCTCAATTCACTTAGTCATCATGCATTCTGGTTTCCTCTCCTGCCACACTCAGCCTGTGACCCTTTCAGACTTGTATTCCCACTTCCATCTTCCGCTCAGTCTCACTTGCTTGGCATTGCTCCTCTATTGCCAATACCCCAAGCACAAATCTCTTCAGGGTGTCCACTGAGGCTGGTCTGTTTGGGGACCTGGGCTGCAGTGGCTGAGAAGGTAGAGTATGAATGTGATAAAGAGTGGAGACCACTGAGAGGCTGAATGACCACTGTTCATGGTAACATCCCTCACAAAACCAAAACCCAACAAAACCCCAAACCAGCTACCACCAGGTTAATTCTAACTCCCAATGACCCCATGAGTGCAGAGCAGAGCTGCTCCAAATGGTTCCTAACAGGTGTGATTGTAAATTACCAATATTTTTTCTTTCTTTCTTTTTTAAAAATAATTTTTTTCTTTTTTTCTAGTTTACTTACAAAGATCTTACACATTGTTTTTCTCACTGGATCTTTCCCATTTCCTTTACCCATCCCTCCCTCTACCCATCCCTCCCTCTACCCATCCCTCCCTCTACCCATCAAACTGTGCAGACCCTATGATTAACCCTCTGCCTATCCTCACCCCACTTCTCTTACCTTTTCCCCCTTGGATCTTCATACATGTATTACTACTTTCTATTTGTACAATAATGGTCTTATGCAGTATTTGTCCTTATTGGACAGAGTTAGTTCACTTAGTGTCATGCTCTCCAGTCCCTCCCTAGTACCAGATCTTTTTTTACAAGGTGCTTTTTTTTGTAGCTTCAAACTGCTAATCAAAATTGCTAAGCCAAATGCTTAATCAAGTATTTAATCAAGGACTCCAGAGCTCTCAAGCCACTCAGCAAACGCAGTAAATCATTACTCTCAAGACTTAAGCTTTAAATAAAAATAATGAGTAGCAAATCAATTTTTCTCTGAGATTATTCTTTTAACAGCTTGTGGCCAACACTGAGAAGAATGGGAATTCCAGGACATGTAATCACGCTCATGTGAAACCTTTATCTAGACCAAAAAAAGCTGCTGTCTGAACAGAACTAGGTGAGGATTTCATGATTAAAATGACGAAAGGCATGTGTGAGGGCTGTATCCTTCCTCAATACCTTTTCAATCTAAATGCTGAGCAAATCATTTGAAAAGCTGGACTCTATGAAGAAGAAGGTGGTATCAGGATGGAAGAAGACTCATCAACCACTTGCATAATGCAAATGACACAACCTTGTTTGCTGAAAGTGAAGAAGACTTGAAATACTTGCTGTAGAAGATCAAAGACTACAGCCTTCAATATGGATTAAATCTCAATATCATGAAAGCAAAAATTCTCACTAATGGACCAATAAGCAACATCACAATTGATGGAGAAATGACTGGAGTTGTCAAGGATTTTGTTTTACTTATAAACACACTCAAGACCTGTGGTCCCAATAGGTAAGAAATCAAAAGACATACTGCACTGGGAAAATGTACTGTGAAGGACCCTTTCCAAAGTGGTAAAGAGCACTGATGTCAGCTTAAAGACTAAGGTCCACCTGATGCAAACAAAAACATTTCAATTACTTCCTATATTACTGAAAGCCAGACAAAGAAGAAGAATGTCAGAGAAATCATCAATGTCCTTTAATTGTGATGTTGGGGAAGAATATTGAGGATATCCAAAAGAACTAATGAGTCTGCCTTGGACAAAGTGCAATCAGGGTGCTCCTTAAATGTAAGCATGAAACTTAGTCTCACATACTTTGGGTATGTTGTCAAGAGGGGCCAGTCCTTGGGAAAGGATATCATGCTGGGAAAGGTGGAGGATCAAAGAGAGAGAGGAAGCTGCCCAAGAGGGATTGACACAGTGACTGTAACAATGAGCCTAAAGATATCAGAGTTGGTAGGGACCGTGAAGGGGGCAAGATTCAGACCTGTTGTTCACAGGGTCACTATGAGTCACAGTGGACATGATCAAGCTCAACAACCACAATATTTGATCTCCCATGTGCAAAGGTACAGCGGGAGAAATCCTGTGGTCGTACCCCTCTTTTATGTGCATGCCTCATTCAGTAAATGACAATCATATTAAAGACAGATTCATAAAAAATGTCGTTCAACAACTGAGCCTTGCATCATCATTAAAATGGGTTAACACATCTGCAGAGAAGCTTGCGTTTAATGTCTTCCAGATGGGATCTGCGCAAAGATTTATGACATGAAAAATGTGGTGATGAGTCATGGGACGATGCACCACCCCAGGCGTGGTCTCCCAAGGAGAGAGGAGGCCAAACAAGCACCCCAGGCCACAAGCAAGGAGCCAGCCAAAGGAGGCCCATTAGCAGGAGCCCCGAGAGAGGATGTTCAAAGGAGGCTTCAGTCTGCTTTTTTGAGATTCTGGAATCCTGTTTGGGTCACTAGAGTTTCTGAGTCATAAAATAAACATCGGAGAATGACTAACAGCTACTCTTTATCAACCACATCTCCTCCGATTTGTATCTGTTTATCCTTAGATGTTTCCTGAACCCATGAGTCCTCAATGACCTACACCCACTTCCTCTTATACTCTATCCTTCCCCTTTCCATGTCGTACCTCCTGGCACTTGACTCCCATATCAGCCATTCTGCTGAAGTACCTTCTCTTTGAAGATCAGCCCCCAAGTCCTCCTTCTGTTAGCACTGCCCTGCCAAGCCCATGCTGGTAGGTGGCTTGGGCCTTTATTTTGTTGTTTTTTTTTTTTTTTGTCTTTTTGTTTGTTTGTTTTAAATCTGCAAAGTGCTTCTATTTATTTTCTTTTACTTGTGATTTTACAAAGAGATTGGGTTTTCATTCATTCATTCACGCATTCATTCACATTTTCTTTCCTCCCCTGCCCCACACTTCACTTCGTAATACACGCCCTGTTCTAGACTGTTAATGATACACATAATGTCTAATTGTCCAAAAGCTGAAAAAGAAAATACTAGTTGACCCCAGATATCCCACTCTTGGGAATAAATCCCAAAGAAACCAGAGCTGTGACACAAACACACCCATGTTTACTGCAGCATTATTCACAATAGCAAAGAGATGGGAACCTGCCCTAATGCCCATCAACAAATTAATAGATTGAGAAACTGTGGTACATTCACATGGTGGAGTATTACATAGTACTGAAAACAATGAACTCAAATAACACAAATTTGGAAGCAGAAGTGGCATCCACTTCCTAAACAATATGTTTCTGGAAACTCTATGAACTTTGATAAATGACGATAATTGATAGTTACAGAAAGGCTTCGGGCCTTTTGTTCATAGGGTCACTATGAGTCATACTCAACTCAATGGCAATCAACAACAACAATGGATAAATCTGGAAGACATTATGCTGAGTGAAATATCTCAGTCACAAAAAAAGACAAATACTGCATAAACCCAGTGTTATAGCAATAGGAAGGATACGGGATGGGAGGAAAGGTGGAAAAGAATGCCTTGGTCCTTTTTGCCTTTCATGTCTTCATTCAGGCATTTTCCAGCCACTCTCTGATAGTTAATTTTAAGTGTTGATTTGGCTCAACTGCAGCATCTAATCAAATGCTAATCTGGATGTGGCGGTGAAGGTATTTGGTCAATGCGATTAACAGTTACAATCAGTTGAGTCAAAGTAAAGATTACTCTTGACAACATAGGTGACTGGGCCTCCCCCAGTCAGCCACAGCTTTAAAGCAAACAAACAGCAGGGTTCCTGGAGAAGAAGAAATTTTGTCTCAAATCTGAAATGACATCTCCTAGCTAAGTTTCTAGCTTGTCAGCCCGCCCTACTGATTCTGGTCTTATTATCGTCCTCGCGTGGTTCAAATCTACCAGCTGCTCTGCAGGAGCAGTCTCATTCCATATGATTTGAAAACTTGTGTCTCTGAAAACTCGCTGAAGGACCAGATATGGGTCAGTTCTGACTGAATGGTACACCACCACCACAGCAGCAATACTAAAGCCCGCTGACTTCTGATTCGACCCTGTAAACCGCCCCCCCCCCCAGCTTTCTGAGGCTGCACATTGCACTAGAGGAGGCTGCCCGTCTTTCTCCCATCACAGAGTCAGGAGAGTCATTTGGCAGCAGCAGAGCTCTTAATGTCTCTAATGTAAAGAGACAAGGATTTAAAAAAGCAGTGCTTTACACCAGAAGGAGCATGTCAGATTCAGAGGAAGCAGGCTAGGGGTGGTAAGGATCTGCACTGCAATCCCAAAGGCAGATGGTTTGAATCCACCAGCTGCTCCACGGGAGAAGGATGGGCAATCTCCTCCGGTGCAATGATTGCCTCTGAAAATCCACTGGAGGGTCAGCTATGGGTCAGTTCTGACTTGATGGTACAAAAACAGCTATGAAAATACCTACTGATTCCTGGGCCAGTTAAAGCTAAGCTTTCCTATTATTGCTGCTGTTGTGTGCTGTAGAGTCAGAACTGATCTGACCCGCCAGCACTTTTTTCAGAGGTAGTAAATCATGTGGAAGGAAGGAACCTGCTTATCCTTCTCCAGAGAAGCAGCACATGGATTTGAACCATGATCTTTTGAGATGGCAGCACAGCATCTTACCACTAGGACAAAACACTCTCTTAATGGCTCATACAAAGAAGTAAATGAATGCAAACTAAAATTCTAAACCACACACTTACCCATCCATAGTATTCCTGCTTTTGAAGAGTTCCTCAGTGCAAATGAGGGCAGAGTTGATTAAAGTTTCCCAAACATTTTGTTTGTTTAAATTCTCTATAGCATTTATAAAATGACAAGAATTACACAGAGGCACATACACAGGCACATCTAAAGAATAAGCTAGATCCAAAGTTCACAGCAACTAAATGAAAATATAATTTCATGTTCTCTATGATAAAAAACATAAACACCCTCACCTCACTGCCCACCCATTTTCTCACACCTCTCTTTGTCCACAACTCCTGGAAGGCAGGAACACATTTCCATCACTCCTTATTAGCGGAAATTATTTGAGTTTTCCTTCTCCCTACTGGCTTCCACCTCCCACAGGTTAAAGCTTCCTCGGTTTTTACAGTTGACTCTATATCAATCTAGTGCAAGCCTTTTAATTTTGTCCCTATTATTAAAGGTAGTCTTGGCGCCTCTCGGGCATTTCATTTCTGTATATGTTTTAGAATTAGCTCACCAATTTCTGTAAAAAATGCCTGCTGTGTTATACTGACACAATGGAATACTATGTAGCATTGAAAAACAAGGAACTAAAAAAATAAATATAAAATAAAATAAAAAAACCAACCAAAGAAGGAACTCATGAAATATTATACAAAATGGGTGACCCTGGAGGACATTGTGCTGTGTGAAATATCTCAGTCACAAAAGGACAAATAGTGCCACTGTTGTAAAGTGGGACTGACGTCGGGGTTGGGGGGAATCTAAGAGGGGATAAATAATGTATACTGCATTGAAACAGATGAGGGAGAGAACTATTTAGGAGGAATATATGATTAGGTATTATTGTCATGACAAGAGTCCAGAATGAAATTTGCACAGTGAAGTGGTCGAGGGTGGGGGGAGGGGATTGTATAACAAGGAAAGATTTTTTTTTTTTTACTTGTCAAAAAGTGAACTAGGTGGGTAGGGTGGGCAGGGAGGAAAGTGTGCAATAATAAATGAATGGAAATAAAAAAAAATTCAGAGGCTGAGAAAAAAAAAAAAGAACATCCCTCCCTCCAAAAAAATACCTGCTGAAATTCTGAATGGAGGTGATGAATGGGGAGATTGATATTTTAACTCCAGGAAGGTCTCCAATCTGCATCTTTTTCTCTGTTTGCCTCTCTGCATTGTAAACTCCGTGATGAGGCTGAAGGAGCGCTCTAATGTCAAGGTGTGAAGCTCAGCCACAGAGTGAAGATTCACTGGCATGTCAAGGTGACAAGGAGACCACACAGAACCAAGGGAAATGGGGAGAAAGCAGTAGCAAATAAACGAGAAATGTTGTTATTCTTATGTGCCATTGAGTCGCTTGCAACTCTTAGCGGCCCTATGTATAACAGCTCTGAACTCTGCTCTATCCTGCACCAACCTTACTGTCTCTGGCACACCTACCCCCATGACTCCAGACACGGAATCAATCCACCTTATTGAGGGTCTTCTTCTCGTGTGCTGTCTGTCCCTCCACCCTCCAAAGCATGATGTTCCTCTCCAAGGACCGCTCTCTCCTTACAACATGTCCAAAGTATGTCAGACAGAGCTTCAGAATCCTTGAGCAGCAAGTATGATAGGATAAAAACAAAAGAACTCATTATTATACTAACTCAACAATCACATGGGGAAAAGTGGGCAAATCTCCTCCTGAGCAATTTATAGTCTTAGAAACACACTGGATGGTCAGATGTGAGTCAATTCCGATTCAATAATAACAACATCATGGAGGGGGAAAATGGCACCGTGGCAGGTTGGGAAGTCTTGGTCTTGTGTTTCTGAGGTCAAGACAAGCCTCTCACAGATGATATTCATGACCTGGAGGGAGGGAGTGAGGGAATGAGAGAGAGGACTCTTGGGGAGGGGGGGCAGTGCTCCAGACAGAAGTGCAGGAAACTGCAAAGAGACTGGAGAGGCAGATGGATCAGGGAGGACCAGCCTGACCAGAGATGAAGCCACAGCTGGGGAGAGGCTCCTTAGGTAGACTAGAACTCAGGCTTTTACTGAGTGATATGGGAGCTCTGGTGGCCTAGTGGGTGGAGTTTCACTGTAAACACCAGGGCAGGCAGTTTGAATTCACCAGCTTCTTTGTGGGAGAAAGATGGTCAATCCCCTCCCACAGGATTTACAGCCATGGGAGGGCCAGATATGAATCAGATAATGAGTTGGTTTTGAGTTTGCTATGGGAAGATTCTGGAAGTTTCTGAACAGAGATATGGCCTGACTTATTCAATAGGGTCCCTCCAGTTGAGAATGTAGTATCACAGGGAAGAAAGTGGAAGCAGAGACAGTGGCTAAGATGCTGCTGCAGGATTCCAGGTGAGAACTGATGGGGCCTTGAACCAGAGGCTAAGGAGGAGATGGATAATGAACTGAGTTACAACACCTCCCTCTGATGACAGCTACGACCCTGCAAGGAAATGAGTGAGGCTAATACATATGAACACCAGCATAGCCTGGCCCTCAGCAGGTACTCAAATAGGTTCTCTTTTTTTTTCTTTTTATTAAATTTTATTAGTTTTAATGAACATTTACAGAGATTTTGGGTTTTCATTCATTCATTGTTGCACTGTTTTCTCCACCCTCATCCCCAGTTCTCTTTTGATGGCAAGGATTAGGTATAATCCATCTCTACTCATTTCATGATGCTTAGCCCTCTCCTTTACTCACACTACCTACTGCAATTGAGGTTCTAAGGTTGTACATCTTAACAGGTACAGATGGCTTCATTTCCCCCCATGGAGTGGCTGTGAATTTGAACTGCTAACCTTTCACTTAGCAACCAACACATTATGAACTACGCCATCAGGGCTCTTTTTTTCCTAGATGTCCAATAAACATATGAAATATGGAGAGAAAAAGGAGAAAGAGAGGAAAGAAGCCCGTCCAATCTTCCCTCTCCCCTTTCTAAAATCATAGGTATACTCACTCCCACAAATCTTGCAATAATCATGGTTAATTTGTTGTTGTTGTTGTTGTTGTTGTGTACCACAGAGTCAAAACAGACCCATAGCTGATCCTCTGTCAAGTTTTCAGAGGCAGTTAATTGCACAGGAGGAGATTGTCCATTCTCCTGTGGAGCAGCTGGTGGCCTCGAACCATGTGTCTTCAGGATTGCAGCACAGATTCTTACCACTAGGCCACCAGAGCTCCCTAGGGTTAATTTAGGGAAACAGTATTTACTAAGTACATTTGAAAGTAAAATTAAAAAATCACTACCATGTGTAGGAGCTATTGACTTAAGAGGAGATTCTTTTACTGGGATGGAGGTGTGGGAGATGTTCATGGGTTTGGAGGGAGCTCTTGTGGTTCAGTCTGCAGGGAGTTGTGCTGCCAACCCAACGTCCTGAGGTTCAAATCCACCAGTCATTGCATGAAAGAAATATAGGCAATCTAGTCCTGGACAATTTAAAGCCTCAGAAAACCCACTGGAGGACTAGTTAGTCATGAGTTGGTTGTGATTCGATGGCAATGAGTGAGTGGGTTATAGTTTTGGCGCAACGGCTTGCACCACTAACCAAAAGGCCTCATGCAGATCCAATCTACCAGCAGCTTCCCAGAAGATGACCAGTCTCCTCCTGTTATGATTTAGAGCTTCGGAAACCCCAGGGAGGGTTGCTATGAGTCAGAATCAACTCAGTGGCATTGAGTTTTCGGTTTATAGTTTTGGAAGGTCTAAGAAAAGGACAAGTCCCATGTTATCTCCATCCTAAGCTGGGGGTGGAATGAACTCCCCTCCCCTTATGATTCAGGAAGCACCGCCCAGGAAAGGCTGAGTGGGCTGCTCAGTGACACTGGCTCTGCTGTCAGGGCTGACCCTAGACCAGTGTCCTCTGGAGTCTAACTCAGAGCAGTCCTCCAACCACTGCTTGAGGATGAGATCTCGACCTCAGTCTGGCTGAAATGTCAATTCCAACCAACTCCCTCTATGACCTTGAACTAGCCCTTGGACTTCACAAGACTTCTTCCTTCCTGGAATGAGGTGAGCACTCCCTAAGGACTGTGTGAGGCTTACAAAGAGATGTATTTGTTTATACTTGTGTGATGATAAAGAGGCCTGGTACCTGAGCCGGGAGCCTTTGGTGGGAGTGCTGGTCACTCTTCCATCTGCCTCATAGAACTATCCTAACCTTGACACTCAGGCTGTGGTTGACCAAGCCCTTCTTTAAACAGGCAACATTTGCACTGCCCTTTCTGTTTGTCCTTCTGGCTTTTCAGTGAGCACATTTTATGCACTGCAAGGAAAGTCGCACAAGAGTTGCACAGATCTGTGATTCCAGAGAGGGGTTCTAGAGCAGAGAAAGGGAGCATTGTGTTAGGCAGAAGAATGCTTTAAGAAGCCCATAGGCCCCCAAAGCCTGAGGCACCTGCGGAGCCCAGTGCCTGCCCTGCCCACAGGGAACACCCACAGCGACCACCAAGCCTGGTTGTGAAGACTGGGGGAGAGGGGAAGGGGAAAGAGCTCAGCTCAGGTGCAGGGAGCAGGCCAGCCAGAGAACTCAGTGGAACAAAAGCAGGACAGGACGGTGTGGGCCCTGAAGGTTCCAGAGAATTGGGAGAGAGCCCTGCCAGGGAGTAGCGCTCCTACGACAAGTACACGGATCTCAGAGCCCCAAGGTCTGGCATCCATGAGGGGTGGGCTCTGATGAGGTAAGCCTGCAAAGCTGTGTCTGGATGTGCACAGTAATCACACGTGTACAGGAGCAACAGAGTGCTGGGCTTGAGTCAGCACAGCCAGCCCGGAATCCTGGTCCTGCCACTGGCTAGCTTCCTCTGACCTTGGCCAAGTACACTCCCTTCCAGGACTAAACCCCCATTCTGTGATGGGGATGACAGAAGAGTCTGCTTCACTGTGAGAGGAGAATGGGAGAAACACTGAGACACTTGATCCCAGGAACATATAAATAAATCAGAAAATTTATTTACTATTTGGTGCCAGTAGAGAGCTCTGGTGGTCTAGCAGGAAGAAGCTGCACTCTAATCCCGAAGGCATGCAGCTGGAATCCTTAAGCCGCTCTGAGCAAGGAGGAGGGGCAATTCTTCCATGGATTTACTGCCTCTGAAAACCTGCTGAAGGATGAGCTATGGGTCAGTTCTGACTCAATGGTACACAACAACAACAACAACAAAACCTTGGTACCAGCAGTCAGAAGATCAGGAGAGTACTGGGGAGGTCTGCAGCCAGGGATGTCTCCAAATTACAGAGTAATGATGCTCATTGGGTGCTCTGGTGGCCTATTCGCAAGAAGCTGTGCTGCAATCCCGAAGACATGAGGTTCGAATCCCACCAACTGCACCATGGGAGAAGGATGGGCAATCTCCCATGCGATTAACTGCCTCTGAAAACCCGCTGGAGGGTCAGCTATGGGTTGCTTCCTATTCGATAGTGCACAACAAAAACAATGTCAGTTTAAAGACTAAGGTGTTCCTAATTTAGACCATGGTTTTTCAATCATTTGTTATCTATCTGAGAGCTGGACAATGAATAAGGATGACAAAAAAAGAATTGATGCCTTTGAATTGTTACTAGGAGAGGCTATTCCTGGATTGGCTTAAGATAGAGAAGGGTTCAGAGCTATTGCACATAGGGTTGTTGTAAGTTGTAAGCAACTCAACAGTACATAGCAATGGGATTTCTATGTCAACTTTTTAGAGGAAATGCCAAACTGCCTTCTAGAGTGGCTGCACCATTTTACAGTTCCTCCAGCAGTGTGTAAGAGTTCCAGTCTCAAAAAAAAAAAA
>NW_006399812.1:2822913-2826814 GCF_000299155.1 Elephantulus edwardii | reverse complement strand
GGGTATGTCATGGACTTCCAACCAAAAGAATAAATATGTCTTAGAGAAGGTGTAGCCAGAGTGCTCCTTGGAGGCAAAGATGACAAAATTTTGTCTCATAGACTTTGGGTATATTGCTAGGAGAGGTTATTATTTGAAGAGGGACATCAAGCTTGGGAACATGGAGGGTCAGTGAAAGAGAGGAAGAACTTCAACAAGAAGGATTGACACAGTGATTCCAGTAAAGGGCTCAAGTGTGCCAGAGACGATGAAGATGGCACAGGATAGGACAGGGTCCAGCTGTGTTGCTCACAGGGTCACTATGACTCATACTTGACTCAACAGCACCTAACAACAACAACAACAACAACAACAAAGTGAAAGGAAGAAATTATGAGGTTAGAGAGCTGGACGGAAGGTTTCAAAGCGCATGTCAAGGAGACTAAGTAAAGTATTTTAAAGAAATGTGCAAATGCCTGGAGGTAGGAAAATAAAAAGGAAGAGCACTCTCAGCATTTCTCAACCTGAATTAAAGAAAAACTTGAGACTGGAGTTGCTACACTGAAGGAGTCTATGGGGAAAATATTAAATGATGCAGGAAGCATCAAAAGAAGGAAGACAGAAAAACTCCAACACTTCAGTAAGAAAAAGATGAACAACACAATTACAAAATAGGCAGAGGACACGAATAGACAATTTGACATTAAGATGGCAAAAAAATACATGAAGAAATGGTCAAGATCATTGGCTATTCAAATTCAAACTCACTGACACCAAGTCAGCACCTACTTATAGCTGATTCTCCGGTGTGTTCCTGAGGCTGTAAATGACATTAGAAGAGCCTGCACATCTTTCCCCTACGGAGCAGCTAGTGGATTCAAACTGTGAGAGACACTACCTCAGGGTTAGCAGAGTAACGCCCTGTGAACTGCTTCACCAGAGTTCCCTTCAGGGAGATACCAAACAACAAATGCTTGAGGGTGTGGAGAGACATGAACTCTTGTACACTGCTGATGGGAATGCAAATGATACAACCACTATGGAAAAGCAGATTGGCACTTTCTCTGAAAGTTGAGAATAAAAACATCATTTGACCCATTAATCTTATTACGAGGTATTGATCCCACAGAAATAAAAACTGCAACACAAACTGACATCCTCACACCCACGATTATTGTAGCATCATTTACAATAGTAACGAGACGGCAACAACCCAAGTGTCTATCAATAGGCAAATGGTTAAAGAAACTGGTACTTTTACAAAACGGAGTGTTATCCATCACTGAAAGAATGAGCAAGAATGTCTGACCTACCACACAACGTGGAAGAAACTAGAACAGATTATCTTGGCATAAATCAGTCACAAAAGAATACTTATAGTATAAGACCATTGGTACAAAAAAGCTGAGGAAAAGTTTACACACAGAAATCAGTCTTGAAGGTTAAAAGGGATGAGAAGGAAGGGAGCAAGGAGCAAAAATTAATAAACAGGTAAGTTAGGTAAAGAGGAAGGTAATATACAACAAAGGTTTGATTAGACATTGAAACTAATTGTATTAATGTTATAAAACAAAATGTCTAGGAATGACTGAATGAAAACAATATAATTTGTAACCTTTCATTTAAACAAAAGGGAAAGAAAGGTTAAAAAAATAGATGGAAGGAGTACTCAGTCACCAGACCAAAAAGAAACGGTGGACACTGAACCACTTCAGGAGGTAGAATATGATCAAGAACTAATGGTGCTTAAGGAAGGAGCCCAGTCTGCACTAAAGGCAATGGGGAAAAATAAGGCCCGATGAACTGACAGAATATCAAGTGTGGTGTTTCAGCAAACAGAGGCAACCTTGGATGTGTTCATGAATCAATGTCAAGAATTATGGAAGACAGTTTTACCTGACCCACTGACTGGAAGAGATCCATATTTGTAATAATAATAATAATATCAAAATGTAGAAAGTACAAAACAATAACCTTAATATCACACGCACATAAAATCTTGCTAAAGAGAATTCAAATGGCTGGAGCATTTCAAAATGACAAGGACCTGCCACAAATTCAAGCTTGATTCAGGGGCTGAGGAACAAACTGTTTGGCTGCTGACATCTGAAGCATCCTGGCAGAGAGCAGAGAATACTAGAAAGATGTCTACTTGTGTTTTATTGATCAAGTAAAGGCTTCTGACTGTGTGGATCAATGAATTATGGATAACAATTCAAAGTATGGGAACACCTCATTGTGCTCATATGAAATCCATACACAGATCCAGAAGTAGCTGTTCCACTACAACAATGGGATATCGCCTATCAGAATAGGTGTGCATCACAGCTGTATCCTTTCACTAAGCTTATTCAGTCCGTATGCTGAGCAAATGATCTGGGGAAGTGGGCTGTATTATGCAGAGGAGCACAGCATCAGGATTGGAAGAAGACTTACCCTGCGACACACAGATAGCACATTTTGCTTGTTCCACCATATGCTGACAGTGGGAAGAGAGAGAAATGAATCATTCAGGGGACAGGGATCCACTTAACCACAACCAGATCACTTTTGGGTCTTCAGAGAAAGTTATGTGCAGGACATCTGGTAAGGCACATCGTGCTGCTAAAGCCTGGGTTAGCATTGTGGCAAAAGGCCATGTGAAAACATTTTAGTGGTGGGCCGGACTGCAGCGCAGAGAACCAGAGACCCTATGTAACAGAGGATGTGGCTGTGCTCCAGTAAAACTTTATTTAGAAAAATGAGCCATGGGTTGGAGTTGGTTCACAGGTGGTGGGTTGCCCATCCATGTTAAAGAATCACTCCTCAGCCTCTCTCTTTGGTGTCCTTTCCTTTGGAAATTTTCAAACAATCTTTAGAGACCTAGAGGACCCTTTTGTAGCAGCATGAATTCCCTGAAATGATGCCACAAGACTGTTGTATTGCAAGGCCAATGCTTTTTAGGAAAAGAAAATTGTGACAATTTTCAAATTGGCTTAGAAATTATTTGTATTACAGGTCCTAAGTTAGCTAGAAAACCCAATTATTCCTCCTCACCATACCAATCAAACCTGGTGAATTTATCTTACTAAAAAGAAAAAAGATTGAAAGCATGAGCATATTGAAACCAAGAGACGAACCCAGCACATACACTTTCCCAACTTAGTGAGGTTTATTTCTTGTCCACAGTGTTTGTCTTATGTCCTCTCAGGCTGTCCCTGGAGAGAGGACCTCTGTCATTTTGGCTTAATGTCTGCCTCACATGCAGAAGGTGATAATGACTTTTCCTCATTATACTTATGATGTAAAAATAGCTCTGAAAGACAGCCACTGTGCACTACAATGCTCCTCTATATCCCTTTTTGATTTGGGGGAGGATAGGCAGTCATCTCCATATTTTAATTCTTCATTCTTCCTCTTC
The DNA here is from genome assembly GCF_000299155.1 of Elephantulus edwardii. Taxonomy (NCBI): domain Eukaryota; kingdom Metazoa; phylum Chordata; class Mammalia; order Macroscelidea; family Macroscelididae; genus Elephantulus; species Elephantulus edwardii. Next base: position 2,823,435 of record NW_006399812.1, on the reverse strand, counting down.
AGGGAATATCTTTTCAGTTGCAATGATTCATTTACTAGGGGAGAAAACCCAATCATTTTTCCCCTCAAGGAAACAGAGAATGAAATTCCAAGGACTGTCCACTTCTGCAATTCCAATTCCCCTCTCACTGGAGAATTTTTCTCAGGCTCTGGCACATTCTTTGACTTGGGAGAGGCAGAGGTGAACAGGTGTAACCTTAATATTGACTCACTCCAGAGAACTTAGAGTTGGGGGGCAGGGTGGAAATCAGGCAACGACACATCTCACAAAGGACTCTTTCCTGAAGTTTGTAGAAAATTGCAACATCTCAAAAAGAAAAGACAAACAAGCCAATTAGAAAATATACAGAGGATATGAAGAGATATTTCACCAAAGATGACATTCAGATGGCCAATACTCACATGAAAAAATACCCAATATCATTAACCACTAGAGAGAGGCAAATCAAAATATCCATGAGGCAGCATCTCTCCTCAGCAAAACTAGTCATGTTCAATATGACATTAAACAACAAGTGCTCAT
>NW_006399812.1:2802626-2821100 GCF_000299155.1 Elephantulus edwardii | reverse complement strand
AAATCTTCTATTCAACTCTTTAGTATCTTGAATTCTTCCCTGTGTTTTGGCTTCTCTGCGCTCCAGTGCAATTTTCAGAGTCTCTTCTGACATCGTGTAGGAATGCAAAATGGTATAACCACTGTGGAAAGCATCTTGATCCTTCCTTAGGAAGCTGGGAATAGAAAATACTATTTGATCGAGCAATACCATTAGGAGGTATATATCCTAAAGCAGGAAGAACTGCAAAACAAACTGACACTCACACTCAAGTTTACTGCAGCATTATTTACAGTAGCATTGACATAGAAACAACCCAAACGTCCATCAATGGACAGATGGCTAAAGAAAGGATGGTACATTCCCACAGTGGAGTATTATGCAGCACTAAAAAGTAATCAAGAATACATGGAAAATGGCACAACATGGATGAATCTAGAACAAATTATGCTGAGTGACATGTTAGTAGGAAAAGGACAATGATGGTACAAGATCATTAATTATAAAAAGCTAAAAAATGGTTTATGCATGCAGAGAGATTAAATCTTGGAGTGATAAAGGAGATCAGAAAGGAAATAGAAGGGAACAAATAAGAACTAGCTCACTCCAGCTCTTCTCGTAGTCAGCGAGGTCCCTCAGGATTTACTGGAGGCCTCATGGAGCTGGATCTCCAGAAGAAGCACCCAAGTCTTTGAGGTTCCACGACCATAATCAAACTCTCTCAGAAACTTCTGAAAGGCCAGAGCTGAAGCTTTATTTGCTTATTACAATTATGATTCTTCCTCTGCATTTTCTTTTTTTTTCATGGGTCAAATGAGTCACCATTCCAGCAAATGGTGACACAGGCAATAAAGAAATGGATGGAGAAAGTCAGATAATGTGTTTAAATAAATTTACAATGACACAGATGGAATAGCAAGGAATTTCCAAATTAGAAATGATTGCATTATCTGGATTACAAGGCAATCCTAACTTTCCCTAGAGCTCTGCTGACCTTTTGAGTAAGGGGTTATGCTGTTGACCAAAAGGCATGCAGTTTGAACCCACCAGTGGCTCCGAGGGAGAAAGATGGGCAACCCCTGCCTGTGTGATTTACAGCCCCTGAAAATCCGCTGGAGGATCAGCTATGAGCTGGTTCCACCAGGCTGGCATATAACAGCAGTAATAACCTTACATAGTGTCCTCGCAGTCTTTGACACTTCATGTTCCAAATATTAGGATTCCTTTAAGGGGGGTTCTGTTTCACGCTACAGAGCATAAACCTGAGTTAACTCAGGAAACACAATGGGCAGAAGGAAAGGGGGGTGGTGCACAATGTTAGAGGCTGGGGTTCAGCAAGAGAGGCTTCTGATTTGATGCCTCTGAAGAAAGGCCTGTTGATCTACTTCCAAAAAGTCTCCCTTTTAAAACATCACTGAACACTGTTCTGCTCAGATGGCAACTGGCTTTTGGTTGCTTTTCTAGGAGAAAAGGACCTGGCTGTCCTGAGCAGGCCCAGGCTGCAGCAGGAGGGTTTGTGAGCAACAGGAAGAGTCCCAGCAGGGCCTGCAGGGGTCCTGGGGGCCTCAGCACCTCATGTCCCAATATCTCAGGGAAGTCTATCTTTTCAAAAGAGACTGAGTTGTATGTTCACTTTGTATCACAGTATGGTCGAGGGAGTCCAAGCATGCATTGACTAGAAGAACTGATGCCTTTGAACTGTGGTATTGGAGAAGAGAACTGAACATCCCACGGACTGACAAAAGAACAGATATGTCTTAGAGAAGGTGCAATTAGAGTGTTCCTTGAGGAAAAGGTGGTGAAACTTTATCTCACATATTTGGAGCATATTTCTAGGAGAAAGTATTCCTTGAAGATGGACATTATACTTGGGAAGGTGGAGAAAGTTTAGTGAAAGAGAAGAAGACCTCAACCCGATGGATTGACACAGTGACTGCTGCAATGGACTCAAGTTTGTCAGGAAGTGTGAAGATGGCACAGGATAGGACAGGGTTCAGATCTGTTGTTCATAGAGTCACTATGAGCCATACTTGACTTGACAGCACCTAACAACAGCAACCACCTACATCTTCCCATGAGGTAGCCAGCTCCGAATGAGGCTTCCTGGGGACTTGTGGGCCAACCTGACACTGTCCCAGGCAGTCTTGTATACAAAAGACATCAGGGTTGGGGTAAGAATGAGAAAAACTGGATAAATTACATATACTGCATTGAAATGGATGAGGGAGAGAACAGTTCAAAAGCGATATAGGGTATTATGATTATCATAAGAGTACGGAATGAAGGTTGCAGAAGTGGCGTATACTTGGGGTGGGGGGTGGTGATTGTACACCAATGAAGAAATTTTTCTTTTACTTTTCAAGGAGAAGAGCAAACTGGGGGTGGGGCAGGTTGTGCAGGGAGAAAAGTGCAACAATGAATGAATGGAAATCCAAAATTTCTGTAAATGTTCACTAAAATGAATAAAAAAATAATAAACAAATATGTCTTGGAGAAAGTGCAGCCAGAGTACTCTGTGGAATCAGAGATGATAAAGCCTTGTTTCACATATTTCAGGCATATTGCCAAGAGGAGTTGTTCCTTGGAGAAGGACAAGATGCTCAGAAAGGCAGGTCAGTGAAAGAGAGGAAGATCCTCAGCCAAATGGATGGACACAGTGACAGCTGCAATGGGCTCAAGTGTGTCAAAAAGGGTGAGAATGGCCCAGGATAGGACAGGGCTCAGGTCTGTTGTTTATAGGATCACTGTAAGTCATACTCGACTTGATGGCACCTAACAACAACAGCAACAACAAAACGGCTTTGGTCAGGTGCACCGTAATCCTCAAAGTATCTTGGCTACAGGTTGGCCCACTGTAATATACCCTTTGATTACTTGACTGTTCTTTCCGTGGATGTTGATGGTGCATCCAAGTAAAATGAAATGTTCCACAACGTCAATCTTTTCTCTGTTTCTCACGATGCTGCTTATTGGTCCAGGTGTGAGGATTTTTGTTTTCTTTATGTTCAATTATAATCCACATTGAAGGCTGTAGTCTTTGATCTTTATAATAAGTGCTTTAAGTCCTCTTCATTTTCAGCAAGTGAGATTGTGTCATCTTCACATTACAAATTGTTGGCTTCCTCTAATCCTGATGTTGTGCTTCTCTTCATATAGATCAGCTTCTCTGATTCTTTGCTCAGCATTTAGATTGAGTATGACAAGAGAATACAAATGGCCTATCCTCTAATTTTAAACCACAGAACCATTATTGTGTTAGAACAACTACATTTTGATCTCTGTGATATATGAACACAATTAAGGATTCTGGAATCTCTGTTGCCCACAATGTTATCCTTAATTTTTTATGATCTACACAACTGAATGCCTGTGTATAGTCAATAAAACACAAGTAAACACTTAAAAAAAGTAGTCTCTAGGAAGCAAACAATGTTTGCCCAAGCCATTGACATTCAGTGCTTGCAAATCATCCTTGCCTGGGACCTTTCTCCATCCTGACCCAGCCTGATACAGAATACGGCCCCCTCCATGGAGCAAGGGAATTGCCTTTGTGTTTAGGTTAGGCTGGTCGCCCTGGCCTGCCAAGAGGCAGCCTGCCTTCATTCAACCTTCACACTATCAGTTTTTATAATGACCATTTATTTAGTGTTGCTGTGAGCCAAGAGGTCTGATTGGCTCTGGAGATACGAAGCCTTTTCTCCAAAGAAGTAAGGATTAAGGAAGGTGCCAGGACAACAAATCCCAGAAAGTACTACAGTGTGAGCAGGGAAAATGCAGAAACCCTTCTAAACAGATGGAGACCCAGATGAGGTTTCTAGGAAAGCTGACACCTGCACTGAGTGTTACAGGTCCAAATAAAAGTCCCTGGAGGTCAGCTGTTGTTAGGTGTCACTGAGTCAACCAATCATGACTAACAGCAATCTTATGAACAACAGCCATTCTCGCCCTCTCTGATATGCTCATGTCCATGTTACAGTGACCTTGTCAATCCATTTTGCTAAAGGTTTTCCTCTCTTTTTCTGACCCTCAACTTTCCCTAGCATGATGCCTTTTTCCAAAGCCTGATCCCCTCCTGAAAAGAGGCCCAAAGTATGCGAAACCAAGTTTTACTATTCTCGCTTCTAAGGAACATCCTTGTTGTACTCCCTTCCAAGACAGACATGTTTGTTCAGTATGTTTCACCAACACCACAATTCATTCTCCTTGTGCTTTCCTTATTCACCATCCAACTTTCAGGTGCACAGGAAACAAGTGAAAAAATTGTGGCTTGAATCTGGTCCATCTTAGCCTTTAAATTGACACCATTGCTCATAAGCAGTTGGGAGAGGTACTTAATAGCAGAATTTCCTAGTGCAACATGTCTTTTGATTTCTTGGCTGCTGTCACCATGGGTGTTGATTGTAGATCCAAGTAAAAAGAAATCCTTGATAACTTTAATCTTTCCAAGGCAAACTAGATGTAGGGATATATGACATGGGGAAGTGCCTAACCTCTTCTTCACACCTTGGTTTCCTCATTTGTACGATGCAGGCACTAACACCTGTCTCACAAGATCACGAGATTTGAGTGAGTTAGTACAGGTTAAGGATTTAGAATAGAACCTGGTGTGCATGTTCATATTTATGAGAAAGAGCAGGACGAGTCAGTGTTGTGGCAGGAACTGTGGTTTCTTGGTGGAAGAAGCATTTAGGCAGAATTCAGACACCCCATTCTCACTGACATGTTTAGGTTCCAAAGACTAGGTCACTATGGAAAAACTGGCATCATGCAAAAATGGAGAATGATTACACAAGATTACAAGTGGTGAATGACTAACATGTAAAAAGGAGACTCATTACATAACTGTCAAGTCAGTAGGAACCATGACCCAGTCAAGTTGACATATAATTTTAAGCAAGTCTTGCCTTGTACCTTGTTTTTGTCACTAATGAACAAAACAGGTAGATACTATTTCCGTATTTTTCCGTGCTCTGTTTACATAACAGTCTCTTCATCTAGGTCTAGGTTTCACATAAACACAATTAAGGAGGGACCTCTGGTGGCCTACTGTCAAGAAGCCATGCTGAAATCCTGAAGGCGCACAGTTTGAATCTCCTCCTGTGAGAGTTGGATCCGACTCAATGGTACAAAACAAGAAAAAACAAAAACAAAACCACCACAATTAAGTGTCCTGGGATTCCCATTCTTCTCAGTGTTAGTCATAATATGTTATGTTCCACACAATCAAATGTCTTTGCATAGTCAATAAAACACAGAGAGACTTGTTGACGAAGATCAAAAACCATAATCTTCAATATGCATTACAACTCAATACTAAGAAAACAAAATTCTCACAACTGGACAGACAGGCAACATCATGATAGAGGGAGAAAAGATTGAAATTATCAATGACTTCACCTTACTTGGATTCACAATCAAAACATGTGGTCAGGAGATGTATTGCATTAGAAAAGCCTGCAGTCAAGGACCTCTCCAAATTACTGAGAAGCAATGATATCCACTTGAAGACTAAAGTGCACCTAATTCAGGCCATAGTCTTTTAAAACACTCACTTACACATCCTAGAGTTAGACACTGAATAAGCATGACAGAAGAATTGATGCCTTTGAATTGTGGGTTGGAGAAGAGTATTGAATATCCCATGAACTGCCAAAAGAACAAGCAGGTAAGTCTTGGAAAAAGTGCAGCCAGACTGCTCTGTGGAGGCAAAGATGGTGAAGCAAGCTTTGCCTCACATCCTTTGGGCACATTGCAAGGAATAGGAGAAACTATTCTTTGGGAAGGGACATCAGATTTGAGGAAGACCCTCAATAAAATGGATTAACACAGTAACTGCTGCAGTGGGCTCGTGCACTTCAGAGATTGTGAGGAAGGCACAGGATAGTGCAGGGTTCATATATGTTGTTCATAGGGTTGCTATGAGTTGTACTTGACTTGATGGTACCTATCAACAACAACACTGCTATAAATGGGAGATGACGGATAACGAGATGGTGATAAGTGAGTAGTATGTACCCTATTCCGGGCTGATCTCAGATAAGTCTGTTCAAAGGTCCTGAGGTGTGAAAAAACAGGGCCTGTTTGAAGACCTACACCTCATTACAGGCAATGACTGTTCCTGGTCTGAATCCCAGAGTGCATGAGCACTCTCCAGAACACTTGCCTGGATATTCTTTGCCATGCTCCACCCCTCCCACCAGATCCTCCTTAGTGGTGGGGTTCATGGCCAGGCCACTGGATTTCTGCAGGAGAAACGGCTGTGGAGGTCCTTAAATAGCTTCCTGAGACCATCACAACAAGTTATTACAGACTAGATGGCTTAAAACAACAGACGTTTACTCTCTCACACTCCTGGAGTCTTAAAATCTGAACTCAGTATGCCAACAGGAACACTACAGGCTGTGGAAAAATATTCCCTTGTCTCCTGCAGGTGCTGGCAGCCCAAGGCATTCCCATGCTGATGGCACCAGAATGACATTATCATATAGTCATCTTCCCCCTGTCTCTTTCTCATTTCCTCCTATAAAGACACCAGTCGTATTGGCTTAGGGCCTTCTCTACTCCAGTATTCAGCTTAATTTAACTAATTATATTTGTAAAGGCCTTCCTCTAGTCCCCTGCCCCAAATAAGACCCTATCCATAGGTACTGAAGATTGGGATTTGAACATATCTTTTTGTAGGTCACAGTTCAACTCCTAATAGTTCCTGACCCATTATTTGGCTCCTTCAATAATGGAACAAACATACCCACTCCTCGGCCTAACCCCACTCTACACAAACATGGCCAGGATCTTGGCTGAGTCTCTGAAATCAAATGAGAAAAACCTGCATCCCATGTTCTCCCCACACTGGGCCAGCCCACTGCTTAGGGCCAGCTCGGCCTGCAGCTGCATTCTAACAACCCTGCCAGCCTGTGACCTTGTTAGCAGACATCCAAGTGTGTCACACTGAGATCTGGCAGAAGGAACACACCCCGTGCAGCACGTCAACAGAGCAGACAGAGAGGGCTGGGTCAGCACCTTTACTGGCTTGCTCACTCCATGACAATCAAGGATGCCCTACCCAATGCAGACAGGAGGCAGGAATGTGCTATTCCACGTTAGCACTCTCTGTCAGAACATACCAAGCCAGACCTTAAACCCCATCTGAGGACTCAATATTATCTAGAGTGATATAGACTGGAGGGGAAAGGACACAAAGTCCCTGTTTTAAGAAAGTAAAGCAATTCAAACAACAAAAGCTTTCAGAGATATCTGTTGGGTCACTAAATGGGTAGTATTTTTGTTTGTTCTTAAATCTGAGCTATCTCAAAAAATGGCTTGGCTTGGTTTGATGTGGGCTTAGCTGGCCTGGGGATCACAGCAATGGAAAGTTGCAATCTATCAATATTTTCTACCTTTCTCCCATGGTCTGCATACAACTACAACTGGACCCTAATCCATACAGCAGACCATTTTCTACCACACACTCTCATTCTCCTCATAACCACCAGCTAACCTCATGATATGAAGAGTTTGGCTGAAAATGTATGTATGGATCAAACAAAAACCAAACACAGATTTTTATGGGAAGAGATCATCCATCTTCCTACTGAGGACTAACTGGTGGACTAGAACTTCTGACCTTTGGGTTAACAGCCTAACAAACAGCGCACTACCTAGGGCTCCTTAGATGGATCAATTGCACAGGACAAACCAAATCCCAGTAAGATCAACCAGAAGAAGGAAAAGGCTGGGATGAAGGGTCTAGTGGCGAAGGTTGATAGGGGAAAGCCAATTGGGACTATTAGTTTTATAGCACTTCATAACGAAAAGAGGCGCACATCCATCTGCAATACAGAAGCATTCAATAAGCAAGCAGCTGAAATCAGCTGAATGTCTTCAAGGCAAGCCCTTTGTGAATAGCCTGCAATTCTCATTAGTGAAGCAGTGATGCATTCCAAGGTCCAGTAGCCTTATTAACCTCCTTGAATCAGGAACACTGAAACCTAGAGGCACATACAAGGGTTCAACACAGTGCTTGGACAGAGAGAGGCAAGAGGAGCGAGAAGAGAGAGGGAAGGAGAGAGAATGCACGTATTTTAGGCAACTTGGTAGAAAGTCCAGCCCCCCAGTGCACACTAACGCAGTCTTAGGATCCTGTCAGAGATATAAAACACTCTCAAGAAACCAAACCCAAACCAATCCCCTTTCTGTTCAATTGAATCTGACCCACAGCAACCCTCCATGTGATTTCTGAGGCTGTGATGCAAATCTTTCAGTTAGCAGCCTGAACTAACCATTAGGCACTCTGTCCATAGGGCTCCTTCTCTACTGTTGTGTACGACTGAGTTAGAACTGATACACAGCTGACCCTCCAGCTGGTCTTCAGAGGCAGTACAGGACGGAACAGCTGATGGTCTCGAACTGCATGTCTCTGTAATTGCAGAATAGCTTCTTGCCACTAGGCACCAGAGAGCTGTCCTTAGTGACATTAAAATACAAAATGGAAGACAAGACACAAGAACAGATGAGATCACTATAGGCTCTGAAGCAGATGCAAGTGTCAGCAGAACAGAGATGGGAAAGGTACCCAAGAAAACGTGAAGCATTAAACCCAGGAAGAGCCTCACTGAGGGAAGAATAAAACCGGGATGGGACTTTTGTTCATTAAGGAAATGCAACAGTGCTCATGATTCTATAAATGTTCAGTTTCACACTTTTTTTATGGTACACTGGATTTGGGCCTCAGCAGAGCAATCTCATTTCTAGACTGTGTAATTTAGATATGAATATTTTAAATTTAAAAGCTATCTTAGTAGAGATCTCTCTGCCTACATCTTTCACTCTATCCCTAAGTAACGCTGAGAAAATAGCAAGAGAATTAGGAAGTATATTCTTCGCTTCCTTAAAACAAAGACTGAATTCTCGCCTTTTAAAAATGTCTAGTGAAGTGACCTGAGGAAGTGCACAATCCACCCCCTGGCCCAGCTCAGGAGGTTCTGAAGGTGGAGGCCTGTGCGAAGGAGAGTCCCAGACGTGCTCCTTCTCAGTCAGGCCTGCTCACTCACTGCTTTAGAACCAGCAGAGAGCCCTGGTGGCATAATACTTAGGGAGATGCACTGCTAATTTAAAGGCTACACCTCTCTGGCGGTTCAAATCCACCAGTGAATAGGAAGGAGAAAGGTGAGGCAGTCTCCTACTTCACCACTCACAGCCTTGGAATGGAGGGCAGCTATGAGTCAGTTTTGATTCAATGGTAATGAGAGTGAAACTGACCTGTTTTATCGATGCCCAAATATGGCAAAATAGTAATATTTCAACCAAGAATAAAAATGGGAAAGATATGTTATCTGTCTGTGGGTGTGGCAGAGGGGAATGAGAAGTGTGCGTACCTACTGTGGTTGTTGTTGGCCTATTGGTAAGAAACTGCCCTGTAATCCCAAAGGCATATAGTTCAAATCTACCAACTGTTCTGTAGGAGAAAGATGGACAGTCTCCTTCCATGTGATTAACTGCCTCTGAAAAGCTGCTGGAGCATCGAATGGTTCCAATTTGATGGTACTCAACAACAACAACTGTGGTTGTTAAGTGATTCCCACTCATGGTTAACCCACACATGCAGAGCTCCACTGGCACCTCTGGGTGGAAGTGAAGGGCCAGCCTTTCTGCAAGTAATAAAACTCTTGCCTAACTGTGCCACCCTGGGATTCTGCCCACAATTAAAACTGCTCAGAGGACAGGATCCAAACTCCTAATTCATAGGATACAAGGTCTGGGATGGTTATGAGCTCCCATTTTATGATTTCAATCTCTCCCCATGTCACATCACGCACTTCCCTTGGCCCCAAATTACCAGACACAATCGGCACCACCATGTACCTTCTGTGTCTTCAGGAGCCATCGCCTTCCTCTTCATCCCTGGAGCCCACTCCTAGGGGCTACTAGGAAGCCCTTCTGCTCCCCGCTCTCACCTCTACCAGCCCAGCCCCTCCACATTGGTCTGGCATCACATTATAGTATTTTCACTCCAGCTCAGCTCCAGCAGAGCCATTCAAAACTTCCCCTGGAAGACGTAGAGCCCTTAAGGCCAAAACAGTTCCATCCCCTGTATCTCAGCAAGTAGTAGCCATGCAGGTTGTTCTGCAGGCCCCAGAGTGCAATCTGTTGGTAGAGGAGATGCAGCTTAGCAGTCCGTCTGGAAAGCCAGGAGAGAACCTGGGGCCTTGGATTCCCGGCAGTAATTAATCGTAAGGCGGCATCTCTGGTGAGCAGGCTGAATGTGGGGCACCAGGCGGTCCCAAGCTTCCACCCTGTCCTCAAGTCACCCCTGGTGCTGCGCCCTAACCCTTCACACTAATCGAAAACAGAGCAAACAGATTAAACCCGTGCTCACTCAGAAGACTGCCATCTGTACAGCTATGCCCATCCCCTTTGGACAATGCTAAACAGGCTTAGCCTGCTGTGGGCAAACAGGGAAAGTAGGTCAGAAAGCAACACTGTTCCTGCCATGGTGATGAACTAATGATGCGAATGCAGAGCCCATTCACCGTCACCCAGTGCTGGGAGTGAGTGAGAGATCCTGCCTGAGGCTCAGCCTGGTGGCTTGGCCAGGCTCAAGGTGGAGGAGTGGGGCCTGATGAATGACAAAACCCCACAGAAAGCCTGGGAAACTGGCTAATAAAACCAAAACAAAAAGTGTAGGGGGAAAAAAAGAATAACGTGGATCAGCATTTCACTTATCCCACCACTATTTCACTGTAATTAAAGAGAAACCAATCCGTATCTATACGGTGAGATAACTGGACTCAGATTCACCTGCACAGGTACGATGACAGTTTGCAGAAAGATGGTTGGGTACCAAGAGGTGCTGCTTCCCAGCCCTCTCCACCTGGATTAAAGACCTCAATACCACTCTATTAAGGAGCCTTTGAGACACAGCAGTTAAAAGATTAACAGTTTGAACCCATCAGCTAAAAGTCACTGTCTTGGGAACCTTTTGGGGCAGTTGTACTATCCTATAGGGTCACTGTGGATTATTTCCCACTTGATGACACCCCGCAAACAACACCACCCCCAAAATCCCAGTTGTTGTTATAGACTGTCAAACTGGAATATAATTGACCCTCCATTGAGGTTTTACTGATTTTTTTTTTCAGGTGTACCTTAGTCTTTATTGGTTTTTTGAAATTTCTTACTGTGATATTAATAAAAGTTTACAGAAAGATTGGGTTTTCATTCATTCATCTTTGCACATTTTCCTCACTCCCCTTCCCTTCCCTTTCCCCCTCTTGTTCCAGATTGTTGTCATACATATAATACTTAATCATACCTTCCTTTCAGACAATTCTTCCCCTTTTCTACCCAATGCAGTGTTGATAATCTACCCACAATGGGTTTTTAGAGACAGTAAATTGCAAGAGAAGAGACTGCCCATTTTTCTCCAGAGGAGAAGCTGGTGGATTCTAAGTGCATGCCTTTGGGTTGGCACTGTAACTCCTTACCCCTAAGCCACTAAAGCTCTCTGTAGTAGTGACTAGTAATAAGACATGGACATTCACCATGGCAAGGGCTATGTGGACACAGCAGTGCCAGAACCACCTGGGTCAAGCCTCATGCTGGGAAGAAGACTCCATCGTACTCCTACTGACCTAGTTCTTCCTACCGTGCCTTCTCCCAGCTCAGAGACCTTCACCAGTAAATTCTACCAAACTTTTGAAAAATACAGAAAAAATGGAATACTCTGCAATTAATTCCATGAAACAAGCATAACCCTGGTACTAAAGCCAGGCAAAGATACCACTCAAAAAGAAAATGGAAGACCAGTATCTCTCATGAAATACTGACCTGTTGTTCATAGGGTAGCTATAGGTTATACTTGACCTGACAGCACCTAACAATAACAACTACTATCAATCTCTCATAAACATAGATGTAAAATTTCTTAACAAAGTCCTAGTCAATCAGACTCAATATAATTTTAAAAATGATTCCTCATGACAATGTAGGCCTCATTGAAGTACACAATGATGGTTCAATACTAGAACATCTATGAAACAAAGGAAAAGAATCACATGATCATATAAATCAAAGCAGAGGGGGCATTTGACAAAATTCAACATCCTTTTCTTTTAAACAATTCAGCAAACTAGAAATACAAGGGGAAATTCTGCAAAACAATTAAAGGTATATCTACAAAACCAATGGCCTGCATTGCTCTCAGGAGAGAGAGACCAAAGGCTATGACCTTGTAACTGGAAACCAGACAAGAATGGCCTTGATTACCACTTCTATTTAGTATTGTAATGGAAGTCCTAGCCAGAGCAACAAGACAAGAAATAGAAGTAAAAGGTATTTAAATTGGCAAAGAAGTTAAACTACCTCTATTTGTAAATGATATGATCTTAGATGTAGAAAATCCAAAAGACAGATATGTTCAAGCCCATTGTTAGCACATGTGATGTCAACCCATCTTACGGCCCTTTCTCTCTTTTCCATGACCTTCTCCCTTTTCCAGCATGAGGTTCCCTTCCAAGGACTGGTCCCTCCTGACAACAAAGTATGTGAGAGGAAGTATCACCATCCTTGCCTCCAAGGAGCATCCGGGTTGCAATTCCTCAAAGACAGACTTGTTTTGTCCATTCAGTGCTCTTCTCCATCCTTTTTCTGTCATCCTTATTCACTGTCCTATTTTCAGATGCATAGGAAGCACATGAAAATATCATGGTTTGGATCAGGTGTGCTTTTGTCTTTAAACTGACATCATTGCCTGTTCACAGTCTGACCCTTTAGATGTACGATGAAATGCAATTCACCCCTGAAGCTCTGGTGATAAACATCTCTGTGAGCTGAATTATACTTCAAGTGTATGAGTATAAACCTATTGCTGTAAGGTTAATTCTGACTCACAGCAACCCAAAGGAGATGGTAGAATTGCTCCATGTAATTTCCATGGCTGTACAGCTTTACAATAGCACTCTGTCTCATCTTTCTCCTGTGGAGCAAGTGATGGGTTTGAACTACTAATCTTTTGGTTTGTAACCCAAGTCTTAACCACTGTACCATCAGGGCTCCTTCCTGAGCAGCTCAGAGCCCACTAACTTGGGGAACACAGTGACAAACTCAGTCACTAATAACTCTGGCGGTCTAGTGGGTAAAGTGCCTGCCAACTCAAAGGTGAGTAGTTCAAGTCCACCTATTGATCCAAGGAAAAAAGATGGGCAATTGCCTATTCAATTTATAGTCTTTGAAAACCCACTTGGAGGATCAGTTATGAGTTGGTTCATGACTTGGTGACACATAACAAATGCAATAACCTTTTTAAGGAGCCTTGGTTGCATAGTTCATAATGCACTGGGTCAGTGGTTCAAATCCACCAGTTGCTCTGTGTGTGTGTGGGGGGGGTGGAATGGGCACTCTTATAAAACTTTACAGCACAGAAAACATGATGGAGGGTCAATATGAGTAAAATGCTCAATAGCAGTGGGGTTTGGGCATTATGAATCTTTCACAACACAAAACTAACCACCACTAATTTTAATTTGTTAAAGGACATGTACCTGGTTTCCAAAGACCCAACTGCTGGAAGAAATGTATTTCTGGCTTGAATTGTTGCCTTTTTCTTTTTTACTTAATTTTACATTAAAAATATAAAGTTTAAAATTTATAAAAGAATTAACTTTACATCTTTAGCCAGATTTAACAAGGTTGAAAGTGAAATGCATTTAACATAACTTGACTAGAGAGCACATTTATTAATGCAGTAATATTAGCTCAAAGAATGTGTGATTTGCTTAAGTAGCATTTTCAATCTGGTGTTAAGTTCTTATCCTTAACTAAATTAAGCCATGCCGTTTCAATTCCCTCAGCATGCCAAAATTTCAAATCTATTAAAAAAATAAATCACGTTATTTAGAATCATTCCAAGGTCACACAATCTTGGATATTATAAATTTAAACAAAAGTAAATGTCATTTCTCAAACCTATGTGTAAATAACGAAGAAAGAAAAAAAAAGAGAGAAGATGTTTTGGTTTAAAGAAAACATTCTAAATTTTTTTCATTGTTCCCTGAGATAGAAGCAATACATAATTCATGTAATTCATATCTTCTGTAAGAATAAAAAGATAAAAGGATCTGAAGCCAAAGTGAAGTTCTCCGTGTATTTTCCTACGTCAAAAACTAAGATGAAGATCCTTTTCTGGTTCATAAGCATGATGATTGGGACTTCATACTTCTGTATGATATGTGCCACCCCTTAAACCTTGTTACGACATGGGCACACTACCCATCTGATGTAAAACAACAACAACAACAACAACAAAAACAAAACTAAGATGAAGATGAGAGTAAAAAGTTCATTGGATGGTAGAAAGTTCAGTTGTTCACTTGTGGTCGAGTTGGAACCAACTCCTAGCTGGCTCTCCAGCAGGTTTTCAGAGGTTGTAAATTTCATGGGAGGAGACTGTCCATCTTGTTCCCTTGGAGCTGCTGGTGGATTCGAACCACTTTGCTTTTGGGTAGGCAGAGCCACACCCCTTACCCACCAGGCCACCAGAGCTCCTTAGTAAAAAGTACTAAGCCCTTTAAAAGCCTTCTCTTAGAAATAATTTTTAATTCTGCATCCATATGGTTCACTAAATTATTCCTTTGAAGATATTTCTGTCCTCCCTCACATGGTTTCAACTGTTTATTCTACCTTGCTTCCAGCAGAGAAATCAAGTCCTTGTCCTGTAACAGTGATTCCAAGCAGAGACTACTCTGTGGAATAGTCTTGTCTCTGACCCCACGTTTGACAACTGTCTGAGGCCATGAAACTTAGAAGAAAAACAAAATGAAACAAAAAACTAACTAACCTTTGTTAGTCATATCAAACATATGCTAGATAATTTTTCACACAGAAAGATTAGTACTATCATGACCTAAGAATCCCCAGAGTAGAGAGAGCTTGTAACTATACACTCATAAATATTAGAGATGAAATCTTGGTGAGTGGTAAAATGCATATGCTTTCTTTCTTTTTTTCTTCAGCTCTTATCTTGGTCACAGAAAAACAAATGCAATGAGTTTTCTATCTTCAGGAGGTACTGACTGCTTTCTGATAAGCTCTGAAACTTGTGATCGCTTGCATGCTCACAGGGAGAGGAGAAAGTGTGACTTGGATTTAGACAAATAAGAAGAAACTGAAGAACAGCCTCAGAAAATCTACCTGGTCCTATTGTGGTGTTAACAAATAAGCAATGAAAACAGCTCACAATATGGCCCAAGGAGCGTTCACAAATCTAGGTTTGGGAAGTCCCACCACCTAGAACTGAGTCACATGTTGTCAAGCACTTGCTCCCTGCCCTTGGGTGACAGGACAAGAAGAGCTGAGGTCCCCCATGAAAACTGGGGTGGTTCTTCTTTCCACAAACTCACAGGATGCTTCAGGGCAGCATGTAGCCCTTCTGGGGAGACATGGAAAGCTGTGTGCCCTGAGGCCTGACCCATGTAAGCAGATATGTTTCTTCCAGGACTGGCCAGTTGTGTGACCTCACAGGTATTGCCTAGTCTCTCTGGACTTTGGTTTCTTTGCTGGGTAAAAATAAGAAATAACTTACGCTGTAAACAATGAAATGTCATATATATAAAAGAGGCCTTTGATTATAATCAGTTAGCCTATGTAGTACTTGGGGCAAGAAATACCTGCTCAGATGTCTATGCAGGTGAACAAAGGGCCAAGATAAGGACGTGGGAGGCGCAGGAGCCTTGGTTACAACACAGCATTCTTTATGCTCCTTTGTCCTCTTCAACTGAGCAATGTAAATCCTTAACAACCTAGAGTATATGGCTACCTGCAGTTCAGGTTCCTGCTGTGATCACGTGTGCCTCTGACATGTGTCTCTGCAAAGGAGCCAGATGTAGGTCAAGGCCCTGGTTCCACCCTTCTGTCACGTGATGATGTTCTGAATCGAGAATGACTAGGCAGTGAACCCCTTCCGACCCTGGGAATTTGCTGTCACCATTGTGATGGTGTTTGTGGATGGCCTGTGTGGAAACTCAGTCAGCAGTGAAAGGACCTGGGGTGGGTGGATCTCATCCTCTGGTTTCTTAACTGGGGTCAATGAAAAGGTAATTGATCCTTGCATGAGGAATTTAATATTAAAGAAGTAGGAATGCCTGTTGACTGTGTGCTGCTGTGGCTTGTGGATGCAGACACTGCTAGCCTCTCATTAACCTCCTGATGCACTTGCATTTCCAAGTGCAGGGCAAGATCATTCCAAGCGATTTCTTTCTCCTTGTTTAGGCTAGCTGCCTTTCCTTTGAGATGAAAAGAACTTCCATTTCAAAGAATATCTGACTTCCGCAAGCTCCTCCTCTAGAAAAGAATAAAGGTGAAAGAAGCTGGCTCATCCTCTTCCCCAGCCACGGGAGGCACTGTGTGATGCTGCCGAGCCAGCTCCTACACAAAGTAAGCAGAACGAAACGCCATCCAATCCTACACCATCCTCAAAATTATCGCTACGTTCGAGCCCATTGCTGCAGCTCCAGTGTCAAGTCTTTTCAATGAGGGTCCTTCCCCCCTTTTTTAATTGACTCTCCGCTTTATCAGGCATGATGCTCTTCTCCAGAGATTGGTTCCTTCTGATAACATGACAAACACAACTGAGGGAAAGCCATCCTTATTTCTAAGGAGCATTCTGTTTGTGCTTCCTCCAAGACAGATTTGGTCATTCTTCTGGCATCCATGGGGTAGTCAATATTTCTCACCAATGTCATAATGCAAAGATATCGATTCCCCCCTCCTCAGGTTTCCTTTGTTACTGTCCAGTTTTAACATGCATATGAGGTGAGTGAAATGCCATGATTTGAGTCAGGGACATTATGAATGGTATACCAAATACTTTCAAGTCTGACACAGAAATGACTTATCTCTGAGTCTATGTGCATGAAAATATTATTATAGGTAAAATGTAAAGTTATTGCCTTACAAATCTACAAAATACAAGATTAATTGTATCTCCCCGACATGTGATACAGAGCTTTTTCATGCCACCAGGAAAGCAAGTTAAAATATGTTCGTATGAAGTTTGTTTGTGAAGGCGTTGGGACTCTTGTTAGTAAGGAAACAAGTAGTGGTGGGAACAGGAACCTATACATGTGATAAAATGACAAAGAAATCTTCAACACATGGTACAGATGCCAATTTCTTCAGACAGGGAAAGGTGGATGGTCAGAGAAAAAAGAGACGACTGTTCACAAGATGGATGGTCAGAGTGACAGCAACAACGGGCTAGAGCTTAACAGAGAAGTGGAGGATGGTGCAGGACGGGGTTCAGATCTGTTGTCCATAGAGTCGCTATGAGTCACAGTTGACGGACCCTAATAATAACAATATAATTAGGTAAAGGAGCTGTAGTTGCTTATTTAGTAGGATGTTATGTGCTGTTAACCCAAAGGCGGTGGTTCTCTGGCAGTTCAAATCCATCATGAAGGTCTGAGGGAGAAAGATGGCCAATCTCCTTCTCATGCTTTTTACAGCCTCTGAAAACTTGCTTGGAAGGTCAGCTGTGAGTTGCTCCCAACTCTAGTACCATGAGTTTGAGTTTTGAGGGTTGTGTTTTTGTTTTTAAATAGTTAGATAAGAGGTACTACCGCAGGAAACTGAGGGAAGAGTACAGAGAACACTCTTTGTAATTTTCTATGAATTCAGAATAATTTCAAAATTACAAGTTCAAAAAATCAGAGGTCCAGCCAATGATGTTAAAAATGTGGTTTGTAGTGATGAATGACTGCTATTAATTAGGGGCAGATTGAAGGTGAGGGTCTCACCTCTTCTGTATAAAGGAGCAGGGGCTGAATCAGGGGCTGAATCAGGGGACCATGACGAGTCTTATTTCTGCTTAAGTGCTGGAGACGTTCTGCACACCAGCACCCTAATCTAGCCCTCTGCTTAGTCTGTGGAATGCCACAAACACTGTGCTAAGAGGGGCAAGTACTTGGAGACTTTCAATACCATCTGGCCAGTATCTCTTGTTACTTACAGGGTGACCTTCAAATGCTTTATCAGGCAGAGCAACCCTCCCAGAGCCTGCTGACATTTAAAAGATGACAGGCACTATTGGGCACTGGCTCTGTATCGACACTATTTCCAGGAGACCCAAAAGAGCGTGGCTGAAAATTCACACTCCGGGGCAACAGTATGGAATTCCATCATGTGAAAGTACAATTTCTCAATCCCTTCATTTGTTGATGGACATTTGGGCTGTTTTCATTTGTTTGCTATTGTCAGTAACACTGCTAGCACTCAGGAATAAGTGAATTAGACTATATAACATGGGAGAGGCTAGAGATCACTATGCTGAGTGAACTAACTTGAGTTCTCTCATGAGAACAAATATTCCCTAAACCATTAATGTAAAACTAGAAGGATAACCACGAAAAGACTCAAGCAAGACCCACACCTCACTCCATACACAAAAACCAACTCAAGGTGGATCATGGACCTAGGACTAAAACCAAGGACTATAAACTTCAT
>NW_006399812.1:2762622-2798466 GCF_000299155.1 Elephantulus edwardii | reverse complement strand
ATGTGTTTCCTACTGCCAAGGGGACCCTTTAGAGTAGTGAGAGAAGACATTCACCCTGAAAGCCACAGCATCCCTTTTCAGCAGGAAGTAGCTAAGAGAATACGCCATCCCCTTTTCCTTATGAATCAGGGTGAAGTCTCTCTCAGGGAGGAGGACAGGGAATGGCAAGGGACACACTGACATAGGAGACTAATCAGAACTGGCTTTGACAAGCACTGTGGCAATTGGACAATTAAAACAGACGTGGGGGGGGGAAGAAGAACGAACTGGGGATGAGGGTGGAGAAAACAGTGCATCAATGAATGAATGAAAATCCAAAATCTCTGTAAATGTTCATTAAAACTAATAAAATGTAATAATAAAAGAAAAAAAAAGTTCACAGGGGGAAGGAGAGTGGCAGGGACCCTGAAGGTTTGGGTGAGAATAGAAACAGAGAGGTTGCAGAGTTTGGTGGGTAGAGGGAGGGGGTGAAAAAATTAGAAAAGACCCAGTGGGGACCTGAAAAGACAGGCTGATAGTGGGCATGGATTAATGGTGATCGGTTTTATAAAATACAATGTATGGGAATGAGAGCATGAAAGTCAATAAGAATGAAGAAACGTGTGAAACGCAATGCATATAAGTGAAACACTATGGATATGAATTGTTTAAGACCCGATTTATTTTTAAAATATTTTTAATTGATTTTCATATAATAATACCTTTACAGTATGTTTCATCCATATACAATGTATATGAATTTGTATGCAAACAAGTGTAATTTTTTAAGTGGAAAATAGAATAAAATAATAATAATAAAAAGTTAATTGTGAAGAGTTCTTAAGGGAAGCATATTGACCAAGTGTGGCCCACAGTGCTCCCTGAGGATGCCACCTGTTCCCTGTACCCTAGGTGAGCAGTGAGGAACAGCCTCAGCACACACTGCATAGGCTGGCCCCTTCCAGAAGGGCACCCTAACCTCTCTGGGCTTTGGTTTTCCGTGGATAAGATAGGGACCGTTACGCTGCAATGGGCTGTTCTGAGCATTCAGAGAGCTGACTGCAGAGAAGGGAGGGCTGGAGTCTTCTCTCACCACTACCAAGGCTTTGAGGAGCGTCTTCCTTTCATCTGGGGCCTCAGAACCAAGGAGGAGCAGAGAAAGGTTTCACTTCAGTGATAACAGTAACACTTCCCCAGCCAGGAGCATCAGTCCTTTAAAGGGGGTCTCCAGACTCTGCCCAGGCCTTCTCCAACCACAAAGGAAAGAGCAGGCACTTGCAGCCTGAGGCGGATCGCAGGCACTGCAGCAGCAGCACCTGGAGGCGGTGCAAGTGGGCAGTTCCTAAATGTGAGTGGTCTTTCAGCAACTGAACACTAACTGCCGTACAAGACTATTTTCCACATATACAATCCCAACGGCTCCTTTCTGTGGGGTCAGCTTACACTGTCGTCACAGTGAATGTGAGGAGAGATTCACCACTTCCGGAGGCTAAGTGTGTCCCACTTCAAACCCACACACTCCTGTCTCCTCCGCTCAACGCCATGTCACAGCCCAATCCACAAGAGCCATTGTTGAGACAGGAATCTCCAGATGAGCTCCAGTGTGTAGGACCCGCAAGATGAAGCGGGTGGGGCCCTGCACTGCATCTCCTCAGTTTTTTCAGTTTCTTCCTCCTTAGGAATTGCGTATGGGGGACTTCAAAGCTAAATGGTTTCAAGGCTTCCTGGAGAGGGCTGGATACAGTAGCACCAGAAACTGGCACATGTCCAGTCGCTTGAGAGGAGACCCCTCATGCCCCAATTCCCCTCCCCCTCCATGGCCTAGTGGTAAGAAACTGCACTTGCATTATCAAAGGCACGGAAACTGCTCCTCAGAGAAGAATGGGCAATCTGCTGAGACTGACTGCCTCTGAAAACCCGCCAGAGGGTCAGCTAAGAGTTGGTTCTGAGTCCACGGCCCAGAAAAACAACAACAGTGACAGAGAGCCATCTGCCTTGGCTAGTTCCTGTGAGTGTTCAGAAGACAAAATGGGAAAAAAAATGCAGTTCAAAGAATGGTTTTGAATCAGTGCATTTCAGCACAACTCTTTGCTGAGAACTTCTCTTTCCACCCTGTACAGCGAACCTGAACGTACATACAGTTTAACAAGACTCCCTGAAAAACAAATTAATGTTTTATAGACCCTGGGAAAAAGAATTTTCAGCAAAGCACAAACATTTAAAGCATTCCTTTAATTTTGTAATTTTTTTTTTTAATTTTGTAATTCTTTACTGTGGAATAGCTCACAATGTCATTCTGTTTTAGGTAACAGAATTGATAACTGAGCAAGGAAAGATAATTTGGATTCTAAAATTCTTGCTTTAATAAAAATTCCTTAAACCATAAAAAAACAAACAAAAACAAAACAAGACTCCCTGGTGATTCTTGTCCCTGGGAGAATCTATGTGGGTTACCTAGGAATCTCATTAAAAGCTACATGCTGATTCAGTATTTCTGGGGTTGTGATTGTCGTTGTTAAGTGCCATCTAGTAGGATTCAAGTTGAAACCAACCCATAGCTGACCCTCTGGCGGTTTTTCAGACAGTTATCCACACAGGCTTGACCATCCTTCTTCTACGGAGCATCTGGTGGCCTCGAGCTGTAGGGATTGCAGCACAACTTCCTCCATTAGGGCATCAGAGCGCCCTGAAAGCAACCCTATGAATAACAAATCTGATCCCTGTCCTATCCTATGTCATCCTTACAAGATGATCCCATTGCTGCAGCCACTGTGTCATTCCAGCTTGCTGAGAATCTTACTCTCTTCCTTTAGTTTTTCCAACCATAACATCCTTTTCCAAGGAACAGCCTCTCCTAACAACATGCCTAACGTAGGTGAGATGATGCTTTACCATCCTTGCCTTGAAGGAACACTTTGGCTGCACTTTCTCCAAAGATGTATCTTTCCTTTCCTTCCCCTTCCCCTTCCCCTCCCCTTTCCCTTCTTCCTTCCTTTATCTCTCTCTCTCTCTCTCTTTCTTTCTTTCTTTCCAAAATTTGAATACATTGTTTTCCAGATCAGATACTTCCAATTTCTCTCACCCCTCCCAACCATCAAATTGTACAACCCTGTGATTAAGTCCCCTTCTTCCCCTGCACATCCTCATTTCTCTGCTTCCACCCTCCCCCGCCCCTTGGATCCTCATACTCATTCTACAATAATGGTTTTATACAATATTATCCTTGTGGGACTGAGTTAATTCACTCAGCATAATGCTCTCCAGTCCCTCCCAAGTTAGGTAATAATTGATAAAATCATTGTTCCTGCATGGTGCGTAGCATTTCAATTGTTCTTTTGGCAGTCCATGGGAGATTCTGTGTTCTTCTCCAATACCACAACTCAAAGGCATGGATTCTTCTGTCATCGTTACTCATAGATATCTGTAGTGGAAAGGAGAATTCTCACCAGGAGGTCGAACTGGAATGAAGCATGGCAATCTACAGCACACTGATTCAGTGCTGTTAAGTCAGAAGGACTCATAGCTGACCTTCTGACAGTCTGAAGGCTGTAAATCACATGGGAGGATATTGCTCTTTCTTCCAAGGAAGTGGTGGATTTGAATAGTCAGAGAGACTCCACCTTTGGATACCACTGCTCACCTCTGCTTGGAGTGGGGGTGGGGGCTTGGCAGGTTTCTAGTAATTTATTTTCATTGTATGTCTAGGGATCACATAGATTGACCGCAATCAGATTTTTTTTAAACAAAAATAAAATCCCCATAACCTAATTATTTTACAGTGTATAATTAATCAGAATTTAATGTGCTCAAAATATTATGCAACCACCACTTTTCTTTAGTTTCAAAACTTTTTCATCATTCTAGAAAAATAACCTATACTAAATGAGTAACCTGTCAACAACCTCATCTTATTTGGATCCACAATTAATACTCTAGGTACTAGTAGTCAGGAAATAAGGAGATGCATTGCACTGGGAAAATCTGCAGTTAGGAACCTCTCCAAATTACTGAGAAGTAGTGATGTCAGTTTGAGGACTAAAGTGTGTCTGATTCTGGCCATAGTCTTTCTGATTACTTGCTATGCATCCTAGAGCTGGACAATGAATAAGGATGACAGAAGAAGAAATGATGCCTTTGATCTGTGGTGTTGGAGAAGAGCACTGAACATCCCATGGACGGCCAAGAGAACAAACAAATATTTCTTGGAGAGGGTACAGCTGGAGTGTTCTTTGGAGGCAAGAATGAAGACGCTTCACTTTACATACTCTGGACATGTTGTTTGGACGTGTTATTTCTTGGAGAAGGACATGAAGCTTGGAAGGGTGGAGGGTCAGTGAAGAAGAAGGCCTTCAACCTGTTTTCTACAGCAATTGCTCCATGTTAAATTCCTGCCACTAATGCACAAGGGTTCATCTCTCTCCACATTCTCATTAACAACTCATTCTAAAAATACTGAAGTCTTTATAATAGTCAAATTGCTCCAGAGAAAAAGAACTAACAAAGTAGCTCTATCTACAGCTATAGATCTGTATCTTTATTTGGATAGAGAGATTTATTTTAAGAAACTGGCTCATTCAATTTGGGGGGCTAGCGAGCCCAAAATCCGTATGTCAGGCAACAGACTGGAAATTCCAAGTTTGAGTCTTAAATTGGTAGCTCAGATGGCAGGATAAGAAACCCTGGCAATCTTGTATGTGAAATCTGTAGGTCAAGCAAAGAAATGGAAACTACAGCAAGATACCTACATTTCACTATTGAGGCAGAATTTCTTTTCCTCTCAGAAATGTTTTTTCACTGAGGTCTTCAACTCACTAGAAGAGGCCCATCTTACTCTTCCAGGGCCACTATAACAAAACACCACAAGAGGATAGATTTATAGAACAGAATTTTGTTTTCTCACAGTTTTGTAAACTTAAAGTCTAAATTCAGGGCTTCAGCAGGGTTAATCTCTTAGCCTGCTGGGTAATTCCTTTCTTGCCTTTTCCAACCTGAACATTTCTTTGGCTTACAAATAGACCCACATGTACTGTCTTCCTCCTAGATGTCTTTCCCATTTTATAAGACATCATGCCAAAGAGACTGGGACTAATATTCATCCCACTCCAGTATGATCCTGTCTGACCCACCTGATATAAATGGAAAAACTCATTTCCTCAAACAAGTCAATTCACTGCTACAGAGTTTAGGACCCTGGCATATCTTTTGAAAAATTAAATTCAAGACAAGACTCATTCATATTATGAAGGATTATCTCCTTTAATTAAAGTCAACTGGTCAAAGGGGTTCATTTTAAACACATCCACGAACCACTTTCACAACATCGTGTGAAAACATCGAGTGTTTGGCCAAACAGCTGGCACCAAAGTGGAGCCAAGCTGACGCATAACATTAATCATCATAGCCATCCTAGTGCTTGACAGTGAGCCCTCAGATATTAGAGAGGCGTGATCTTATTCCCCTGAGAGTCTCTTCTTTTTCATACCAAATTATCTTCAGTCCTTCCTCTTCTTTGATGGTTAAGAACTCTATGAAATGAGCTCTCTGGAGGTCAATACAGTCCTCCTGCTGGGTGGAACCAGGCCTCATTGATCCAGAGCTGACTCAAACTCATCAATACATCCATGGTACAACACACCTAGAGGTGATGGTACAATATACATTGATGCATGCTTATGGCTGTGGTTTTTGTTGCTTTATTTTTTTAAGGTGAAAGTCATCAACAAAGAAAATAAAACAACATAATATTACCCTGATTAGCATGACCCTTTGCAACCTAGAAATGGGCAGTCAGGCTTGTTGTTGTTGTTGTTAGGTGTCGTCAAACTAAGTGTCTTTCATAGAAACCCTATGAACAACAGGTCTGAACCCCATCCTGTGACATCCTCATCATGTCTGACACACTTGAACCCATTGCTGCAGTCACCATTGTCAATACACCTCATCAAGTGTCTGTTCTCTTTCTTGCTGATTCTCCATCTTTCCTAGCATGATGACCCTCTCCAAAAAAATAGCCTCTCTTTAGAAACATACTCAAAGTATGTGAGATGAAGTTTTGTCATCTTTGTCTTGAAGGAGCACTCTGACAGTACCCTGTCCAAGACATATCTGTATCTGTTTGTTCTTTTGGCAGTCCATGGGACATTCAGTACTCTTCTCCAACACCACAGCTCCAAGCATCAACTCTTCTTTTGTCATCCTTATTCACTGTCAACTTTCAGATACATAGTAAGTAACTAAAAAGCCCATGGACTGAATAAGTAGCAACTTAGTCTTCAAACTGACATCATTGCTCCTCAGTAATTTGGAGAGCTCCCTGACAGCAGACTTATCTGTCTCCTGATCTTGTGACTTCTGGTACTAACCATACTGATTGTGGATCCAAGTAAGATGAACTTGTTGACAACTTCAACCTTTTCTCCACACTTATCATGATGTTGCTTACTGGTCCAACGGTAAGGACTTTTATCTTCTTGATGCTGATATGTAATTCATCTTGAAGGCTGTAGTGCTGACCTTCTGCAATAAGCATTTTAAGTCCTTCTCACTTTCAACAAGCAAGGCTGTCATTTGTATAACAGGCTGTTGAGGAATCTTTCTCCAACCCAAATCTTTTTCACAGAGTGAAGTTCTGGAATGATTTTTTTTTCCAGCATACATATTGAATAGTTATAGAGAAAAGATACAACCTTGATACCTTTCTTGATTTTAAACCATGCAGTGTTTCTTTGCTTCATTCAGACAATAGCTCCTTGCTCTGGGTATAGGTTTCATATGAACATAATTAAGTGTTCTGAGAATACCCTGGTTTTCATTCAATAATTTATATATATTTTGCTTTATAACATTAGTTACAATTGATGAATGATATTTATTTCAACACCTCATCAAATCCTCACTGTACCTTGCCTTACCCTTCACACTATCCATTCATCTGATCATTTCTGTTCCCTCTGTCCTCTCCCACCCCTGTCAATACTCTGTCGCTGTTACTATCTGTGTGTAAACCTTTCCTTGTTTTTTTTAAAGTCAATCAGTCATACATTACTTTTCTACATTAGTAATTGCAATTCAGTGTTTGATCACCTATTTATTTCACAATGAATTTCACTAATCCAATAAAATGTTTATGTATCCATTAATTCTTTACTCTCCTCCCACCCTGTAGCCATACTATTTTTTTTAATAACAGTGGTCTTCTGTAGTACTTGTTCTTTTATGACTGAGTTATTACTTTAGCATAATGTCTTCTAGACTCATCCATGTTGTATACTGCTTCTGAGCTCTTCATTGATTTTCAATGCCATGTTAATTGTGTAAATGTACCACTGTTTCTCTTTCTATTCCTTTGCTGTTGGGCACTTGAGTAGCCAGGTCTTAAAGAGCTCAGAAGTTCCCAAGAAGAGATTGCAAGGAGCAAGCTCCAGGATGCAAAGATGTCATGAAAAAAACCTGAGAAGATGGGAACCTGACTTCATAACTATAGCCTAAACTTGTAGTGAAATGCCTTTGAATAGTTATCTCTCTTTACTTTAAAAATAACTTTTTATTTGAGTGGACATTTACAAATATAACTGGTTTTATTCATTCTTAGGCTTTGTTTTAGAATATTAATTAAATTTACTAATGTAATAAAAGATTGAATGTCCAATTAAATAATTGTATAATCATTAATTTATTCATTACAAATACTTTATAAAGTAAGGATAAGTGGCACCTGTACACATAGACTTCACTTGATGAATTCCATAGGATTATCGGTGAAAGCACAGATGGAGTGCTCCGTGGTCTCACATACTTTGAGCATGCTGTTAGTAAGAGAGGCTATTCATTGGAGAGGGACATCATGCTTGGAAAAGTGGAGGGTTGGGAAGAGAGAGAGGAAGACCTCCAATGAGATGGATTGATACAGTGACTGTTGCAATGGGCTTGAGTAAATAAAAAATAATGAGGATGGCACAGGATAGGACAAGGTTCAGATCTGGTGTTCATAGGGTTGCTATGAGTAGCATGACCTGGTGGCACCTAACAACAACTGGGGATGTGGAAGGTCAGAGAAAAAGACGAAGACCCTCAACAAGATGGACTGACACAGGGAATGTAGCAATGCACTTGAGCATATCAGAGATGGTGAGGATGGCTCAGGATAGAGCAAGGTTTAGGTCATATCACTGCCATGAATTGTAGTCAACTAGATGGCACCTAATAGCAATAAAATCAAACTCACTGTATATTGCCTTTCCTTTCACCCAACTTTTCTATTTATTAATGTTTGTTCCTGCCTCCCTCCCATCTCTGTTAACCTTCCAAGGTTGTTTCTGTGTGTAAACTTTACTTAGTTTTTTGTAAGAGTGGTCTTATACCATACAGTCTTTTCTTGGTGACTGACTTATATCATTCAGCATAATTTCTTCTAGTTCCATCCATGTTGTGCAGTATTCACACATTCTTGATCACATTTTAGTGATGTACATTATTCCACTATGTGAATGCACCACAGTTTTATTAGCTATTCATCCACCTGTGCTGTTGTAAATAATGATGCTGTAAACATGGGTGCATGGAGTCAGTTGCGTTGCAGTGGTAAAAATAGTGCTTTTGACCATTCTGAAGCATCTGAGTCATGGGTGACAGACTCCCCAAGCTTGCCCTGTATGTATCCCATCTCAGTATTAAACCATGTGCCCCCCATTCATTCTAACATCAACCTTATTGTATTGCACTCCTACAAGTTAAAATAGCAACATGATGAATTCTTTTTCCTTAAACAGATTATAACTATAGATCTAGGAGGAGAAAAACACCAGAAGATGTGATTCACAAAATCTTGGATGTTTGAAATATTATAAAGAAAGCAAATTATTCACACCCACCATCATGTGCCCTGGAGCTATTTTCTCCTGTACCTTCATGAAAAGATTTAGCAGGCATTTTTCCTAAATAACTCACAGTATGTAAAAAAAAAATCAGTGGCACACATTTAAAAACAGGTTGTATCATGTGGACCCATATGAATATCAAAGCAGAAACCATCACACTCTTACATCTGAAACTCAGTGAGAATCTACAAACTCAACAATGATGAAATTATCAAGTTTGTCTCACAACAAAAGTAACTCAACAACATTAAGGGTGGTGGTGTATATCTGAAGGTGTCTATTCTTACAGAAGGGCGCTCTGGTGCCATAATCCACAGGCCACTGTGCTGCCAACACACCATGCCGCTCTGGTGGTTCAAATCCACCAGCTGCTTGTAGGAGAAAGACAGGAAATCCCCTCCTGTGCAATTTACAGCCTCAGAAAACCAATGGCGTACAATCATCTGTACATTGGTTCTCACTGAAAGACAACTGGTTTGAGATTCTTCCCATCGATTTTAGTGCACCACCCAGAGAGTTTCAAATGATGATTAACACTTAGTGGGGTGTTTGGTTGTTTTGTTTTCCAATCAAATCGTCATTAAGAATAAGGAGCTTCCATAAGATGGCTCTTCACTTTGCCAGCCATCCCTTTCTGGTGATTGCAGACACAGCATCAAGTGCTGAGGCGGCTGGTGGAAGCAGCTGTGCCAGCGTTCCTCCCTTCCAGTGAGCCTCAGTGTTATATTTAAATAACAAATGAAGCAACCCCACTCTGGTTTCTTCTCTTTGATTTTATAGAGATAGCTGTTTTTCTCTAGCTTGTTGCTAAAGATTCCCCTCATCATATACAACTCTTCTCAGCTGTTGCCAAGTATGCCCATTTAGTTGCATGTGAACCAGAAGTGTTCTCTTTGTCTATAGAACTTTTCATCAGGTATCAATGCCATGGAATCCTACTTCCCTTGCTCCAGGTTCCTGTATAGGCCTCTTGGGACACTGCTCTGGATTCTTCCATTAGGAGACAGGAGGCCACTGCTCCTTGCTTGGACACCCACACTGACCCTATATCTGGAGGCTTGTCCTCTGCCCCAGGAAAGTAGTCTCAGCTGCTGCCAAAGAACCTTCCATGGATATTGCGTAACTGTAAATGTGTCACCACATTTTGCAATCAGTGTCAGAGTCCAGAGGCCTATAAACATGCCTCAATTTCATTTGTTTTTTCCTAGAATAAAAATTCAATTAAAATAAAAATTAATGACATATCTTTCCTAATTATTCTTGCTTCTGTATGCCCCTTGACCCCTATTCACTTGACAATTACAAATTCTTCCTTTTTAAACTGTCCTAGTATTTCTGCATCTTTTGTTTTGTTTTTGTTAGATGCCATCAAGTCAAGTACAACTCACTGCAACCCTATGAACAACAGATTTTAACCCTGTCCAATCATCCTCACAATCCCTGACACACTCAAGCTCATGTAGAAACTATGTCAATCCACTGGGTTTAGGGTCTTCCTCTCCTTTGCCACCTATTCACCTTTCCAAGTATTATGTTCCTCTTCAAGAAATAACCTCTTCTAGCAACAAGGCTGTGGTGTTGGCCTAAAGTTGGCTTTTTAAGCCATTACCTTAGCCCCCTCTTGTCTCCAGCTACCTTAACTACAGACACATGAACTTGCAAATCATCAACAGATGTAGGACTAGGATAAGAGAGAGAGCATTTCCCAGACTGGGAAGCAACACTTGAGGAGGACTGGAGCAAGACTCTGGTGAGAGCGAGACCCTGGTGGTGGAGAGACTGCAGCATTGCTGTGGAGAAATTGTGGCAAGGTATAACCAGAGGAGCCCTGAAATCAAGGCCACAGTTAAAAGTTTTGCTACTCTTGCTGGGTGACTGAAGGAGAAGCTGATTTACAACCGCTCTGAGACAAAACTTGCTGGATGATTTGGATTTGTCTGCTGAACTGAAACCAGAACTTTTACTAATTAAGGACATAGGATTTGCTGAACTGGCTTGGGACTGTTGGACTAAACCTGGACTTGTATTGTGAAATACTCTTTGTCTCCTCTACTCTCTAACTTATGTCCCTAATAAACCCCATTCTTGGTACCACAACTGTGAGTAAAGTGTGAGTTAACAATGAATAAACAAACCTCTTGCTGCTGGCGTGGCTCTAGCGGCACCATGGGGCTGGGCTGTGGGCTCTTTATCTGCTTTCTGCTCTGGGATCGATCGTGAGGGGCTGTGCTATTCTCAGTCCTTCTGGCCCTGTCAGAAAGACACAGCCCTGTGCTCCCATGTCCCATTTTATGGTCTCTAGACAGAGGTCCATGGACACTCAGTACTCTTCTCCAACACCACAACTCCATAGCATTGCTCTTTCTTCTGTCATCCTTATTCATTGTTCAGGTCTCAGATTAGTGAGTACAAAAACATCAGAAATGAGGGTGTGGGATGTATACAGTGGGTATAATAATACTCATAAAATATTCTCAAATGGAGATGTCCCAAAGAGAATGGGGCTGACAACCCCACAGCAAGGAAGTAAATATCAGATATGGTTCTATGAAAAACTAGTCTGTGTGTGACTCAGTTGTACAGGAAAACCAGCCCTGACAACTATTCCAGAAAGCTTTCTACTTGAACCATTTTGAATGAAGCAAATGAGTATCACACCTCCTTATCTTCCTCAGCGGAATAAATTGAATCTGACACTAACCTGTCCTGACACTGAGTCACCAAGATGAACATAATTAGGGAGGTTCTCATGGAGGTGGGAGGGTTCCTGAATACCAAACCTCCTTCGCTCTTCCATCTGCTTTCTAGCATTTCTGTGTCCTTTCTCCTGTCATAAGGTGGTGAGATGTCATCTGCTGCTCTTTGAAGCTCTTCTTCTGTGTGCTGGAGACAGAGCACACCTCCCGAACACCACATCTGAGGTAACTGTCAAGGCAAGCCTGAGAGGGCCCTTGAGGCTCTCCTTCCTCCCATATAAACATAGTTTAGATGTCCCATTCATGCTGTGTTTTCTAGATAGCTGAGAAAGCCACAGATATGTTCCAGCTAGGTGAGGTTTGCCTAAGAACCCAGTGCTACCACAAGCCACCAACAATAAGAGTCTGGATCAAAAGTTCTTCCATCCATGCCCCAAATACACTAGGTACACATTTAAATTTTGTATTATTTAGATAGGAAATGATCAATTTAGGCAGTGGTTCTCAAATCTAGCCAGGGAAAAGAATTACTCAGAGAGACACTAATGTGCCATTTCCTGGGCCCCTCAGAGTGACCAGAGAGATTCTGATACACAGTTACACTATGAAGACCAAGTCTGAATGGACTAAGGCAGATACATAGTCCATTCAGACCTGATTTTCATAATGTGACTGTCATTGCCTGCTGAGCGTCTAGCAGAAAAGGCATTGCCACCCCACTGAAAAAATGAGGAAACTCATGGGAAACACCAGTGAAACAGCCAAGGGCAGGAAGCCATCACCCCATCTTTGACACAATGCATGCTGGTTCGACAAACTGCTACAGGGGTCGATTTGTGATTGTCTGCTCTGTGGAAAGGGAGCTTGGGTGGCCTGTTCCATAGACAGCTGCACAGCTCTAGTGGTTCAAATCCACCAACAGCTCCTTGAGAAAAAGACAGGCAATCTCCTCCGTGTTATCTGCTGTCTCAGAAACCCCATGGAGGTTCATCTATGCTCCAACTCAATGGTAATGAGTTTATGGGTTACTCTGGGGAAATACTGAATATTGAGCTCATGACTGCCGTGTGTCACTACACGTACCAGCCACAAGGCAGATAGAAACAGAACCATTGAGGACGTGTTTCCACCCACACAGAAGGGGTCTTGGTGTTTTATGTCAGCTGACTCTGAGTCAGGCCTGCTCTGAATTATCAAATAAAAAGAAAATTAGTGGTAAATGTAGAGAAAGGCAAATAATTTGATCCACTGGAGTGTAAGAGAATAACAGGATTTTAGAGCATTCTTCATACTAAAAATAGCTAAGAACTCTCATTTCAGTGCTCTCACTTCACACAGTTTTAACCTATCCCCTCCTTTCCCTTCTGCACTAACGTCATGTGGCTTGAAATTTGCTTTCTGCAGTATTTGATTCCACGTGGGCGTTTTTTGGTTTTTTCCCTTTTCCTCATCCGTCTTCCCTTCTCTTACTTCAAAGGGGGGGGGGAGGGGAATAGCCCTGGGAAAGCTTTTATGCCGTCTGCTATTGTTCTGAGTTTAAGTAAAAAAAAAAAAAAAAAGAACATGCTGTTTAATCTGGGCCTCAAGACCAGGTGAACCAGTAAATTCCAGAAACTTTGAATCTTTGTTTAAAATGCCAAAGTAAACCATCTCCACAAAGCTAGCAGAAAGCGACTCTGCCCATTCCATTCAAGTCCTGACAAGCTCCACTCTAGTACAGCTTGTTAAACTTCGGGAACAGAGATGCTGCATTTGGTCCCCTCCAAGATGCCAACCAACGAGGCCCCATCATCCTGCCTGCAGGACGCACTAAGTGTTGGTGTACATGCGCTTAAACTTCCGTTTCAGCAAGTGATGAAGACCATTCTCTCCACGAGCCAACAGGTGCTGGGTATGGTACTCATTTCCAATAAGTGAAAACAGATTAGACAAATTATCAAGCAGGGGCCACACTGCATGGGCACAAGAGCTTCCACCCTCCTCAGCTCCTTGAGAGCACTCAACCCTGCAGGACCTGGGGAAGCCTTGGGTGTGAAATCACCTGAGTGCTGTGTGTTCTCTGCTTGGCCATGCTGCATGGGATGGATGCCTTACTCTATTTTAATCTTTTAACAATTGCTGTCTGTTTTCTGAGGCCACTGAATGGGTCTCTGACTCACGGTGGCTGCTGTACACTGGCACAAAGTGCTGCTTGGCTTGGTGCCATCTCTATGATTGATGGTGGATCATGCCACTTTAATCTATAGGCTTCTCATTGGCAAGTAGGTGTCTGGGTCTTTCCTTCCAGTCTGGTCTAGTCTGAAAACACCATGGAAATCTGCACAGTATCACAGGCAACCCCAACTATATGGTGGCTGTACACAAGGTGCATTGCCCAGAATGGAACGTGGGTCCCCCACATGGTAGGTGAAAATTCTACCACTAAACCACCAACGTTGTATAAGAATGACTAGCACATCTCCACTATGTGAAAAGCAATGCAGGGTGCTAATCAAGGTAAACTAAAATATAATTCCTAGCTATGATATGCTCCTCGGTGCGGGTCTTATTCCATTTCTCTGATTTGCTTGCTTGACAGATAAGAGCTGACATATATTTAAAATCAGCTAGCTGCAGAAACTCCTCCTACTCTGTAGGGTCCTTAATATGTGAAGACATTCCTTAAAGACGTCTTAAGCTCACAGATAGTCACATGGGAGGGCTAGATCAGGTAGGACATTTATATAAGGTAAGGTAGTTTACTGCATCTGAAAACCTTCTGTAGGGTCAGTTCTGACTCAGTGGCACACAACAACAAGAAGATAGGTGTGGTTTCTCAATTTTCTTATTCCATTCATCACACAGGTCAAACAAGCTGTTTATTTTATAAACCAAACCAAGTTATCAAACAAATCCACACTGGATTATTACATAGTTATAAAATGTTTTAAGAGATGGTATTAAGTTAAAGTGCATTTGAATTAAATGTAAAGAATGGGAGAAAAGATTTAAAGAGCAATATACCTGAGTCAGTACATATTTTGAGTGTTGTTTTACAGATTAGGTCTAAAAATCTTTCAGTAGATGAGCTCTGATAGTTTGATGGTTAGGAATTGCGCTGTCAATCCATAGGTTCTTGGTTCAAATCCACCAGCTGCTCCAAGGAAGAAAGATGGGCAATCTCCTTCTGTGTGATATACTGTCTTTAAAACTTACTGATGGTACATAACAACAGTATTTTTTTTAATTTTATTATTTTTGTGTGTGAGTGTGTACCATCAAATCAGATCTGACTGGTACAGGAGGAGATTGTTCCTCCTTCTCCAGCAGAGCATCTGGTGGATTTGACCTGTGCACCTCTGGGATTGCAGGGCAACTTCTTGCCACTAGGCCACCAGAGCTCGCCAACAATATTTTGAGATGCATTTCCACCAGTTGTACAACTTGGAGACTGGTAGAAGGAAAAGCAATCTATTTACATAGGATTCACATGCATGAACTATTTTTGTTTTGAGAATAACAGAACTATAGTGCAAGATTCTTAAATATCTTCAATGTATAATCCCAAAAAGTATAATAGAGATCCATTTATCTGATAATTTCTTTTTGTGTGTGCGCAACAAAAGAAGGGTGGTTTCATTATCAACTGGACCCTAATCTGCTGTATGTATTAGATAGGCATATGAGAAACACAGGTCCAACCTCAGCAGACAAGATTGAGAGGAAGAGTTATTAACATCTGCATTATGCAGATAGTATAATCTCGCTTGCAGAAAGTGAAGAACACTTAACATGCTTAATGCAGAAGATCAAAATCTACAGCCTCCAACATAGGTTACACCTCAACATCACACAGGGCCTCAACATCAAGAAAACAAACATCCTTACCACTGGACCAGTAGGTAGATCATGACAGAGGGAGAAAGGATTGAAGTTGTCAATGTCTTATGCTATACTATCCTCATCATCTGACATCCTCAAGCCCATTGCAGCAGTTCCTGTCAATATATCTGGTTGAGGGTCTTCTTCTTCGCTGACCCTGTGCCTTTCCAAGCATGACGTCACTCTCCAAGGAAGAGCTCCTCCTAGCAACAAGCCCAAAGTATGTGAGATGAAGCTTTGCTGTTTTTGCCTCCAAGGAGTACTTTGGCAACACAACACTTTCTCCAAGATTTATCTGTTTGTTCTTTTGGCGGTTCATGAAGTACTCTTCTCCAACACCACAACTTAAAGGCATTAATAATTCTTCTGTCATCTTTATTCACTGTTCAGCTTTCAGATGCACAGTAAGTGACTGAAAAGATCATGGCCTGAATCAGGTACACCTTAGTCCTTAAATTGACATCGTTATTCCTCAGTAATTTGGAAAGGTCCCTAATTTCAGACTTTCCCAGTGCAAAATATCTCCAGTCAAAAAAAATCAAGGGATATGTTGCACTGGGGAAATCCACTGTCAAAGATGTTGTCAAAGTTCCAAAAATCAAGGATGCCATTTTAAAGATTAAGGTGTACTTGATCTAAGCCATCGTCTTTGTAATTGCTTTTCTCAAAATATATTACTTTTTAGAAAAGATCTCCTTTAATGATATGAGAGCGCTCTGGTGGCTTAGTGGTAAGGAGCACACCGCCAACACAAAGGCACATGGTGTGAACCTACCAGCTGCTGTGCGGAAGATGAGCAATCTCTTCCACGGGCTTTACTTCCTCTGAAAACCCATTGGAAGATGAGCCATGAGTCAGTTCAAACATGGGGGTACTAACAATAACAACAACACTATTAAATGTTATTTCATTTTCTTAAAATATTGTTTTACACAGGTTCTGTTGCTTCCAAGACTATAACTGCTTGAACAGTGTACCTGCAGTAAATGTGTAAATGGGATAGAGGTAAATCTCTGCCTTCCTCAAACGAGTCTGAAATGGAAGACTCAACACTAGGGCGGAGGAAGGTTCTGGATAGAGTATGAACACTTTAAGTGTATAACTAAATTAAATGAAGGTTTCCCAGGCCAGTTACTAATCGTCTTTTAATGTGCAGAACTGCCATTTCTAAGCTTTCAAAAGGCAGATCATGGCCACGCCAAGGAAAGGAGGGAGGCTCCAGAACAGCAGGGCTGACGCAAGAGATGTTACAAGTATGACTAACAAGAAGGGAAAAGCCTGGGTTCAGGATGTGCCAGGGAGGACCTGAGGGGAAGGCCGGCCCCTAACACAGGCTGACAAAGGCTTTCTGTAACAGACAGTAAATGCATCTGGTTTTGTGAATCAATGCAGTAGGAAGGTTGTTATTGTGTACCATTGGGTTGAAAACCACCCATTGCTGACCATCCAGCGGGTTTTCTGAGGCAGTTAATTACACAGGAAGGGACTGCCCATCCTCATGTGAAGCTAGTCAAAGAGAATATGAAAGGGTGTGGTGATGTTTTAATAAAACTTTATTTATAAAAAACAGACTTTGAACAACATCTGGACTACAGCTATCTCTTACATTAAAACATGCAACGGAAAGAAAACAATAGGATGCTTGGTCAGTGTAGCAAGACACCTAAAGACTCACTTGGAGGAAAGTACCCAGAACAGGAGTGAATAGAGACCAAGAGCCACTGTTTGTGGGCCTGAAATGATATATGACCTGACCTTCTCAAAGCTCTAAGAGATGCTAAAGGTCAAGGAGATCAGTGCAGAGGTAAGGATGGGAAAGACCACCTTCTCAGTAAGAACATCATGTAAAGGGGTCTGAAACAATTGTTGGATCCTGACGGTCGCTCATAGCATAGAGGGACTGGAAGTTATCTGTTGGAATACAAAGGAAGTGAAAGAAGGGGCCTACTCATTCCATCAGTGGCTTGAGGAACTAAACAGAGAAGCTGGTATCTATTAGCAGTAAGATGAGGCTTCCTCTGCCTTCACAATACAAAATGTTTATTAGCTGCATGTGGCAGCAGATACCGCAAACAACCTCCTGCTGAAATAGACTCAAAATCAAGGAGAAATGAATAGACAACATCCCAATGACTTCTGGTGATAAGTAACACACATGCACAGGTAACACACCAAGTAGAAACTGGGATTCTGGGTAAACAAGACTGGCGCGAGATTCTTCTCAGAGGCAAATCCTAGTCACACTGACCAGTGATTCAACGGCTGCACAAAATGAGATCAAAGACAAAACGTAAAGCTCAGAGGAAGTCTATGGACTGAGACCTTTGATTTTCAAAAGAGGGCTGTACTTAAAAAAAAAAATCACTTCCCCAAATACAGACACAAACTTCACATAAGTCTCAGGCCCAAAATCCCACTGTGTGGCTTGAAAATCTTGAAGAGAGATTTTAAAGTCATTCCTTCCAACAGCCGTAGCAGACGCGAACAGTAATCCTCCTTTATAATTAAATAACTATCCCAATGCTTCCAAAAATCATCACAGAGCAGGTTCCAAGGAATATAAGCCACAGTCAAAGTTCACAAAGTGCTGGAAAGTGTCACTACGAACGCTAACTAAAAGAAATAATACAGACAAACTTAGATTCACAATGACTTTAAGTATTGGAAAGATCACTGAAGAAATTATAAAAGAAGTATGTTTAACATATTTAAAGATATACGTAAGAGGGTTTGGAAAGGGCAAAGAAGAGCAGATTTGTGGGCAGAATGGCGACTCCTCAACAACCTTAAGAGTAAGCTACTTTAAAATTCTGCAAAAGAAGCAAAGACATTTTCTGGACTACAAAGAAATTAAAAAACATATTTATAAGTAATAGGAAAATATAAAACATAGTTGAGGTACAGGTGAAGTGAAAATTAATAAAGTTAAAGATAGATATGATAGGTATGTAGATTTCAAAACAAGGAGGGAAGAATACAGAAAACATAAAAGGGAGTTTAAAGAGACAGAAGGATGAAGTTTACCAGAGATCTAACGGATGTTGACCTAGAGTTCTCTAAACGGATAATGATGAGAATGGGACACAGGCTCAAAAAAAGCTTCTCGAATATTTTAAAATCACCAATCCTTAGATTTAGGACATCCAACAAGCTCAAGCAGATTAAAAGAAAAAAAACAAAAACCAAACACCATATATATACAAGGCAGTGGTGGCTCAGTGGTCAAATTTCCACTTTTTATGTTCCTGGCCAATGTACCTCATCCAAAGCCACACCCATCAGCATTGCATGGTGCTGTGGCGCTGAGGAAGGTTTCAGCAGAACTTCCAGACTAAGGCAAGCCAGAAAGAAAAGCCTGGACATCCATGTCTGTAAACCAGCCAGTTAAAGCCCAATGGATCCAATGACCTGATATACAGCCAGTCATGGAAACAGTCTGCCACCAGGTACCATGTTGTTGTGTATGGGGGTTGCCTTGAGTTGCAGGTCAACCTGACAGCAACTAACAACCACAACTTCCCTGGGGAAAATCACAGCAGACCATCAAAGAGAAAGAGATTTAATCCAGCCAGACAAACACTCCTAAAAGGCACAGCAAAGACACTGGCAGCAGACTTCTCATGCACCACAGGGGAAGCCAGATGACAAGAGAAATAATAACATGATTGTGCTGAGAGAACATAATCATTATTCTAGAACGGCAAAAAGTGTCTTCCAAGAATAAAAAGAAAAGTATTGTGGACAAAGAACAAAAAAATCTGATGTAGCTGGATTAATATCCCATAAATAGATTTAGAGGCAATAAACATAATTATAAAGAAAAGCCTGCTACAAAATAAGGATACAAGTTTATCTGGAAGAGAAAGCAATTCTAAACTTGTATGAAATTAATAATATAGGCTGAAAATATATAAAGGAGAAAATGTACTCAATTTCAGTTAGAAATGTCAACACATCTCATTAAATAACAACACAATAATTACTAAGGATAGATAAGATTCAACAGCACAGATGACTATATATATAATATTGTGTATATATATACACATACATACATAGAGAGAGTATCTAAAAACAGAATATACATTCTTAGCACGCTTACAAAAAACACATATTTAACATCTAGGAAGTTGTTACTTTAGGTCAGAGTAGACGGTTTAAGTCCTTCTAACAGAAGATTTGGAGCAACAATTTCAAGTTCAAATTATTGCTATCGATTGATATTTTCACTGGGCTAAAAATGTGCCCACAGTTGCTTTTGCCCAACACCAGTGCCATATGCCACCAAAGAGAGCAAGCATGCTTTATTTAGCCACACTCAGCTCCCTGGACATCTCCTCCCTAGTCAAGTAACAAGCAGCATACATGCTTCACTAACCATCAAAAAAGACCTTTGAGAACGGTAGGAAAACATTCATTTTCTCCAAAATTCTGAGAATAGATGAAGCTTTGTTACCAGCTGAGTGTAAGTATAATGAGAACAAGCAACTTTGCTTTTGGGTTGTTTTACAGATGTATCAATGCCTGGCACATAACAGCATTCAATCAAAACATGTTGGTTTTTTTTTTTTTAATGAGTGAATGACTAAATGAACAAAGATGATACTCAGGAAGGAGATCTGCTCTTGCCTTTCTTTGTGTCATAGACATTGGCAAATGGGTGATCTAACCATCTTGCATTAAGGTTCAGATTTGATATCTCAGAAAGAAGGCACAGAGCATCTTTGGTGTTCCATGTGCCATGGAGAGGCTGGCTCTGAGAGAAATGCCTGGACAGAAAGCTCTGGGCCACTGAAGGGACAAAGACCTCTGGGGGAAACGGCAAAAGGTGACTGCATGAGGAGAAAATTAACTCAGCTCCCTGCCTTACAGGGAGGGGACTGCAATCACACAGTAAACAAGTGAGTCATGAATGGCTTTTTCTAGACAAACTGTGTCAGGAGGGTCAGAGGAGAAAAGCAGGGAAGAACAGGATCCTTCAGTGTTGATCAATTGTTCTCCTTCCTCTCTGTGGCCTCACCTTCTGTGTCACATTGCTCACTCCAGTTCCAATCTTCATGCTTTACCTGAGGAGGGCACAGCTGGGGCTCAGCAGAGTCAACAGAAAGACAGCAGGGACCATTACCAGGGCAAGGAGGGGAGAAGTTGCCAGTTTATGAGGCATAAACATCAAGAACGCTGCTGAGGAAAAGCCCACATGGGCAGTCAGGTTGAGTATTGGGTCATGGGTTGGAATGAGACCGTGAGCAATTACCTAGACCAGAGTCCAGGCAAAGGATTGGTATTGCTAAAAATGTCAACTCTAGAAGCAGCTCCCTCCCCCAGGGCCTCCCTTCCAGAACATAGGGTCCTCGGGGCAAGCAGGCTTCTCCTTGCTCCCCACACCAGAAATATTTGCTCCTGGCCAGGAAGCCTTCAGTTTCTAAGTCATGTAAGGAGGATGGCGTTATGCAGATGGGTTGAAGATCCAGGAAGTGACTTCAAGCACCTAGAAGGGCACCTTTTCTAAATCCTTCTCCAACACGGGACCAAAGTGATGGTTTGTTGCTGTTGTTGAAGAAAAGAAATGTTTATTTTTCTACTTAGAAAGTAACTATTTTAATGCACAACCATGTTTATTGCTGCTTTGTTGGCAATAGCAAAGAGTTGGAAACAACCCAAGTGCCTATCAACAAACGAATGGATAGAGAAACTGTGGTATAGTCACACAATGGAATACTACGCTGCTTTGAAAAACAAGGAACTCATGAAATATTATACAAAATGGGTGGCTCTGTAGGACATTATGCTGAGTGAAATATCTCAGTCACAAAAGGACAAATACTGCTTAGTGACAACGTTGTAAAATGGGACTGACATTGGGGTTGGGGAGAACTTAAGAAAAGAGGGGATAAAGAATGTTTACTGCATTGAAACAGGTGAGGGAGAGAACTGTTTCAAAGGGATATATGATTAGGTATTATTGTCATGACAGGAGTCCAGAATGAAGGCTGCATAGTGGAGTGGACCTGAGGGTAGGGACTGTAAAACAATGAAAGAATTTTTCTTTTACTTTTCAAAGAGAAGAGCGAACTGGGGGTGGGGGGGATGGGCAGGGAGAAAAGCACAACAATGAATGAATGGAAATCCAAAGTCTCTGTAAACTTTCATTAAAATTAATAATAAAAAAAGGAAAAAAATTTGAAAAGCAAAAAAAAAAAGAAAGTAACTTTTAAATTATACAAGCCTCAAATTAAAAATGTTCAAAATTTATGCTAAATTCTTGGGATATTTTATTTTCATAACACCATTAAATGTTTTTATGTATTTCTGTAGTACCTGCTGATGACATTTCTCCATATACTTGGAAAGTTTCTTTCAAACTTAACTGTAGAAAATATTTTGTATATTTGACATACAACTTAAAACAGACATATAAATTCAAAACTTTAAAGAGACAAGTCTGTGTTTGAGAAATTATACTTTTCATTAAGGTGATGATTTAGAATATGGTAAGTATTGTTCTAAAATGAAGTGTGAATGAATGTTTGAATGAAAAACAAACATAGCTTGTAAACTCACTAAAATTATAATAAAGGAGTATAAAAAGAAAACTACTTTTTTACAATAAAAAGATTTTTTTTCTTAAATTGCCTGCAATTCATTTTAGGTAAAAGGTAAACATATTGACACCCTATTTTATATATATATATTCAGTTATAAATACATGTGTCTTCTGGTTTCTGATTTGTGTGTTCAGATAGGTGATGGCTCTTTGACAAGGGCTCTGACGCTCAGTAACTTGTTACCACTGAGTCAGGCCAACTCACAGCGACCCTACAGGACAAACGTGCTGAGCAAACAGCCTCTTGGGCCTCACAAGGCTCTAAATCTACATAAAAGTAGATCATCATTTCTGTCAGAGAAACCAGTGGGTTCAAACTGCTAATCTTTCAGTTAGCAAATGTTCTCAGGCACAATTGACTTTTAGTAGCCCTGTGAACAGCACATTAGAATGCACAATCTTTGCCATACTCAAGCCTACAGTTGTAGTCACTATTAATTAGGGTTGTGGTACTTTATGTGACCAGTTTATGTGAGTTGAACAGAGATGTCAACTCCATATATCATCACCATCACCTCCCTGCCACTGAGTGGAACCGACTCACAGCTCACCCTCCACTAGGTTTCCAAGGCGGTAAATTGCCACGGGAGGAAACTTCCCATCTTTCTCTCTTGCTTAAGCGTGATGCTGTAATTATCAGTCTGCAAACTGAAAGGTCTGAATTCATGAGGCAGTCTGAAGGAGAAAGAAGGGCAGTCTCCTTCCATTATGATTTACAACCTTGAGTCAGACTCAAGTTGATAGGCTCTGTGTGTGTGTGTGTGGGGGGGGTGCTGTTGTTGCTGCTGTTATTGTTTGAAGTAGGTACAGATAGCTAAAAGGTTGCTTGGAAAGATGGGTAGTCAGAAAAGGGAAGGAAGCCCTTCAACGAGATGACTAATGTAGTGATTGTGAAAGTAAGCTTACACAAAACAAATTGTGAGGATGAGCATGGCTGGGCAGTGTGCTCTGTCCACATAGGGTCCCCATGAGCCAGATTCGACTGGATGGCACTAGCAACAATAACAATAGCTGAAAGCTTGGAACCCACTCCGCACCTCCATGGAAGAAGTCTGACTATCTGCTTCCACAAAGAATACAGCCAAGAAAATTTATGGTGTGGTTCTCCTGTAACACAGGAGGACAGCGACAAGTTGTTTTGTTCAGTATGATTAATCATATTTACCCAAGCCCTTTTCTGAGCATTTAGTAGTCACTTTTAAGAAAAAGGTACTGGTGTGCCACAATTTTGGATTATAAAATTGTATGAGCATTACAAATGACTTTGAAACCATTTTTCAAGGTCTTTTTTCTTATGTTCCAGAAATTGCCTCACAGTTTCAAAGGCAGACACTTCACACGTGTGGTCCAGAGCAGGGTTCACAGAGTTCTTTATTCCAAGGAGTCACAGGATGATAGACGGGAAACGTCAGTCTGAAATCATGACCATTACATGCTGTAGGTTTTTCACTTATATCCTTTTAAGAAGCCCAAAATCTAGTTCTATCATAGTATTTTGGAAAATACCCAGGACATTTATGAGCAATGAGGCATGCTACTAATACTTTATCTTGATGGACTGCCAGTCCAGGATTTAAGGTAACTAATCAATGACTAAAGCAATAATCATAAAATACTGTGCTGACATTCAGATGAGCTTTCTTTCCTTTTTAGTATTTTATTGAGCATAATAAATACACATAAATCAACAAGCTGGAGAGATAAAAGGTATCCCATATGTGCTCTGAATTATTTATAACTTCCAAAGAAATATGATACTAAATCTTAATAATCTAAGTAAAACAAATTCCCATTAAGCATCTAGCTATTGATATTTCAAGTGCAATACAGATTCCATCTAAAGACAATCTCAGCACAGCATTTTCACAATGAAACCAGTCATGATTTGGTAGAATTTTTTTCCACTAATTTGAGGCAATTCTTGAGTTGTGGGCTGTGTTTGGCTAAGAGTAGGCAGTGTGGCCAATTAAAGCACCTTTGAGCTCAAATTTTGCCTTAAGAGAGGGAATAATTCACAAGTGAGAGAAATGTACTGCAACAGCCACTCTATAAACCTCTACTTAGTAAGTCTATATAGGGTGCAAGAGAAGACTGCATGGTTTAAAACCAGGAAGGGTGTGCATTCGGGCTGGATCCTTTCTCCATACCTATTCAATCTGTATGCTGAGCAGATAATTCAAGAAGCTGGATGCTATGAAGAAGAATGGTATCAGGATCTAAGGAAGACTCATCAACAACCTGTGTTATGCTGATGACACAACCTTGCTTGCTAAAAGCGAGCAGGATTTGAAATGCTTGCTCCAGAAGATAAAAGAATATAGGCTTCATATGGATTACATCTCAACATCAAGAAAACAAAGGTTCTCATCACTGAACCAGCAAGCAACATAATGATAGATGGAGAAAGGCTAGAAATGGTCATTGTCTTCATCTTGTTTGGATCAACAATCAACCCCCTTGATATACGTAGTCAGGACATCAGGAGACATATAGAATTGGGCAAGTCTGTTGTCAGGAACCTGTCCAAAATACTGAAGAGAAATGATGTCAACTTGAACACTAAGGTGCACCTGATTCAGGCTATGGTCTTTTCAAACACTTGCTAAACTCCTGACAATTAATAAGGATGACAGAATAAGAATTGATGCCTTTGAGTTATGGTGCTGGAGAAGAGTATTGAATATCCCATGGACTGCCAAGAAAACATTATTAGCTCTATGCTTTTTTGAGAAAAGTATATAGCTAATAAAGCCCCAGGAATTTATAGAATATCAATTGACATATTTCAACAAACAGATGCTGCCCTGGATGTGCTCACCAGGTTGTGCCAAGAAATGTGAAGAACAACAACCTGGCCAACTGATTGGAAGTGATTCATATTTCTTCCCATTCCAAAAATAGGTGACCCGAAAGAATGTGGAAATTATCGAACAATATCACTAATATAACATGCACACAAAATCCTACTGAGGATTATCCAGAAATGACTGAAACAGTACATTGACAGAGAACTACAAGCAGGGTTTAGAAGTCATGGCACTAGAGATGTTAGTGCCAATGTCAGATGGATCTTGGCAGAAAGCAAAGAGTAGCAGAGGAATATTTATCTATCTGTGTTTCATTGACTATGCAAATACATTTGACTATGTGGATCACAACAAATTGTGGCTAATCTTAAAGTGAATGGAAATCCCAGAACACTTGATTGTGCTTATATGAAACCTATACTTGCACCAGGAAGTAGTCCCTAGAACAGAGCAAGGGAACAGTGCATGGTTCAAAATCAGGAAAGGAGTGTATCAGGAATGCATTCTGTCTCCATACATTTTCAATCTATATGCAGAACAGATCATTTGGAAAGCTGGGCTTTATGAGGAGGAATGTGGCATCAAGATTGGAGGAAGACTCATCAACAACCTACATTATGCAGATAACACACCCTGCTTGCTGAAACTGAGGAGGACCTGAAGTGCTTGCTGCAGAAGTCAAGGACTGTATGGATAGACTATGGATAGAAGTTCAACATCAAGACAAAGATCCTCATCACTGGGCCAACTGGCAGGACCATGATAGACCGAGAAGAGATTGAGGTTGTTAACAATTGCAGTTTGCTTGTCTCCATAGTTAACACTCTTGGCACCAGCAGCCAGAAAACTAAAAGACAAACCACACTGTGAAAATCTGTCAGGTAATTGGGTCTGACTCATGGTAATCCTCTGTTGGGTTTCTGAGGCTGCAAATCTTGCAAGAGG
The DNA here is from genome assembly GCF_000299155.1 of Elephantulus edwardii. Classification (NCBI taxonomy): domain Eukaryota; kingdom Metazoa; phylum Chordata; class Mammalia; order Macroscelidea; family Macroscelididae; genus Elephantulus; species Elephantulus edwardii. Next base: position 2,772,698 of record NW_006399812.1, on the reverse strand, counting down.
AAACTGCCCTCTTTTCACCAATAGGCAGCATCATGATAGATGGTGAAGAGATTGAGATTGTTAACAGCTTCAGCTTGCTTGGCTCCACAATCTCTAGCTCTATCTCCAGGAGATTAAAAATCAAACCTATGCCTGTTGAGTGGGTTCCAACTCATAGCCACCCTATCACTCACTCACTCACTCACTCATTACTGTCAGGTTGGGACCAGCTCATAGCTGACCCTCTAGCGAGCCTTCAGAGGCTGTAAAGTGTACTAGAGGAGACCACCCACCCTTCTGAGGAATCACTAGTGGTTTCGAACTGTCTGCCTTTGAGCTCACAGGGCTCAGTAAAAATGTACAAGAGGGTTTCTGTCAAGATTATAGCCTAGATAGTCAGATGGGGAGGTTCTCCTCTGCCACATTGGGTCACAATGAGTCATAATCAACTTGATGGCACCCAACAACAACAACATGGATATTTCACATGTTATGAAAAAAAGGGCAACTTGTCTAACTTGTTGAAAAAAATATGGCTGTGGTAAATGTGAAATGTCCGGACATGTGAAAACTTTGTGTTCCAGTGTGCAAAGGATTCTAGAGGGCTATAACACTGAATAGGTGGGGGGAGCATTTGTCACAGCACAGGGCACACACTCCCACCACAGGTCCTACCCGACTGAAGACCTGCAAACATTACCAGCTGTAGCAACACACTAGCTTCTCACTCAGCTTTTCTGGACACCTGAATACAGTTAACTCTAGTCTTTGATTAAAAATAAAAACTAACACAAGAGGCACTGACAGCTCTGAACTTAGCTTTCCATACAAAAGTAGAACTTAAAAGTAACTCTACAACATCACTAAAACCAGCTGTTTCTGATTTAGAGACCAAAATAACTCAGTAAACATTACCCAAACTGCCAAAACAAACAATATCCCTATCTACGGAGTTACTTGAATTTAGGACGCCGAAGTCAGCTAGCTCCCTTTCTGTGGCTGGCCTAATGAGCCATGAAAAAACCACTGTGCATGTCGGAACTACATGTGGACTTAGAAGTAAAGCTGGTTCTGGCCTACCTGACCTGATCTGCCTTTTTTCTAATTCTTGATTCTATCCACTCAGTGTTGTTGTTGTGTATCATGGAATCAGAACTGGCTCATAGCTGACCCTCTGGCAGGTTTTCAGAAGCCGTTAATCACACAGGTGGAGAATGTCTATCTTCTGCAGAGTAACCGGTGGATTCAAACAGCGTGCCTTTGGGTTGGCTGCCCAGCTCTTTATCACTATGCCACCAGAGCTCCACCCACTAAGTTGGGGAAAAACAGCGCTATATTCTCCTAATCATGAATTCTTTATCTAGATGCAATTTCAATAGCTCAATGGAATTCCTCACATATATCCCATTTTGATAACCTAATGGAATTGTCTATACTTCAGTAGTGCAGTGGAATAAAAACCAAGAAGCCAAGGTTAGGAAACTCATGTCATTCTCACAACTTACTGGGTGGCTAGAATGAAATGATTAGAAAGAATATCAGGTAAAGGTTTGGTGCCTCCTGACATGTCCAAAGTATAAAAGTCTGTCATAATGTGGTGCTTTGTGTGTTGCTGTGATGCTAGAAGCAATGCCATTGATGTTATTGTTGTTAGGTATTGTCAAGTCCAACCCATAGTGACCCCATGAACAATAGATTTGAACCTTCACCTATGCTGTGTCTCACAATCTCTGACAGACACACTAGAGCCAACTGACACTAATGCCATTAGTACTTCAATTACTAGCAGGGCCACCCATTGTGGACAGTTCTCACCAGAGCTTTCACAGTAAGACGGGGTTCAAATACACGAGCTGCTCTGTGGGAGAAAGAAGTGATAGTCTCTTGCCATTGAGAATAGTCTCCAAAACCCAATGGAGGCTTCCATGAGATGTAAGTGACTTGATAGAAGTAGAGGAAGTGTGTGTTTATTTCTCTCTCTCTCTCTCTCAGAGAGAGGGAGAGAGAGAAAATTACTCATAGCTGACCCACTAGAAGAACAGCTGGTGGATTTGAACCAACAAAGATGTATCACCTTTTAATTAGAAGTGCAACTCCTGACTAAACTACTAGACACACACACACTTTTTTCTGAACATCTGCAAAATTCATTATAAATCTCTTAAAAAGTAACATAAACTGATGACATCTTCCAGAGGCTACTGAGAGCTAATGCAGAGAGAGGAAACCTGTTTATACTTAAACTTCTTGATAAATGAACCAAGGAAAACAAGTTTTGAAATACACTGTGAAAACATTCAACATTTCCCAAAAGTTGCAAAAAAGAATAAGAGGCAGAAATGTAAGTGTGAAGTACATTACTGCAGGTTGTAGAGCCTGATTCCACATGTGTGGAGCAGGCTCTCAAAGGCGGTGGAACGTCACCATGATCAGTCAGACATGCATCTCAGCCCCGGCCACTCTTCTGACTTCCGGAGCACCTCTATTCCATTCGCCACCTCCAGAAGGACACAGAAATCACAGCTGTCACTTCTGATCTTCGCTACCTAAATCTGCTTCCCATTTCTTCCTTTTCCTTCAAAGGAAGGGGAACTTCCATTCTCTTCCTCATCTTCTACATCTTCATGTCAGACCTGTTAGTTCTACCATCAATACCTCAGAAAAAAAGACTCAAATACCTTAATTCACTTCTCATCCTCTGTGTTTTCTGCCCCAGACTGACTCCAGGAAAATGTGGTCAAGTGATCTCCATGTTTTCACTTTTCCTGCCCTTTCAGTGGTCTTCAAAGGTGGCCCTCAGAGTCAGACTACTTAAAAATGCAAATCACTCTTCTCCAAAGAGAACAAGGCTGATTCCAGGAAAGGAATAGAAAAAGTAAAAGATGAGGCTGGGACATCTTATTGTGCTCAATGAATGAGAGAGATCTGTCAAAAGTCAGTTTAAAAAGGCCACATTTGGGGCGATGTAAGTATCAAGCTTAATAAAATAGAAATCCTATTGATTCAGAAGGAGTTCTGATGGTTTAATGGTAAGGAGTTGCACTGTCCACCCAAAAGCATGCAGTTTGAATTTACCAGCTTCTCCATAGAAGAAGGAAGGACAGTCTTCTCCCATGCAGTTTACAGCCTCTGAAAATCCACTGGAGGGTCAGCTATGGCTCTCAGTTCTGACTCGCTAACAACAACAATGTTGATTCAGAGATGATGAGGACAGCACAGAGAGGTCAGTGTTCAGATCCATTGTTCAAAAGGTCAACAGCACATAACAACATCTATTCAAAGGAATTAAGGAATAAACTGATGGACAGAGAGAAACAAAGCTCTTCCTTTGGAAGAGACTTTCAACAAATGCATAAGAAATTATGGAACTGACAATTCATCACTTGGCAACCACCATAGTAATGGTTGTTTCAAGCAAGCATATCAATGGACACCAAAACCAGTGGGTAAAGGTTTGATATAAAAAATATGTTCATATAATTTTAAAATATCTTCTGTAAGGTATCTGTTTCAAAGGGAATAATATGAAAACATTACTATGTTTAGGTAGAGAAATCTGAATAACTCCATCTTAATCAAGTAATCAAAGTTAATGTTGAAAGCACTCATTACCATGGGAAATTAATAAGTAGTCCTTAATGTTGGACAATGACTAAGGATGGTAGAAGAAGATTTGATGCCTTTGAGTTGTGATGCTGAAGAAGAGTACTGAATACACATGCTATGACCTGCTAAGAGAACAAACAGGTACCTACTGGAGAGGTTGAAATCAGGCTGCTCCTTGGAGGCAAGGATTTTGAAATTCCATGTGACATACTTTGGGTGTGTTGCCAGGAGGGAACAGTCCTTGGAAAGGGACATCATCATGATTGGAAGGGTGGAGGGAGTTCACAAGAAAGACCCTAGATGAGATGGATTGACTTAGTGACTGGGGTAATGAGGGTAGGTATGTTGGAAACAATGAGATTGGCTCAGGACAGGGCAGCTTTCAAGGCTGTTGTATACAGGGTCACTGAGTTGAAGTCGACTTGATGGCACATAACAACAACCCCAGACGATAACTAAATGCAATGTGTAATCCAGGAACAGATCCTGAGCCTATCAAGGAAAATCTTGGAACAGTGAGAACTAGAAGGTAATGGGTCTGAGGACTAGAAGGCAATGTCTCTTTTCAAATTTGTAATCCCTCCCAGCAACAATAGCAAAGCTCAACAAGGCAGCAAACAACAAATGCTGGTGAGGTTTTGGAAAGACGGGAAACTCTTATTTACTGCTGGTGGGAATAATAAAAAAAAATGGTACAGACACTATGGAAGGCAGTCTGGCCTTTCTCAAAAAGTTGGAAATAGAAATTCCATTTGACCCAGTAATTCCACTACTTGGAATATACTTTAAAGAAACCGGAGCCAATTGAAAAACTATGGTACATTCACACAATGGAATACCACACAACACACAGGAGTAATGATTTTGTAAATCACCACCTAATTTGGGAGGGACTCGAGAGCATTATGCTGAATGAACTCACTCAGTCCCCAAAGGACAAATACTATATAAAACCATTATTGTAGAATGAGTATGAGAAGGTGGGTAGAGGTGGATTAGGAGTAAGAATGGGTGGAGGGTGGAGGGTGATTAAGCATAGGCTCACACAATTTGATGAGTGGAGGGGGGATGAAAGAAATGGGAAAGATCTGGTATGAAAAACAATGTATTAAGAACTTTTAAATAAGCCAGTATTTAAAAAAAAGAAACCAGAGCCATGACTCAAACCAATGTATGCACACCCACGTTTATTGCTGCATTATTCAAAATAGCAAAGAGATGGAATCAAGCCAAGTGCGCAACAACAAACGAATGGACAGAGAAACTATAGTACATTAACACAATGAAATATTATGCAGTATCGAAAAACAGTGAACTCATAAAACATGACACAGCATGGGGGAGCCTGGAAAGCATTATGCTGAGTGAAATGTATCTGTCACTAAAGGACAAATAAATACTGTATAACACAGCTGTTATCAAATAGGACAGAGGGAGAGGGGAGAGAGAATGGGAAGAGAGTGGAGAGATAATGAACCCTATTAAAGCACTGTACTAGAACAGATGAGGGGAAGAACTGTCTGAAAGGAATGTATGATTAGGCATTATACATATGACAACAATGTGGAACAGGGATGCATTGCAGGGAAGGCTGGGTGAGGAGGAAAGAGAGGGCACAAAATGTACAACAATAATAGAAAAACAAATTGCAATTCCTGACAGGGACAGAGTAACCAGTAAGCAAGGTAAGTATGGGTTTGCTTGTGTTTACTAATCTATATGAAACAGTTTCACAAGTTTTTCACAGTTAAAGGTAAGCCCATGCTCCTCTTGCTTATTGGCTCATTTGTCCCTGATCGTAACACTAAACAGTTGATTTAAAAAAAAAATCAGCAAATTACATGCTACAACACTAGGTGTAACACATATTATTAAAGAGAAAATGTTCCCAAAGATGGCCATTAAGTGACGTTTGTTGTAACTCAAATATAGTGTGTGCCAAGGACTACTTGTATACACTTCTTGAAACTTTAAAGTTTGAAATTATCTTCTCATTACATTTGGAGCAAAATACCAAAAAGATCACTTCAGGTCCTTTAAAACACAAGGCTACTCCAACTCTAATCCCCCTTCAAAGTCACATCTTCCTTGCCCCAGGGCCTTTGCATGTGTTGTTTCCACGGTTTGTAGAGCTCCTTCCCTATGCTTTACCTCAGTGAAGGTGAATACTCTACCATTTAAATCTTGGTTTAAATGCCACTTCCTCAATCCCTCTTGTTGTGCTGTCAAGTAGGAACTGACTCATAACTGACCCTCCACTAGGATTTCAGAGGCAGCAAATAGCACAGGAGACTGCCCAAGTTTTGCCCACAGAGCAGCTGATGGATTTGAACCATTTGCCTTTGGGTTGGCAGCAAAGCTTCTTACCACTGAGTCACACAAGAGCTCCCTCACCAGGTTAAATTCCTTCTTTCCTAGAAGTGTGCTTTTGGCAAGTACGATGATGTGACATTCTACACTGACTCATGTGATTATCCATTTAGTGCTCTCCTCCTCTGCTAACCTGTAAGTTTTCTTGGCTTTCAATTCCTATAGCTGCAGCACACTTTCTGGGGTGAAGAACAGCCACTGAAAGGATTTTAATTACTGTACTCCAACACTTTATTTTCTCTGAGACTTTGATCTTGTCAACCTCAGTTTGAGCAAACACGTTACACTACCTGGTAGGAAAATCACCCCACAGAGGGTGAGGGAGCTGCTGTATTTATGTTCAAATAAACAAAATGGAATGAGCACATTGACATGTAAAATGATGACCCTTAATGACTTAAAACAACTGATGTTAGTAATTAGGACTATTTTCATAGTACCAAGGAGGTGATTAAAAAAAAAGTTAAGTAGGGAGTAATTAATTTCACATAATAGTCACACTGGGACCTATTGTGAGATCTGATGTTAATGATGTGCTTCTCTTCTGTAATTAATTTTTATGTTCTGTCCTGAGGGCTCCCCACCACCTTCTTCTCAGCTGCTCCTTAATCAGCACATCTAGCTCTTCCAGCCCTACCTGTGTCTGTCTGTCCAACTTTTTCCATAAAGAAAGAGACCTGCAAACTGATAACTCCCAAAGCCAAGACGGCACTTTACTTGCTGAAAGAGGAAATAAACTGATACAAGCAAGAATGGATTTTTGGAAGCAGCATGTGTCCCTCTGTGGTTTTCAAAGCTCAAAAGCTGAGAGCCTAAGGGTGAAGGGCAGTGCTCAATAAAGAGAAGGACAGGGAACTAGGAAGCATCGGATGGGTTCAAGTCTTTTTTTTTTTTAATTATAATTACATTTTATTAATTTTCATAAACATTTACAGAGATTTTGGGTTTCCATTCATTCATTGTTGCACTATTCTCTCTACCTTCCTCCCAGTTTGTTCTTGTCCAAATGCCACAGTGCTTGTCAAAGCCAGTTCTGAGTAATCTTCTTTGTCAGTGTATCCTTTGCCATTCCCTATCACTCCTCCCTGAGAGAGACTTCACCCTGAGTCATAAGGAAAAGGGGACGGCGTATTCTCTTAGCTACTTCCTGCTGAAAAGGGACGCTGTGGGTTTCAGGGTGAAGATCTTCTCTCACTACTCTAAGGGTTCAAGTCTTACTACTACCACCATTCACTTGGCCAGCAAGTAATTTTCTCTTGGCTCATTTGTCACAGTTCTTAAAATGTGGACAACACCTTGAGTTCTAAAAGGTGAGGGCTGAAGTTGGATGACCCATGGCTTTTACAGTAGGAAACACTGGAAGTTATAGAAAAAATTTTGATAGGAATTAAAACAGAGCACAAAGGTCAGAGGCACCACAGAAGAAAGGTGTGAAAACAAAACAAACAAACAAAGGCGTGGCAATCTGGTCCCATAACAATCACGCCAAGAAAGCCTGAACAGAGCAGATCTTCCCCAGAGCACATGGGCCCACTGTGAGTCCAAAGACTCAACAGCAACAAGTTGCATTTTTCTTGTTGTTGTTTTGGTCATGTAAACACATTGTTTAAGATTAAATAAGCCCACTTTTTCCAAAAAGCAAACTCCTTCTGCTCTTGAGTCCCAGCATTTTCTTTCAGATGCCTAAAAAAACCCCAAATGTTTCAAAGCCAGTATTCCCACTTGCCTATTAAAGATAATGCACGACATTAGAGAAAACACTTGTTCCCCCTGTGCAAGGAAGCAGCATGAGTCCTCCAGAAAGATGTTAGGAAGGTGAAGTATTACAGAGAGTAAAAATATACTCAAGTGGTTGTTTCAGGGGGACAAAGCAGTCATGTGGCGAGTCACAGAGGAAAGCCAGGGTCAGAACGAAGTGTGGCCTTCCAATAGCGAAAAATGAAGAAGATTCCCTCATGTGCTCCCGGCTAGAAATGGATTAATCACTCACTAGGCAAGGCAGGCCCAGGCTTACTTGTGCACACTTTCGAATCTGTGGTCAACAGTTTCACAAGAGGAGTCATTAGGAAAACCTGTGGCATTGTTCCTTGCAGATGTGTAAGTAAACACAAGTAAACCCTTGTTTGCCTTACTTACTGGGTAGCCAGTTCCTGTCAGGAATTATAAATTGGGAAAGAGGCTTTGATGTTTTAGGGAGGTGCAGTGAGGTTCAGAGACAGATGCCAGTTAGACTTATGAAGAATCTTTGAAATGGTGAAAAGCATGAAACTGTTCCTTACAGATTCGTAAATAAGCACATGTAAATCCATGCTCACCTTGCTTCTGAGTAACCTGACCCTGCTCACAGATCATGCGCAGGATGTTTGGAGCACCAATGTCCCACCCACTGCTCTCAGAGGCAGCTTCCATCTCAGAAGGGGGTGGTCTCTCAATATAGAAGCGTCTTAGCAAAAAAAGCCTAGTAATTCATGTCCTGCATGACCTGTAGCCAAGACACTAGCGTGGGCTGCTCAAACATGTCCTCCCTTGAGAAGCATTTGCCCAAGGAAGTATGATGTTCATATACAAAGACACTCTGGACAGTGGCAAACTTCACACCAGGGTTTCGAACCAGTTATTTCTGGTTCAGTCATGGCCAACAAAATAAAACCAGATGAACCAAAATTTGCAATCTTTGAATATTTAGAACAAGAACCAAATGGAGAAGATAATGGGTTGACATCCTGCAAGAGACATTCTCTCCCTCTGAGAAATAGGGGACTCATTGCATACCAACCAAATATCTTGCCTGGCAGAGTTGAAATGTGATGAATGAAATGTGATGAATCTGTGATGCCCTGCTCACAGATGTCAGGTGGTTATGCTGCCTTGAATGTGTGTCTCTGCAGTGTTATACCAATAATCCAATGTTCGGCATCAAGTTTTGAAAATGGCTCACTACACCTCTTCCTTGTCTCCCATTCCAGAAATTTGGCCTGTAATTTTTTTTTCCATTCCTGTTGCAGGTGCTCTCATTTTACAAATTCAAGTCCATTCTCATTTGGCATTATCAACCATTACTGAAACCATTTGGACCAGTTTGAATCTGCTTCACCTGAAATGACAGGCCACTAAACTATCTCTCCCTTAGTCAGATGTATGCCAGAGTAAAACTGTACTCCTTAAAAATTTTCAATGGCTGATTTTTCCTAAATAGATTGTAGATTGCCAAGGCTTTCTTTTGATGTACCCCTGGGTAGACTCAAATCTCCCAACTTAAAGTTTTAGCAGCTAAGTGAGTTAGCTTTTTGCATCACCCAGGGAATTCTTTTGCCACACTCAAAAACTTATTGCCATTCTCGCTTTGGCAGCACGTATACTAAAATTGAGAAGATATAGAGAAGATTAGCATGGCCCCTGAGCGAAGATGACACACAAATTCGTTAAGTGTTCCATATTTTTTGGTACTTAAAAGCTGCTAGAATCAACAGGGAACTGCCAGAAACTGAAGTTGGATTCAGAACTGGCTTTTGAAATATATTGTGAAGTCAGATGAATTTTGGCTGAAAAAAGAAAATATCACAAAGACGTTTGTGTTTTATTGACTATGCAAGAGCATTTGGTTGTATGCATCAAAACAAATTATAGCCAAAATTGAGAAGAATAGGAATCCTAAAATACTTAACTGTACTCATGAAATCAATACAAAGGCCAAAAAGCAGTTGGTCAGACAGAACAAGGAATATTGCACAGTCTAAAATCAGAAAAGGTGTACATCAGGGTTGGGTCCTTTTCCCATCCTTAATCAATAAATATACTGAACAAATAATTTGAGAAGCTGGGCTATATGAAGAAGAATATGGCATCGGGATTGGAGGAAGACTCATCAACAACTTGTATTGTACAGATGACCGAACCTTGCTTTCAGAAAGTGAAGATTTAAAGCAATTCGTGAAGAAAATAAAACACTACAACCTTCAATACAGATTACATTTCATCATTAAGAAAACAAAATCCATTGCAATCCCAGAGGTGCATGGTTCAAATCCACCAAAAGCTCTGCTGGAGAAGGAGGAACAATCTCCTCCGGTACCAGTTCAATCTGATTTGATGATACACACACACACACACACACACACACA
>NW_006399812.1:2740600-2761207 GCF_000299155.1 Elephantulus edwardii | reverse complement strand
CTTGGAGAGGGACATCATGTTTGGCAGAGTGGAGGGGCGGCTAAGGAGAGGAAGACCTTCAATGAGATGGATCGATTCTGTGACATTTGAGATGGCTAGGTTGGCACAGGATAGAACAGAGTTTAGAGCTCTTGTACATAGGGTCGCTATTAGTCACAAATGACTTGATGGCACATAACAACAACAACAAAGAAGAATCTAAGACTTTGACTTTTGGTATCAGTGAAGGTTATATTATATGTACCATGGGTTGTCAAAAGACAAGTTAATCTGTCTAGAAGAAAGTCCAAGCAGAATGCTCTGTAAAGGCAAGGAAGGTGACACTTGATCCCACATATGCTGGGCACATGTTCAGGAGGGGAGGTTCCAGAGCTTGGAAGAAGACATCAAGTTGGGAAAGGTAAAGGGTCAATGACAGAAAACAGGACCTTAAATAAAGAGATTGACACAGTGAGTGTAACGATGGGTTTGAGCATGTTGGAGCTCATGAAGGTGGCACAGGAAAGGTCAAGGTTCATTTCTAGTGTTCATAGAGGCCCTATGTTTCATCAACTCAACAGCACCTAACAACAACATGGATGAATTTGCACAAGAGGTAAGACTGGGTCGATTGCCACTCTGTCAATAGGTTTCCTGAAGCCACAGCAGCTCCTTGCCACTGGTTTGGAGCTTCCTTTGAAGGGAACTAAGATTTCAAATAATAATTAAGGGAGAGGTTTATGCTTATCCTCACCAAAGCCCTGGGGATGATCCAAGACTGCTGAGCTTCACAGGGTGGGTCCATACAAAACCCCCTCTCCACTCTCAGTAGCTATGATGGTCTGTGATGCAGGAGAGGGTACAAATTGCACATGGCTTTTTCTTCCTCAGTTGGCTATTGAAGTTGTGGAGCCTGCATCTCCTCTGGAAGAGATTCTGATGTTTCTATGAGGCACCTTGCAGATACTTGAGAGGAGTGAGCATAAGGGATATGTAGTGTTAGTCTTAAAGTTAGCTTTCTTTTAGCCATCACAGTTAGTTCCCTCTGGTCTTCATCCATCTTAACTGCAGGCACATGGTCTTGCATGTTAGTATGGTCTTGCAAATCACCAACAGCAATGGGACTAGGATAAGACAAAGAGTGCTTTCCACACTGGGCAGCAAGACTTGAGGTGAGCAAGTCTTGTGGGAACAAGTCTTGAGGGAGACTGGAGTAAGACCTTGGTGAGCACAAGCCCCTGGTGATGGTGGTGGAGAGAGTGTAACATTGCTGTGGAGAAACTGTGGCAAGGCATGACCTGAGGCTTCTCATATTTGTCCTGGCCACAGTTAAAGTTTTTTGCTATTCTTGTAGATGCTTGAAGGAGAAGCTGACTTTTAACTGCTCTGAGACAAACCTTGCTGCATTATTTGGATTTGACTTCTGAACTGAAACTAGAGCCTGGACTAATTGGGAAACTGTGCCTTGGAATTTGGGCTAAAACCCGGGCTTGTATTAGGCGTATTCTTTGCCTCTCCTACTCTCTAACTTACTTCCATAATAAATCTCATTCTCAATACCACAGAAACAAAATTAAACAACTCATTTCCATCAAGTAAAAACCAACTCATAGCTAATGTTCCAGTGGGTTTTCAGAGACTGTAAATTAAACTGGAGGAAATTATCCATCTTTTCTCCATAGAGTAGCTGGTAGAGTCAAACCACATGCCTATAGTTTGGTTGCACAACTCCTTAATACTAGGCCATCAGAGCACAATAAATCTTTTCAGTTTCAGAAACCTTAGGGGGAATGCAGAATGTAGGGAATGACATCTTAAGTCTGTATTTGGAACAGCCTGTTCTTTGTGCCTGTATCCCGATCTGAGAAATCACTTCTAATTCCAGCAAAAATGCAACTTTACTGCTTTCGTTCACCTATTGACCTGCTTAAACACTCAGGCACACTTACTACCCATGATGAATTTTTTTAATGACTCATAACTAAACCAAAAAGGTCAGAGTCCAGTGGTTCAACTGCTGAGCAAAATGTTCATGTTCCCTTCTTATTATCTCCCTGTCTTCTGTGACCCTAGCTACTTCCTTTTGATTCACATTAATTATGATCCTGAATACACCCACATACATACAGTCATACTCACTTTATGCTGTTTCTGATTCCCTAGGCACATCACACTGTCTTGTACTTGTCATTTTCATCCTATGAGCATTATTTTTCTTTTCTTTAAAAAATCCATTTCTGATAGTCTTGGGAGAAGATGTTTTCTTTATTCAGCCTGAGCCTTTTGTAATTTAATTCCATTAAGGTCTAAATGGAATATACTCGAATACTCATCAAAGTACTCTCCTTGCCCAAACACATTCCACCGGCAGGTAAATGAGTGCCCCTTAAGTGGGATCAAACAGCACTGGGAGTTTCCATTCAGGAAGCAGGCAAAGGCTTAATGAAATAGTTCTTGTGTACTCAACCGAATTATGTGTTTAATTCAGGAGACTGGAGGCTAGTAACTAGCAAACAAAATATGTATGAAACACTTCAATCCTAACCATGCCTGATTTTTCCAGGGAAAACATTCCTAAGAAGACAGACAATCCTGGATCCTTTGGGGTTTGTTTTTATTTTTGTTTCTGCATGTGTTTATACCAATATATCAATTTTAGGGGGAAAAAACAAACCCCACCTTAGTTTCACCTGATTAAGAAGGGGGTCTTATCTCTAGCTATCAAAATGCATTACTGGAAGGCGTGAAGCCTCTCTGGAGGGAGAGGGACTATTGAGAGTGAGGAGTTTTAAGGGTCCCTCAGGGAGAGGAGCTGAATGGATGCTCACCCTGACCTGCTGTTGTCGTTGTTGAACGGTGTTCCCGATCCTGACTCATAGCAACCCCATATGACAGAGGAGCAGTCCCCACAGAGCTTACTACGCTGTGAATCTTTAAGGAGCCTTGGTGGCATAATGTGTTATGTATCGTGCTGCTAGCGGAATGGCTGGCAGTTTGAATCCATGAGCTGCTCTACTGGAGAAAGACAGGAAGTCTCACCCTCTGAAGACTTACACCCTTGGGAACTTGGAGGCGGGTCTCTGTGAGCTGGAATCCACTTGATGACAGGGGTATTTTCTGTTTGTTTGTTTGCTTTTAATATTTGTGGAGAAAGATTGTGAGGTCTTTCCTCCCATGGTGCTGCTGGTTGGTCAAGCCTCCAGGCTTTCAGCGAGCAGCCAAAAATGTAATTACTGTACTCCAGAGCCCCTTGCCCCACATTGTTGTTGTTGTGAGCTGTAGACTCAGAACCAACTGATAGGTGACCCTCCAGTGTGTTCTCAGGGTCAGTAAATAGCATGGGAGGAGCTTGCCCATCCTTCTCCCTCTGACAGCTGGTTTATTCGAACTGAGTGCCTTTAGGGTTGCTGTGCCGCTTCTTACCACTAGGCCATCAGAGCTCTCTCTGGTGCTCGACACACTAATGTTCTGCATTTTAAACTGAGTTGTCCTGAGCCTCTCCATGCTCAGTATTGTGCATATCCCACAGGAGCTCTGGGGGAAACTAACTTAGAAGCACTGGCTCCTACAAGTGAAGGAAAGCAGAGGTTGAACCCTTCCATTCAGTCAATGCATGAGTCTGGGGCCTGGGTCACGCTGCCTCACTCTGCACTCCCAGCATCCAGCACAGTGTCCAGCAAACAGCAGGACCTTTAACTCTTTGGATGACTGGATGGATGAATGAATGAAAAGGGGCAAAAGTTAGATGTGCAAGGGCGCACACACAGTTCCGAAATACTACATTTAGACTCTAGACCAAATGTGAGATGAATCAGGAGAGCTGGTGGTTTCTATGGACATGAATGTGCAAACTTTCACTGAGGGAATCCAAGAACTAAATTTCTTAAGTTGTGACATCTACCCATTTACTGTTTTCCCCCTGAAACTGATGTGACTCCAGGACATCAAAAATCTTTGGCTTTTCTGAGAGAGACTAAACAATTTAGAAGCTTTCTGTCTGGAAAACATGAAGAATAAACAAAGACTTTTTAAACTAAAATTCTCCAGATTTCCAACCAAAGAGCAGAGAGTGTACATTAAAGTTTGAGAAGATAATTTCTAGGAAAATACAAGTATGTGGACCTATGGACAGAAAATGTAAAGGATATCATTATGCCAAAAAGATAAAAATAGAAATATGAACCTAGAGCAATACTAACAAGATAAATGTTAAGTGAGCAACACAGGCAATCCAAAAGCTCTACTAGCCACAGGCTACCATATAAATCTGTCCTAGACGTTGTGCAACTAGAACACTCCTAAGCAAGAATGGTTACACTTTGTCTCACATCCTTTAGATATATTGTCATATGGGACCAGTCCTTGCAAAAAGATCTCATGCTGGGAGAGATGGAGAGTCAGTGAAAGTGAGGAAGGCCCTCAACAATACAGACTGACATAGTGACTGTAACAAAGGACTTGACCATGGCAGAGACAGTGAGGACAGGACATGGTTCTGATCTGCTGCCATGGGGTCACTATGAGTCACAGTGGACATGAAGGCATCACCACCAGTAACTACAATAGCTACAATGGAAAAGTAAAACAATACAGGCAAAACTGATCTTAATCTATTTTATTCCAATTAATATAAAAAACAACCTATCATTTCAAATTGTAATCAGTATAAAATTGTTTAGATGGTTTGTAACTTTTTCCTACTAAATCTTTGACATTCAAGAGGTAGTTTATACTTACAGTGCTTCTCCACTCAGATTTGCCACAGTTCAGGTGTCCCATAGCCACCTATGGTCTGCGGCTACTACATTTTTCAGTGTAGGTCTAAAACAACGATGTATGTATGTTCACAAGGAGAATCATTAAAGGAAGTAGCAGATTATGAATGAATCTCCTTTACAATTATTTTGGTGTTGTCTAATTCCCCTGGGCTCCTACCATATTGATTTGACAATGTCGTCATTCACAGTATCTGTCACTCCCAGTGTGAGCACGTGATCCTAGCCTTCCAATCATAACTCACAGTAATGTATAAGGAGCACATGTGACCAAGCAAGACCAATTAGAATCCTTCTCTATAACTGATGTGTAGAAGACTGAAGGGACATGGGAAGGAATGAATGGTTTCTCCTTTCCCTCGGTTTGTTATGATGAGCTGAGCCAAACTACTCCTGTACCCTTTACTTTATTCCTGAATCTTAGCTTTACCAATGTATCCTGTACATTCTTTCATTTGCTTAGGCTAATTTGAATTGGGATTCCGTTGCCTGCATGAGATAGCATCATGATTAATAGCTCTGGCCCACTGCCACAGTCTCCCACAACATGCCTGCGGACCAGCATCTAAGGCAGCACAGCAGGCTAACAGAGGGACCATTGACCAGACTCAAAAGGCAGGACTGACATCTTGTAGGTTACTAATGACATGGTCCACTCTTGCTTTGTAGCTGCTATTCCCTCCCCGCGTCGCCCCTCTCTTTTCATGTTTCTGCCCTTCCACCTCTCACCAGTGGGCAGACGTGTGCCAGGAAGCTGAGCTGCTGCACCTCACTGCTGAGGCCTGCAGCCCCTCTGAGCTCTCCATCCCATGTCTGCTGTCTTCTTTCTCTTCCCCCTTCACGCCTCCCACCCTGAGAAATGGCATGGCACAGTGAGTTTGTCTTCCCGCTGCAGATCTGACTGGCCTCCTTGTGAACTATATAAAAGGCCTATTTTGAAATGCTGACCTTTGAGAATCAACTGAGTGTAGAAGGAGACTGTTCCAGAAGGGAGGTTATAAACACAAAGATGACACTCTCCTCCTCTGCTTATGTACAAGATATTCCCAGCAGTACAGCAAAGATGTATTCTATTCACCCAGGAACTCGCCACTTCAGTCACTAGTGATTAACCCCTTGAGGAGCTATGACACCAAAGCTTCAACTTGGCCTTGAATTTATAGTATAGGATAAAGTAGTTATCTTAAATATAAATTTAAGTTGACAATCTATGCTGTTTTTAAAGAAACAAACAGCGTGTTCTTTACTAACATAAGCATCAATCAGTTCTCCCTTCCGTATAAGCCTGAAAGTGTAACTTCTCTCCTCAGGAAGTTTCAGACAGACATTGGCAGTGTTTCCTTTGGGTTCGTGATAAATATATCCCCATGACAACAATTTATTCACTGTAGTTATAATGGATAGGCTTATGAAATATTAAATAGCCTCCCTGAAAGTCCACAGGGGCCTAGAGAGGGCCTCTCCACACTACCTCCACATGAAAGGAGTTTACAAGAGAGAATAATTAAAATTCACATTTCAAATTATTTTTGCTCCCCTTATGAAGTTCAGCAGCTAATTAATGTCTGAATGTGCTTAATTTTTTAAGTGATATGGAAAAATAATGAGTGAAATTCATATAGAGCCATTAGTGGCTCCCCCCCTCCACTGAACTGTCTCAGAACTTGTGTCAACCAGCCTGCTGCCTGAGATAGAGTGCTCTCTAAACACGTTCATCCCAGCTTTGCTCATGATTCTCCAGAACAAGGCACCCTGGTGGCAAAAACGGTTAAGCATTCTGTTTCTAGTAGAGGAGGTGGCAGTTCGAAGCTACCCAGCTGTCCCAAAGGACAAAGACCTAGTGCTCTGGTCCTGTAAACATGACAGCTGGGAAAGAAATTCTACTCTGTCACGTGGGGTTGTTATGAGCCAGAATGAATAGCACACAACACGAAGGCTCTGAACCAACCCAGGGAGCAGCTCTCCTATCTCTTACCCCAGTCATAAAGGCAGAACTCAGGTCTCTCTCTGTCCCTCTTTAGTTAGAGGAGGACAGGTAGGTGGGTCTGCAGGGATTCACTAGAGCCACCTGATCCTTGCTGATGCACTCAGTTGCCTCAAGTCCATCCCATGATGAACTTGGTATGTCGAATGGAAATGTGCTCTGTTAGGTATTCAGGGATGGATTTTCCAGAAGTAGATCACCAGGTCTTTCTTTTGAGGTACCCTTGGTATTCTAGGGTGAATTGTGAACTCCAGAAACACACGTTGTTAAGTCCTAACCCCTATATCTGTGCAGTTCTGGTGGTATAATTCTGGAGGGTATTGAGCTGCTTGGAAGAAAGAGGGGCCAGATACTTTGCTGGAGAAGGAGGGGCAATCTCCTCCTGTACCATCAATCCAATTTGACGATACACATACAAAAAAGAATAAAATAAAATAAAATAAAAATTTTTAAAAAAATTCAAAAAAAAGAAAAGAAAGAGTCTCTTCCCATTAAGGTTTACAGCCTCAGAAACCCAGTGGAGGCTCATGAGGAACGGGGGCCGATTCCACAGGCGTGAGTGATACCTGTGGGTATAATCCTACTTGAAAACAGATTTTCTTTGTTACATTAATGAAATGAGATTAATTAGAGCATTGTAAGTCAATCTCACTTGAAATCTGAAAGAGATTAAACAAGCAAGTGACAAGAGCAGAGATGAGGGGAAAATAATACCAAGTTATGGGACGTTTGTCCAGGGCAGAAGCTCAATGATACAGAGACCTTCTTCCTCTAGAGCTGAGAGAGAAAGACTTCCTCTAGAGCCAGCACCCTGAACTCAGACTCCTAAATGGTGGGGAAAAAAGACTTATGTTTGTTAAAGCCACTCACTTGCTGTATTGCTGTTTCAGCAGCACTGTCTAGTACAACTGCATAGACTTGAACTTCCAAGCGGCCAGGCAGCAGCTGAGCATGCCAACCACCTGCACCACCACAGGTTTCCCGATGATGCAAACATCTGCAGAACTAGGATTTGTTCTGACTCCTGGGAGTTGAGTCCCATATGGAAAAATCTTTGCGGCCAAATGGCCATAGGCTTTCCCTAAAAAGCTTTCTAAGAAACTCTGGCAGGTTATTTAGTGTTATCTGAGCTTCACTTTCTCATCTTTATAACGGGAAGAACAGCCATACCTGCCTGGTTCAGTACTGCAAGAGTTACCAGAGGTAATGCAAGTCTCTATGATTTGTCTCTTTGCCTCCAGTCTACAGAAAGTCACTATTTTCTGATCCGTTTTTCCCTTCACTGTGGATCACTTTTAATTGTGTCTGCTTCTTCTTTTGTAAACAAGAATACACTCTAGAGAATTTAGAAAAGTAAAAAAAAAATAATAATTGAAAATTTTTCCATGGACTCATTGCCCAAAGCCACCACTAGTTTAAATAATGAGGTACAAACCTGATTCAGGCCAGGGCCTTTCAATTACTTGCTATGCATCTGGAAGTTGGACAATGAATAAGGATAGCAGAAGAAGAACTGATGCTTTTGGGTTACGGGTGGAGAAGAGTACCAAATATCCCATGGACTGCTAAATGGACAAATACAACCTAGAGAAAGTGCAGCCAGGGTACTCGTTGGAGGTAAGGATGGTGAAACTTCATCTCACATATTTTGAGCATGTTTTTAGGAGAGACCAGTCCTTCTAAAAAGACATCATGCTTGGAAAAGGTCAACAAAAGAGAGGAAGACCTTCACTGGCATGAATTGACACACTGACTGTAACAAGGGACTCAAATATATCAGGAATGATGAGGACAGCACAAGAGAGCACAAGGTTCAGATCTGTTGTTCATAGAATCGTTTATGAGTTGCAGCCTGCTAGATGGCACCTAACAACAACAACAACAACAACTTCTGAGTATGGCTGAATTTTATATACTTGAGATGATGCTGTTGATCTAAATCTGCATAGGTTTTTTTAATTTCAATTTTACCATTAGGTGCATTTCCCCATGATACTCTGTAGTCTCCAGAAAGAAATCACTGTAATAGCTGTGCATTAGTTCATCCACTGGGTTTAGTTAACCACACCAAGCTTTTAAGACATCTCAGCTTCCAATTTACACCAATAGAAATAGCACTGTGGTGAGCTAAGATTTTGCTTCAATTGAGATTATTCCTTTAGGAGGGGTTCCACAAGTAGAATTATAGGGTTCAGAATGTATTTCAAGGGCTCACAGACTGCAAATGGCATTCACATACACGCTACCATGTGTGATACGGAAAGCCCATTTCATGTGTCCATGAATTACTTCATAAAACATTTTTTTCTAAGTTAAACAGTGAGAAATGACTTGTGTTTACTTGCAGTTTTTCTTCCATTTCTATAGTTCGCTACCATTTTGTTGTTGCCATTGAATTGATTTCAACTCGTGAGTAGACAGAACCACTTCAAGCTTGAGATTTTGGGGAAGAAGATCACCAGACCTGTCTTCTGAGGGGATCTAAACCAGCAACCTCTTAAGCTTAACTGTTTACGGTACTCAGGGACTCTGAGCTCCTATTGTTGTTGTTATGTGCCACCGAGTCGCTTGCGACTCACAGCGACCCTATGTACAACAGCCCTAAACTCTGCTCTGTCCTGTGCCAATCGCACTGTCTCTGACACTCCCATGCCAATTATCCTAGTCACTGAATCAATCCACCTCATAGAGGGCCTTCCCCTCCTGTGCTGTCCCTCCACCCTCCCAAGGATGATGTCCTTCTCCAAGGACCAGTCTCTCCTCACAACATGTCCAAAGTATGTTAGACGGAGCCTCAGAATCCTTGCCTCCATGGAGCCACCCGGTTTAACCCTTTAGGACAAATCTGTTTGTTTTCCTAGCAGTCCATGGTACTCTCAATACTCTTCTCCAGCACCACAGCTCAAAGGCATCAATTCTCCTTCTATCCTCCTTGGTCATTGTCCAACTCTCTGGTGCATAACAAGTGATTGTGAAGACCATGGCCTGTATCAAACACACCTTAGTCTCCAGAGAGACACCACTGCTCTTCAGTACTTTGGAGAGGTCCATAACAGCAGACTTTCCCATGGCAATGTGCCTTTTAATTTCCTGGCTACTGTTGCCAAGACTGTTGATTGTGGAGCCAAGCAAACTAAAGCTGTGTACAATCTCAATCTCTTCACCATTCATCCTGATGCTGCCAATTGGTCCAGTGGTGAGAATCTTTGTCTTCTTGACATTGAGCCTCAATCCATATTGTAGGCTGCAGTCCTTGACACTCTGCAGCAGGTGCTTCAGGTCCTCTTCAGTTTCAGCAAGCAGGGTTGTGTCATCTGCATAACACAGATTGTTGATAAATCGTCGACCAATCTTGACCCCACATTTCTCCTCATAGAGCCCAGCCTCCGGATAATCTGTTCTGCATATAGGTTGAAAAGGTGTGGAGATAGGATGCATCCCTGGCATACGCCCTTCCCAATTTTGAACCATGCAGTGTTCCCTGGCTCTGTTCTATTAGATCAAGGGCTGGTCAATGGGAGACAGATGTGAAGGGAGTAGGTAGAAGTGGATGGGTATCCTGGTGGATGATGTAGCAGGGAAATAAGTGGGTAGAGACATGTATGCCAAAGGCAGGGACAACACTGACACTAATGGTTAACTCCACAATAAGGGATATACCTTTAACTTGCTGGTCTGTCTGATACTTCTCTAAATCTGAACATTCACATTAAGACAGACTAGGAAAAAGGATTGGCCATCCACTTCTGAAATAGCAGGCCTCTGAAAATCCTATGTATATGAGCTCCTATTAGCCATATGTAATTCCCTTCCTGTTCCTTCACCTAAATGAATGCTTTCTGGCACTGGATCTTATTGTCTACCATGCCAAAGAACCAGCTAAGAGCCTCAACCTAACTCATTGTCATCAAGTCAAAACAGACTCAAAGCTGACCCTCCAGTAGGTTTTCAGAGGCTTTAAATCGCATGGGAGGAGAGTTTGCTCATTTTTCTTCCATTGAGCAGCTGGTAGCAAACTTCCTGCCTTTGGGTGAATTTAAAATTCAGCTTTGACTTGGCAGCACAGCTCCCAACCCACTAGACCACCACAGACTCTAGAGGAGAAAGGCAATCTGTATTAAACTAACTTTAATCAAAGTAATTATCAAGTCAGAATTTGAAAAAAATAACAGAGAAAAGTCTCAGCTTTAAAATATGGCTAGATGTTTGCCTATAGTAAAGATACTATTTTCTGCAAACAACCTTGCCAGTTTGAGTGTCCTTTAATTTTGTTTATATTTTTGTTAAGTAAAAATAAATTTAATCTGTCCATATTTTCTTTTTAACCAAACATGTTAACCAAACAGGTAACATCTGAAAGGGTGGCAGTTGACTCCACTAGAGACACCACGGAAAAAGTCCTGGTGATTTGCTCCTGGAAATCAAGCCACTAAACACACTGCAGCATTTCACGACTCGACTCTGATACACAAGGGCCACACAGGATTCAGAGGAAACTCAGTAGCAATTGATGTTTAACTTTTTACAAACGTTTATCGTTTCCCCCTTATTTAATATAGATAATAAAGGTGATTTTTTATATAAAAATATAAATACATATATATTATATCCTTTAAACCTATCTGGAATTGAAAATTGAAATTCATTTCATAGGGCAAGAGGGTCCGGTACTACAGTGGCTAAAATGCTAAATTGCTAACAGAAAGGTTAGTGGTTCAAACCCACCAGCCATTTTTCAGGAGAAAGAGGAGACAGTCTGCCTCTGTGCAGACTTACAGCCTTCAAGTCCCTACAGTGCAGTTCTTGCTCTAAAGGTCAGTATGAGAATTAAGTCCACAGCAGGGGATTTGGGTTGGGTTTGGCTTTAGGATATGGTGTTGCTTTTGTTGTTAGGTGCCATGGAGTGGCCTGTGACTCATAGCAACCCTATGTACAACAGCCCTAAACCCTGCTCTATCCTGTGCCAATCTTATTGTCTCACACCTACACCCATTACCCCAGTCACTAAATCAATCCATCTCTTCGAGGGTCTCCCTCTCCTGCGCTGTACCTCCACTTTCCCAAGCATGACGTCCCTCTCCAAGGACTGAACCCTTCTTGCAACATGTCCAAAGTATGTCAGATGAAGCTTCAGAATCTTTGCCTCCAAGGAGAAGCCTGGCTTCACCCTCTCCAGGACGAACTTGTTTGTTCTCCTAGCAGTTCGTGGTATATTCAATCAGATGTGTTATTTTTGTATTTGTTTATCACAATGTCTAACTATTTTCCTCCAACTACAGAATAATGTCTCCCTCTGCCCCTGAACTGTGTTGTTTCTTCAGTGTGCATTCAATTCTTCCACACGTGAGGGGGCTCTGCTGAGGCCAAGCCACACAGTGCTCATTCCACTTTCCTCCCTCTTCAGAACTGCTTGGTTATAAACTTCTAACACTAGAGAAACAGCTTGGTATTCAACACTATCTGCAGCCTTGCAGTAGAACAAAGTTTAGAGTTTTAATGACTTTTCTGGAAATTTCTAGAATGTAGATAACTGGGGGAGAAACCCCACAAACCCAAAATCAAACCCCTCCACTGCTCTTAAGTCAAGTCTGACTCATAGCAACCTTCCACTGAGTTTTCAAGACTTTACATCTCTGTAGGAGGAGACAACCCATCTTTCTCCGTAGGGTGAATGCTGGATTTGAACCTTAGGCCTTTGGTTAAGCAGCCTGACATGTTGTTATACATATCAACAGCACTTCTGTAAAATATGTATGATAAATGGTCATAAATATGACATAAAATCACATATCTCACTTTATGATAAATTTATTTCTTTATCATTAGCTATATTAACAACATGATTGGAATACAGGTGAAGCAAAGATTTTCAAAGCTGAAGGGATCCCAGAATCTATTTACTCTACTTCAATCTCTGTGAGGAAGATCAAGTCCAAAGAAGTGGAAAGACCTGGCCAGGTCCTCCCGCACTCAGCGGGGACAGAGCTGGAACTCAGAGCTGGTTCCCTGGACTTACACCCCTGCTTGTGCACACCCCCCGCACCACATTGACAAAGACCCCTGCTTCCCAGGACTCCCTGGCAGTCACAACTGTCCAGAAGAGATGATACTTTTTTGCAGACACTATTGAGGAGCCCTGACGGCATGGTAGTTAAACACTCAGAAGCTAACTGAATTGTTGATGGTTCTAATCCACTAGGCAGCTTCACTGGTCAAAGACCTATCAGTCTGCTTCCAAAAAGATTACAACCTAAAAAGAAAGAAAGAAAATCCACAAAGGCAGTTATATTCTGTCACAAGAGGTCTCTTTGAATCAGAATTGACTTGACAGCACACAACAACAGCAGCAATTCGTGTTTACGTTCCAAGCTCCCTGCTCCCCAAAACAAAACACCCAGCTCTCACCATAATCCAAAGAAAGTGCTAGAAGAAATGCTGCTCATTCTTCACATGGAATAGCACTTAGGGAATTAAAGTTCCTGGAGACTACCTTCTTCTTCCAGAAAGTCTGAAGACTGAAATAGTCTGAAATGTTATAAACTCAGGTTGTTGTTGTAGTTGTGTGCTGGCAATTCAATTCCAAGTCACAGCAATCTTACAAGGACAGAGTATAATGGGGTTTTCAAGACTAATTTTTATAAGATCAGACTACAGGACTTCTCTCTTGCCACTCTGACTGAGTTTACACGATCAACCTTCAGGTCAGCAGCTGAATGTCTAATTGATGCTTTCTGAAGGCTGCTTAAACTTTGATTGTCGTTGTTATTACTCTTGAGTTGGAAGCAATCCAAAGCTGACCCATAGTTAATTGCATAGGAGGATACTGTCCATCTTTCTCTCTTGGAAGAGCTGGTGGGTTTGAACTATAAGCCTTCAGGATTACAGTACAGCTTGTTACCACTATGCCACCAGAGCTCAAGCCTTGATTGTACCTATTTAAAATGTATGAAGAAACTCACATTTCTGAGGTAAAGAGAGCTCTGGTGGCACACTGGCAAGAAGCTATGTGGCCATCCCGAAGGCATGCAGTTCAAGGCCAGCTGCTCTGTGGGAGAAGGATGGGCAATCACCACCCAAGTGACTCTGAAAACCTGTCAGAGGGTCAGCTTTGGGTTGCTTCTGACTCTATGATACACAACAATTTAAAATGTATGAAGAAACTTACATTTCTGAGGTAAAGAGTTGTTAGAAGCCCTACCACAGAGTTCACAAAGAAGACAGAAAATCAATCATGGAAATTTAAGACAAATCACAACAAACTTTCCCCACTGTTCTTACTGGTTTACAGTCTAAACTGAAACAAGCTTATGGATCATACGGAAAAGCTTCTTGACTACCTATATTTTAAAATCAAAAGAATTTAAAGTCTACAGAGACAATATTCTATATCCTACTTTGGTGAGTAATGGGCGGGGTCTTAAAAATTTGTGAGTGGTCATCTAAGGTGTAAGTATTGGTATCTTCCTCTTCAGGCATAAGAAAGAGTGAAGAAAAAGACTTGAAGGACACATGGATCGTGTGATTCCTCATCTCCGTGCCCTAAGCCTGAAGAACTAGATGGTGCCCAGCTACCACTGCTGACTGCTCTGAAAGGGATCCCAGTCGGAGGTCCTAAATAGAGTAGGGGTAAATAGGCTGACTGGCATGGGAACCAAAATCACTTCCTACCTCAAATTTCAATCAAACAACAGACGGCCTAAAATTATGTAACACCACCAGAGAGGCATGAACTCTCATTCCTCAGTACAACCAACCAGGTAAGACCAAAAAGGGCTGTGTTTGCTCAGGAATTAGGCGCAGAAGGCAGGATGAATGGGGAGGAGTGTTTCACAAAAAAGAAAGAGTTGTTATATGGTGGGGGTTGCAGTCAGCAAAACAAAAATGCATATCAACCGTGAAATAAAAATGCAATTTGTTCTGTAAACTTTCAGCCAGCTACACAATAAAAAAGTTAAAGCTAAACAAAACGAATATCAGGCTATCCTTCTCCATGGTTTAAATCCTTATTTTTTGGTTCTGTAACATCCCTTAGAGCTCAGAAAGGCAAGAATGTCAAATCGGATGTAGACTTTGACTCTTCCTGTTTGCAGAAGAGCTTGGAATAGCATTACCCTCTCAAGAATGACCTAGGGATTTCTATTAGAACACTATATAATCATGAAAACTGTACATGGGTGTGTTTTACACACTCACAGAGACAGGGTTTACAGGAAATTAGAGGGTGCAGGCGGACTCCTTAGAACCCTGGAGATTTTGTCAAGATTCTAGCAAATCAATAGCAACCCTAAACAAAAAAATATTATAAATTGTCGAATTGGAACTCACTCATAACTAGCACTCCAGCAGATTTTCAGAGGCAGCAAATTGCACCAGAAGAGACAGCTTATCTCTTTCACCCGTGGAGCCACTGGTGGACTCAAACTGCCTTCCTTTAGGTTGGCAGTGCTGCCCCTTACCACTAAGGCACCAGAGCTCCAAAACTATGAGCACAGTTTAAAAAAAATCTCAGTTCACAGCATCGTCCTCATCTCCAACAGAGGCGCCACCGCCGAGTTAACAGAGCAACTCCCCATGAACTACACCACCAGGGCTCTGTCATACATTTGTAACCTCTTCCCTCAGCTGCTCTAGTGCCTGAGTGGAAAGGCATTGCACTAACAACCCAAAGGCACTGGGTTCAAGTCCATCACCAGCTTCTCAGAAAAAAGATGGACAATATCCACCTACGTGATTTACTGTCTCTGAAAATCTGCTGGAGGTCAGCTATGAGTCGGTTTCAGCTTTACGGTACATAACATACACATGACTTATAACTCAACAACTCTCAGCTGCCCAATTCCTCCCTTGAAAGGAAGGTCTTTGAAACAGTCACTTCTAGAAAGAGATCAGCTTTGTCAATATTAAAAACCATGGTCCATTGCTTCTCTTTTTATCTTAAACTCAAGAGGAAATATCTTCAGTCTTAATCTGCACCTCCAAACACAATAGAAACTTACGCGGTTCTTGAAGCCACTAACTCAACCACTTCTTGCATTAAAACTAGGCACTTCCACTCTAGTCTTGACTTTTTACTAACTGGCTTCATCTCCTGATAAGGGTTTTCATTGCTTGTGAGAAAGCCTGTCCCTGATCAACACAAAACATTGAAATTGTGGGGGAAATCTTCCGAAGCAGCCTCATCTGCAACCTGCAACGTTGAAAGTCCTCATGAACTGCTGCCCAGCTGCCCAGGAACCCACAGGCTTTGAAGAAGCAGGAGCTTAGTTGTCTGGTATTTTAGCATAAGTTTTCTGGGATATGTCTCTACCATAAAGGGGTTTCTCCACTGCTAAGTGTCTTAACCCCTGTAGCGTGGCATCTTCTTGGCACGAGAGACATCTGGAAAGTCAGACTGACTACAGAGGTGTTACTGTGCACAGCAGAACCCTTTTTAACTCCCATAATGCATCACACACAGGGTCAGCTTTCTACCCCACCCCAATTTCCGCAAGCCCTGCCCTAAGAGTGGCTTAAGTTGAAGAGTATTATTATTGGGATCAAATTACCAGGAAAAAGTTTCCTCTTTCATAATGACCTCATTAAAAAATAAGATAAGCTGAGAATCATAGATTATTTTTATCATCATTGTCCTCCTTTTTCCTTTTGGACTTCTTTCTTGGCTTTATCTTTATGAAGAGCAAATTAGCTGTGGCAGTTCTATCAGTGAGGGACGCTAAAGATCAAATTCCAGGAAAGAGTCGAATGGTTCATTATTATTTCGTATACTCCCCAAACTTGGCATGTTCTGAACTAAGAACAGGGATGATACATGCTTCTTTTTCCTTTCCAAGTTTATCTCCTGAGAAGAAACAAGAGAGAAGGGAAACAAATAGAACCTTTTATGGCCAATAGCAGTCAAGTGCAATATGAAACACACAGGGTTCTGGCACCTGGAAGTACAGGGTCAAATCCTTTGCTGAGTGACTGGCATAAGTGGTTGAACCACTCTGGGCCTCAGTTTATAAGTTACAAAGTGAGGATAACCAAAACCCTAAAAACTCATTAAGTTGGAATCCACTGACAGCTGATCCTTCAGTGGTTTTGTGAGAGGCTGTAAATTGCACAGAAGACAATTGCCTATCTTTGTCTTGTAGGGTTGCTGGTGGTTTTGACTCTCTAGAGAGGTGTTGCCTTTGGGTACAACAAGTTCATATACACAAAGCACTATCAACAGTTGATGGTACATGTAAATTCTCACTAAATGTGACCTATGAATACTAAAAGTTCAATACCCATGAGCCAAAATATTTCAGATCAAGGAACTACTACTAATAAAGCATTTTTTAATCGCATGCAACTGAACCTCATATAATGATTTATTCTTGGAATTCAGAAGAACTACTTTAAATAATCTTAAGGACATGAATAATTTTGCTCTTTCAGCAACAAAAATAAATACTCTTCTTTAACTTAAAAAAAGGCTCATTGTTATTC
Source organism: Elephantulus edwardii (assembly GCF_000299155.1). Taxonomy (NCBI): domain Eukaryota; kingdom Metazoa; phylum Chordata; class Mammalia; order Macroscelidea; family Macroscelididae; genus Elephantulus; species Elephantulus edwardii. The sequence goes on along the minus strand of NW_006399812.1, from coordinate 2,743,996 downwards.
TTGGTAGTCAATGGCACAAGAGTTGTTATTAAGAGGCGAGAAATCGTGACAGTTTTGACTTCACTCCCACTCTCAGAAGATGCCATCTAATTTCAAAGTGCAAACACACACAAAGGCAAGTGAATGAATGCCTTGTAAAAGCCAGCCCTCATCTCAATTTGCAGATGTCTTTCAAGAACCTATGTGTTATTTTTAGAGTTTATTTCTAAAACTCCCATACTTTTAAATATATTTCATGTGAAACTTTGTGCTTTATATTCAGAAAGCTTTTTCTCTCACAACCTGGAAAAGAAAATGGCTCCAACATCTGAGCTCCTTCAGAGAATTGTCTCTGTAAGATCAAACTGACAAAGGCAACTCAGCAAGTTAGATGAGTGCAACAATCAATGAATGAATAAGAGAAGTTAGATGAGAAGCTGAGGCGGCCAGGAATGTGACCCAAAGTGGCAGAGTAACTTAGAGAAGGAGGGTGAACGTGACTGCACTAGCTGAAGAATGTTCTCAGTGATGCCAAGTTGGATATGTAGGAATTGTTGGAATATTGCTATGTGTAGGTTTTCATTTAAAGAGAGTATATAAAATATTATGCAAAATGGGTGACCCTGGAGGACATTATGCTGAATGAATTATCTCAGTCACAAAAGGACAAATATTGCATAGGGCCACTGTTGTAAAACAGGACTGACATCAGGGTTGAGGGAAGACAGAAAAGGAAGAGAGGAATGATGTATATTCCACTGAAACAGATGAGGGAGAGAAATGTTTAAAAGGGACATATGAATGAGTATTCTTGTCATTACAGAAGTCCAGAGTGAAGGCTGCATAGTGGAGTGGACTTGGGGGTGACACGTATTGCATAACAATGAAAGAGTTTTTCTTTTTTCTTTTCAAGGAGAAGAGTGAATTGGGGGAGGGGAGGGAGAAAAGTACAGTAATGAATGACTGGAAACTTTAAGTCTCTATAAACTTTGATCAAAATTAATTTTAAAAACACACAGAAAAGTTGAAAATAAAATTTTTTAAAAAGCGCATATAAAAGATTTCCGCAATTACTTGCTATGCATCAGAAAGCTGGACAATGACTAGAGATGATAGAAGGAGAGTTGATGCCTTTGAGCTATGATGCTGGAGAAGAGTACTGAATATAGCATGGACTGCTAGGAAAACAAACAGGTTTGCCCTAGACAGAGAAAACCAGGCTGCTCCTTGGAGGCAAGGATTCTGAAGCTTCATCTGACAAACATTGGGCACGGTGCAAGGAGGGACCAGCCCTTGGAGAAGGACGTCATGCCAGGGAGGGTGGAAAGACAGTGCAGCAGAGGAAGACCCTGGATGAGATGGATTGTCTCAGTGACTGGGATAATGGGGGTAGGTGTGTCAGAGACAATAAGGTTGGGACAGGATAGAGCAGAGTTCAGAGCTTTTGTACATAGGGTCGCTAAGAGTCACAAGCAAATCGATGACACATAACAACAAAAAAACAACATAAAAGATGTACATGGAAACAAAGGTTCCGGCAATATCTCTGATGTCTCTTTTATGATTAACTATATTGCCACCAAAGGACTTTTCCTAAACACAAGAGTGAAAATAACAAATAAAAATAAAAGCAGGGACTCAACTTCAAATAGTCCCACTTCTTTCTTCCTCAGCCGGAACAGACATTGCCAATGAAGCTGTGGCTTCAATCAAGGCATGGCTTCATTCAACTCAAGCCTGATGCAGGGGTCCAGGGCAGAGAAAGCTGTCTGAAAAGTGGCAGGAAACTGACTGAGGAAGGAGCATTTCACTGCAGAAATTTCAGAGCCATTTAGGATAATCCATTCCTGTCTAGAAAAGTTCACCAGACAACTGGGGAAAAACAAAAAGATTCAGAGGCACCTCGGTGGTGAGAGCCAGCATGAAATGACACTTTAATATTATACTTGTTATTGTCAAATGAGTCCTATGCTGTTCAAGACAATGACTCATGCCCAAATGCAGACTAACAACTGGGCTGGGGCTGCCCAGCCTGGTAAACAGCATGTCCCTCAGAGAGGTCACCTCTAAGAGTCTCATCTCCAAGTACACAGCTGACACCAGATGGTCACAGTCTGGCCAGTGCCCACTCAGACTATTGTGTTCTACCCGACTGGTGTGCCAAATCGTCTATGTAACCCCCATGCCAACAGCTATGCTGGGTTTGTTATTCACTCTTATCCACAGTATTAGTAGGTCAGTGGTAGACTCCACATAGTCCATGATTCCTGGCCAGCATATCTCACGTGTATCTGCCACCTGCATCCAGCACCCACTGGTGAGTGGCCTTCGTGTTGTTCTGATGCTGAGAAGGTTTCTAGTAGGTTCCTAGACTAAAGACAAAATAGGAAGAAAGGCCTGGTGCTCCATTTCTGAAGGAAACCCTATGGATCATGCTGTGGGGATGACAAAGGACTAGGCAAGATTTTGTTCAGTTATGAATCCAGGGTGCCCTTGACACTAGCTAAAAATAGTGCATTGTGTCTCTTGTGTCCTCCTCATTCTTCATTCTCTCTTTCTCTAGACATAGTAGTGTAAGAAACATTATGTCAACCAAAAAGTTGGTTGATTATTTCAACCAAAAAGTCAATCACTGCTCTGAAAAAAGTCAAATTATACAAGCCCAATAAGTGCAATTAACAAGCACTTTCTCAGCTTCCCATACAAGATATGAGCTATATGAATGGTATCAATAATGAAAACTCATTGAGAATTCAAACCAACCAAAAGTTCTTACATGCTCATCTGATGTAAGAGCCAGGAAGAAGGAATGATATTACATCATGAAGGATTTATTTCCAAATGCATCCTTTAGGACCTGCTGTGTGAGTGGGAGCCCATGTGTGTTGTATCCTACACCTGTTATACCTGCAAAGCCAAAAGCAAACTTTCTGAACACTGCTTGTTGGCTCCTCAGCAACGCTAGAGCCTGAATGAGTATGGGAAGGCGAACGTTTCAGTATTCTGATTGTTAGTTTTTTTAAGATTTACATTTTAAGTATGAAATATATGTGTAAGGAGAATGATCAAAATACCTAATTGAAGAAGCATATGACTTTCCATGCTGTCACTAGTAGAAGTCTTTGAGTCACGGCAACCTCACGTTAAGAGCACATCTGCTTGGGAGGGTGGAGGGCAGGCGCAGGAGGGGAAGGCCCTCTGGGAGATGGATTGATTCGGCGACTGGGGTAATCGGGATGAGTGTGTCGGAGGCAAAGAGACTGACACAGGACAGAGCAGCATTTAGAACTGTTGTACATAGGGTCGCTATGAGATGTAAGCAACTGAACGGCACATAACAACAACAACAACATCGTTATAAATGCTATCAATTTCCTTAAATGAAATGGGGATGGAATGTTTGGATTTTTTTTAAAA
>NW_006399812.1:2736320-2740500 GCF_000299155.1 Elephantulus edwardii | reverse complement strand
GGGGTGACACGTATTGCATAACAATGAAAGAGTTTTTCTTTTTTCTTTTCAAGGAGAAGAGTGAATTGGGGGAGGGGAGGGAGAAAAGTACAGTAATGAATGACTGGAAACTTTAAGTCTCTATAAACTTTGATCAAAATTAATTTTAAAAACACACAGAAAAGTTGAAAATAAAATTTTTTAAAAAGCGCATATAAAAGATTTCCGCAATTACTTGCTATGCATCAGAAAGCTGGACAATGACTAGAGATGATAGAAGGAGAGTTGATGCCTTTGAGCTATGATGCTGGAGAAGAGTACTGAATATAGCATGGACTGCTAGGAAAACAAACAGGTTTGCCCTAGACAGAGAAAACCAGGCTGCTCCTTGGAGGCAAGGATTCTGAAGCTTCATCTGACAAACATTGGGCACGGTGCAAGGAGGGACCAGCCCTTGGAGAAGGACGTCATGCCAGGGAGGGTGGAAAGACAGTGCAGCAGAGGAAGACCCTGGATGAGATGGATTGTCTCAGTGACTGGGATAATGGGGGTAGGTGTGTCAGAGACAATAAGGTTGGGACAGGATAGAGCAGAGTTCAGAGCTTTTGTACATAGGGTCGCTAAGAGTCACAAGCAAATCGATGACACATAACAACAAAAAAACAACATAAAAGATGTACATGGAAACAAAGGTTCCGGCAATATCTCTGATGTCTCTTTTATGATTAACTATATTGCCACCAAAGGACTTTTCCTAAACACAAGAGTGAAAATAACAAATAAAAATAAAAGCAGGGACTCAACTTCAAATAGTCCCACTTCTTTCTTCCTCAGCCGGAACAGACATTGCCAATGAAGCTGTGGCTTCAATCAAGGCATGGCTTCATTCAACTCAAGCCTGATGCAGGGGTCCAGGGCAGAGAAAGCTGTCTGAAAAGTGGCAGGAAACTGACTGAGGAAGGAGCATTTCACTGCAGAAATTTCAGAGCCATTTAGGATAATCCATTCCTGTCTAGAAAAGTTCACCAGACAACTGGGGAAAAACAAAAAGATTCAGAGGCACCTCGGTGGTGAGAGCCAGCATGAAATGACACTTTAATATTATACTTGTTATTGTCAAATGAGTCCTATGCTGTTCAAGACAATGACTCATGCCCAAATGCAGACTAACAACTGGGCTGGGGCTGCCCAGCCTGGTAAACAGCATGTCCCTCAGAGAGGTCACCTCTAAGAGTCTCATCTCCAAGTACACAGCTGACACCAGATGGTCACAGTCTGGCCAGTGCCCACTCAGACTATTGTGTTCTACCCGACTGGTGTGCCAAATCGTCTATGTAACCCCCATGCCAACAGCTATGCTGGGTTTGTTATTCACTCTTATCCACAGTATTAGTAGGTCAGTGGTAGACTCCACATAGTCCATGATTCCTGGCCAGCATATCTCACGTGTATCTGCCACCTGCATCCAGCACCCACTGGTGAGTGGCCTTCGTGTTGTTCTGATGCTGAGAAGGTTTCTAGTAGGTTCCTAGACTAAAGACAAAATAGGAAGAAAGGCCTGGTGCTCCATTTCTGAAGGAAACCCTATGGATCATGCTGTGGGGATGACAAAGGACTAGGCAAGATTTTGTTCAGTTATGAATCCAGGGTGCCCTTGACACTAGCTAAAAATAGTGCATTGTGTCTCTTGTGTCCTCCTCATTCTTCATTCTCTCTTTCTCTAGACATAGTAGTGTAAGAAACATTATGTCAACCAAAAAGTTGGTTGATTATTTCAACCAAAAAGTCAATCACTGCTCTGAAAAAAGTCAAATTATACAAGCCCAATAAGTGCAATTAACAAGCACTTTCTCAGCTTCCCATACAAGATATGAGCTATATGAATGGTATCAATAATGAAAACTCATTGAGAATTCAAACCAACCAAAAGTTCTTACATGCTCATCTGATGTAAGAGCCAGGAAGAAGGAATGATATTACATCATGAAGGATTTATTTCCAAATGCATCCTTTAGGACCTGCTGTGTGAGTGGGAGCCCATGTGTGTTGTATCCTACACCTGTTATACCTGCAAAGCCAAAAGCAAACTTTCTGAACACTGCTTGTTGGCTCCTCAGCAACGCTAGAGCCTGAATGAGTATGGGAAGGCGAACGTTTCAGTATTCTGATTGTTAGTTTTTTTAAGATTTACATTTTAAGTATGAAATATATGTGTAAGGAGAATGATCAAAATACCTAATTGAAGAAGCATATGACTTTCCATGTTGTCACTAGTAGAAGTCTTTGAGTCACGGCAACCTCACGTTAAGAGCACATCTGTCCAATGGCATTTTTCAAGGCTCACCTTTTCAAAGCATCGCTAGCATGATTTAGTGTGAGTTTGAACTGTCAACCATTTGCACCATCCAGGGACTCCTTACTCTCCATACATCCTGAGACAAGGGCACTAAAGACCCTTGAGCACTTCCCGACCTCAAGCCTCTTTCATGGTGTCCAGCTGCTTTCTCAGGAGTGTGCTCAACACGGGATGAATTCTGGGTAATTAATTGGCTTCACAAAATAAGACATCGGGAGCCCTGTTGACCTCATAGTCATGAGTTGCGCTGTTAACCCACAGGCATGTTGTTTGAAGCGACCAGCTGCTCTGAGGGAGAAAAATGGGCAATCTCCTCCTGTCTGATTTCCCGCTTTAGGAAACCTAACAGAGGACCAGCTGTCAGTCGATTTCAACTCGACGGCACCCAACAACGACAATAACAATATAAGGGATTAAGGAGCCCTGGTGCTACAGTGGTGAAGCTGAGCTGCTGGTGGAAAGGCTGGCGGTTCACACACATTCAGCGGCTTTATGGGATAAACACTGAGTGACCTGTTCCTACAAAGTTTAATCTACTTCTATCTAGTCCCTTTTGACTCATCATGACCCTACTGCCCCAACAAGGTTTTCACATTTGCAAATCTTCACAGAAGCAGACCACAGCATCTTTCTTGGGTTGTTTGAACTGTTGACCTCTTGGTCAGCAGCCAAGTGCTTTAACCACTGCACTAACAGTGTGCTTCCCTTAAAGATTTTTCACTCTCAACTCACTGCTGTTGGAACTGCCTCCTAGCTGACCCTCCAGGAGGTTTTCAGAAGCTGTAATTTGCATGAGAGGAGACTGTCTACCTTTCTCCCATGGTGCAGCTGACAGATTCGAACCCTGTGCTTGTGGGTTGGCAGTGCAACTCCTTACCACTAGGCCATCAGAGTTCCTTCCCCTAACAGTTACAGCCTAAAACCCGCAGTGAGGCAGTTACTGTCATGCGATGTCCGTCAGTATAAAACTGACTTGATGGCATCTAACAACAACGTATGTAGGGTTAAAGACACAAACGCTGTATTATTTAGGGCTTTACTGCGAAGAGGGGAAGCTGGCAAAGCTCAGAAATGGCAGAAAGTGAAAACTAACATGATGCTGGGTAACTGTGTGTCCCTGAACACCAAATTTAGGCCTAGCATCTCCACAAAACTCTTTTCTCTTCTTCTATCCTCAAGGACCATCTCATTGCCAGAATCTACCAACTCTACAGACTGCTGGGGCCTGAATCCCTTTGTTCTAGTCTTTGTTATCACAAGGCCACCTCCCATCTTCCAACCTCTCTGAACAATGAATTAATGGGTGAGATCAAGTAGTGAGAGGGCAGTGCCATTTCACAGGAATTACTTATGAACCTTGCCCACTTTCATTTGTGAAGGGATTCTTTGTATATCTTAAGGATCCTGGTGGCATCTTAGTCAAATCACTCAGGAGCTAACTCAAAGGTCAACAGTTTGAACCCACCAGCTGCTGCTCAGGAGAAAGATGCGACAGACTGTGTTACAGATCATGAGTCAGAATTGACTTGCCGGCAGTGGGTTTGAGTTGCTTCCTTTCTTTTTTTTTTTGTCATATATCGTCAGAACAGAGCAAGGAAACACTGCATGGTTCAAAATTGGGAAGGGCTTACGCCAGGGATGTGTTCTGTCTCTATACCTTTTCAACCTGTATGCAGAACAGATCATCCGGGAGACTGGACTCTATGAAGAGAAATGTACATCAGGATTGGTGGAAGATGCATAAACGATCTGCGTTATGCAGATGACACAACCCTGCTTGCTGAAACTGAGGACCTGAAGCGCTTGCTGCTGAGGGTCAGAGACTGCAGCCTTCAATATGGATTG
>NW_006399812.1:2705287-2735625 GCF_000299155.1 Elephantulus edwardii | reverse complement strand
AACAACAACAACATCGTTATAAATGCTATCAATTTCCTTAAATGAAATGGGGATGGAATGTTTGGATTTTTTTTAAAAAGGAGTCAGTACTAAAATTTAGAAAGAATATTCATTTCAAGAATTTTTTTTCTTTTGTTTAAAATACACAAAAAATTAAAATAACAAAAAAAATAAGTCCAAATCATCCGAGATAATGGAGGTGAGAGGAACCCAACCCAGCAGGAAGGATAAAATATCTAAGATGTAATAAAACCTTACAATGACAAATCTTTGAAAATGAACTTATCCATGAGACTGTGTTAAAGACCTCTGCATAATGAAGGTGCTGGTGGCCTATTTCTCTAAACATATGCCCCAACCCCCCAACAAAAGCAAAGCAATAAAACAGTGTTTAGCGGTCACCCAATTTGATCATGTGTATGCAGCCCTGGGGTGCTTTTATGGCCAATGATTAAGGCTGCAGCAAAGCCAAGACTTTGGACTTTGATCTGGCAATGTACTAGAAATTCCCAGGTGAGGCTGATCAGAGGGGGAAACACCAGGAGACACCAGCACTTTTTACTCCTTTCAGGAGCCTCTTGGGACAGAATCATTTCATTAGCATTATACTCTTCCGTAAAAAGAATCCAGCTACAACTTGTAAAAACTGGTTGCTTATTGATGTACTGGCTTGGTGAGGCCACCGGGGTCTTTTTGGTTTTAGCCATGTAAGCCAGGAGTTGTGCTAAACTAGTTTTTTCAATCATGTTGCAGAGACAAGGACATAAGGTTCCTTGAGGTTAGTTTTATCTATCTGTCTCTCCCTCTGATTGCCATCCCACCAGTTTTCTGAGGCTGGGAGGAGACTGTCCATCCTCCTTTCCCAAGGAGCCACTGGTGGATTCAAACTGTCTTTGGATTAGCAGCTCAATTCCTCATGGACTAAGCCTCCCATGTTCTCTGTCCATATGTAACTATGGCAGAGATAGACACACTTCGACTGGGGTAAGAGTCCTTTATGGATACAACCAGTTCAACAGCTAGAGTCTTGTGGCCTGAAGATCACCCACATGCAGACTTGCAGGCAATGCAACATGACAGAAGGGGGAAGAGCCCACAGAGAGGGAGAAAACACAACAGATCGGATGGCTATTTATAAATAGGAAGGAAATACCTGCTTCTTTCCTCCTCCTGAAAGGAGGGACGGAAACCTTTGCTCCTTGAGCTGAGATGGAAAGAACCTGAGTTCTAACCTTGACCTTTTGGAATGTTAACATCTCCAGGAGGAGCCAGATTGCCACATATCTCCTATCTCCTGTTTCCGCTTTTAGGACTCAGTGATTCCCCAGTGTCTAGGATGTGATGCTTTTCAGGGGTGTATATGTGTCAGAGACATTTCTGCAGGTCAATCTCACCATTTAACGTTCCTATTGTTTCCCAATGGCACACCATTTGTCCCTTTAGAGCCACACAAACAAGGATTATGTTTGGCGTGCTGTTGCGGAATGTTGGGGAGGAATGGAGGGCCTCTGGCCAAGACAGATCGCCTAAGCTCCAGATAAGTGCAAGCCTCTCAAGGGCCTTTAATATGGGGTAGAGAAAGCTCCCTGTGTTTGGCTGTACCGGCTGAGAAAGCTCCCCACCTGGGAAGACAGCTGCCGTGTCTGCTGAGCTGGGAGTGGTCCACACAAGGCAGAGGTTCTCCTAACCAATCCACATGTCCCACGTCTGTAAGCCCACCCTGTCCTGTCTTCCTGTTTACCTGTTTGTATATAAGTGCACTGCAGATCCAAATAAAATTGAGCTGGATTGACTCTCTGATCCTCTCCTGGAGTGATGTGTCTCCATCTTGCTTATTACCCCCATCAGGGTGACACTGTTAAGTTGCTGGCGAACAGACAGCAACAGGTTGTTTTTCTTTTTTTTCTTCAACTTTTAACACTTTCTAAAAAATTTCATAGCCTGTTTTGGTATGAACCTACATGTTCAATGTGGAGCATTTAATAGTGCCAGTTTATGAAGTAGGTACCATCTTTATCCCCACTTTACAGAGGGAGGAATGGAAAGGACTGAGTGGAAGCAACTCATCCAAGCTGCACAGCAACTGAGAAATAGAGTGGTGAATATCCCATGGAGCGCCAAAATGATACCAATACATCTTAGAAAAGGGACAGCCAGAATGCTCCTTGGAGGTAAGGATAGTGAAACTTCTTCTCACATACTTTGGGGAAGTTATTAGGAGGGGCTATTCCTGGGAGAAGAACACATGTTTGGAAAGGTGGAGGGGCAGAGAAGGGGAAACCTCAAGATGGATTGACACAGGGACTCTAACGGCCAAGTATGTCATAGGTGGTCAGGACGGCTGAGGATGGGACTGGGTTCTCGCCATTGTTGACAGGGTCACACTATAAGTCATAATCGAGTAAATGGCATTTAACAACAGCAACAACACAATCTCAAGAGCGTACACCACATCCCTATGCTGACGTTTGAACAAACAGATCTTTCCTGTCTTTTTACTACATCATTTTACTCATTTTGTTACTATTATCGAGGATATATGCAGCAAAACATATAGCGATTCAACAGTTTATGCATGAACCATTTAACTGGAATTGATCAGGCTGTATCTGTAACTAGGTCTTCTCACTTCACATATCTGACCTTCAGGGAAGGATCTGGTTTTCAATGCCCCTCCCTCATCATCATGGGGCCTGTGATTTTGCAGGTATCTGATGTTGTCTAAGATATCCCTAAAGTGCCAGGGACATCAGGCTTGAGAGGATTAGAGGAGTAAAAAGACTCCAGAGTGAAAGTTTTCTGGAGTATAAAGTAGCCACCAGATGGGAGCTTTAGAGGGTTTGGGGGAACTGGGGTTCATGAGCACAGTCAATTAGTAATGGCTGCAAAGAGCATTTAGTAAAATGGAACATCTCAAGGACTTAAAAATGCACAAGTAATGTAACTTTAAAAGTAGGGTCTTAACTGAGCGAGTGGCTCTGTTCCCTCCATCCGGTTCAATATAACAAGGGATGGAGTGTGTCTATTCTGCATCTTTTGTCACTGAGGTGATACCTACTTACAGCGACTCTGCAGGATACAGTGGATTTATTCCATACGATTTCCAAGGCTATGAAATCTTGATTGAAGTAGACTGTCCTACAGAGCAGCTGAGAGGTTTGAACCACCAAGCTTTTGGTTTCTACTCCAGAGACCTGTCTGTCTGCTTGTCACGGTATGGTGGCTTTCATGTTGCTGTGATGTGGAAAGCTAGACCACAAATCTTTCAAATACCAGCAGGGCCACGCAAGGTGGACAGGTTTTGGTTTAGTTTCCCAACCAAGAAAGCAGGCCTGGCTATCCACTTATGAAATAATGGCCCCTTGGAAACTCTATGAAGACAGCAGAACATAGTCTGCTATTGCAGCAGAAGATGAGGTCTTCAGGTCGGAAGGTACTCCCAATACGACCCAGTGACTCCAATCGTGGGTTTAAACACAGCAGGGATTGGGAGAATGGTGCAGGAATGGGCAGGATTTCATTCCATTTTACAGAGGATCTCTTTGAGTCACCATCTAACTCAACAGCACCTAACAACAACATAGTCTAACCAGGAGATAGCTAATTTCAAAACCAGCAAGCTTGGGTACTGCTATATAAAGATAATGCTAGAGATTCAGTGGGCACTCAGGGGGCACACTTCTCAGGGAAGCCTCGTAGAATCCAGAGCGGAATAAAAGATGGAGACACATATACCTATGTTCGTCTCAGCATTATTCACAAAGCAAGACATAGGAATGGCCCAAATTCCCATCACCAAATGAATGGATAGAGAAATTGTGGTATATTCACACAACAGAATACCATGCAGTACTAAGGAACAATGAATTCGTAAAATACTATAGAATATGGGAGAGTCTAGAGGACACAGTGGTGGGTGAATTAACTCAATAGTAAACGGACAAAAACTGCACAAGGCCGTTACCATGAGAACAGGAGGAGGATAATGGAGGCGTCAGAGGGGAGGAGAGCAGGAGAGCAGAAATGGAATGTAGAGTTAACGAACTAACAGAGACCTTAAGAGAAGGTCAACCTGGGAAGAACTCATGAAAGGACAGGATGGCTACTGTAATTAGCAAATATGGTGGTTATGTGCCTTACAGTCACTTACAACTCATAGTGACCCTACGTACAAAAGCTCAGAACCCTGCCCTATCCTGAGCCAGTCTTACTATCTCTGACATACCTAACCCCATTATCTAAGTTACTATGTCAATCCATCTCATTTCATCTTTTCCCCTCTTGCACTGTCCCTCCACCCTTCCAAGCATGACGCCCTTCTCCAAGAACTGGTCCCTCCTGGAAAGATGTCCAAAGTATGTGTGATGGAGCTTCAAAATCCTCACCTGTAAGGAGCAACCTGGTTTCAGCCTGTCTAGGACAAACCTTTTTGTTCTCTCTGTAGTCCATGGGATATACAATATTCTTATCCAGCACAATTAAAAGTAATTTATCCTCCTTCCATCAGCCTTAGTCAGTATCTAGCTTTCTGATTCATAGCAAGTAATTGCAAAGATCATGGCCTGGATCAGGCATACCTCTAGACTGACATCATTGCACATTAGCACTCTGGAGAGGTCCTTGACAGATGATTTTCCCATTGCAGTTTGTCTTCTGCTTTCCTGCTTGCTAGTGCCCAGAGAGTTGATTGTGGAACCAAGCAAATTGAAATTGCTAACAATCTCAATCCCCTCTCCATCTATCACGATGCTGTCAATTGGCCCAGTGGTAAGAATTTTTGTCTTCCTGATGATGTGCTTCAATCCATATCAAAAACTGCAATCCTTGACCTTCTGCACCAAATGCTTCAGGTTGTCCTCAGTTTCTTTGAGCAAGGTGGTGACAACTGTATAATGTAAGTTGTTGATGAGTCTTCTTCCAATCCTGATGCCACATTTCTCCTCATAAAGTATAGCAGTTGGGAATCATATATCTGATAAAGTTTAAGAGTCAGAATATATAAAGAACTTCCAAAACTCAATAAGAAGATGACAATCAACTAAATTAAAAAATGGCCATAGGGCATGGCATTTCAACAAAAAAGATGAACAAGTAGCCAATGCACACATGCATGGAAAGATTCTCAATGTCATTGTCATTGCTGTTGTTATTAGGTCATCAAGTCAACTCCAACTTACAGTGAGAAACAAGAGATCAAAGCCTTGCCCTATCTTGCACTGTCCTCACTATTTCTCTTATGTTCAAGCTCATTGTTAGTTACTATGTTAGTCTATCAGGTTGAGAATCTTATGATCTTTTTAACTTATTTTTATTTTATATTGTTTTGCTTATAAAATCCATATACATTGTGTTCCATTTCTATATATTATGTTTCACACATTCCTCTAGTCATATGGTGTTTCATAGTATCATTCCCATATACTGTGCTTTATAAAAGTAATCACCATTGATCCATGCCCATCAATACCACCTTTTCAGGCCCCACCGGATCTTTCCTAATTTCTTTGATGGTCTTACTATCCTTTTTCTGACCCTTCACCTTCCCAGCATGCCAAGGAGTTTATTCCAAATCATGGCACCCTCCTCATGGAAGAAGATTGCATGTTTCCAGGGGAGTCTGGTAGATTCAAACCACCTGAGATACTCTGTCTTCTGGTGAGCAGTGTTCCACACTACAGAATAATTCCTTCCTGTGTGTATATCCAAAAGAGTTGAAAGCAGAGACTTTGTAGGCAGTATTTACACATCAATATTCAAAACTGCTGAAAAGTAGAACCAACTAAAAGAGTTGATCAAAAGAAGATGGACTAACAAATTGTGGTCCAAACACACAACAGTGTTCAGCCAGAAGGGAAAGGAAGTCTGACACGTGTCACTGGATGGACCTTGAAAACATCACATGAAGTGAAAAAAGCCAAATACAAATACTGTATAATGTCACTTATGCGAAATCTCAAAAACAGGCAAATATATAGTCTAGACTGTACTGGTGGTCATTAGGTAGAAGGAAGAAATGCTGATCTACTCTTGTAAGGGTACTAAGTTTCTGATAAAGATGATGGAAAATATATAGTGGAGTTGGCTGCATAATGCAGTACTTTGAATTAATAACACTGAATTTTACACACCAAATGCTTGGTTCTGTATTTGTTTATATCCTTTATCTCTCATCTCTCTCCCTCTCGTTGTTGTTGAGCTGGAAGTGACTTACAGCTGACCCTCCACGGAGGTTTCTGGAGGTAGTAGACTGGAGGTAGAAGAAGAAGGAGCTTGTCCATTTTTCTCCCTTGGAATCACATGCATAGTGATAAAAACAAATCTATTTTACATATATATAAATGGCAATCTGTAGTTAGATCTAGCAGAGGGCATTTGGATAAGTATGGCATTTTAGAGTCTCACTTTTAGAAAGAGTCTAAAATAGATTCATTTGGGGTCTGACGTTATCTGAATGAATTATCTATTCTGTCTGATTTGTTTGTTTTGGTTTTTGAGCCTAAATTCACGCGCATTCAGGTTTCTATTCTGAAAGAAATCTCGTTGGATGCTGAGCTTGCCATCAGACACTAATACATTCTGGAGGGATGGGGACTCGCTGCTTATGCATGTGTCTGGGAGCATCAGCACTTACTGGGAAAAGCCAGTGTGACCACCTGTTGAGCTATCATGCTCAAAGATGTCCTTGGCTCCAGTACACACTCCTGAAAAGCTGCCCCAGCATGGGGAGAAGCACCACATTTCACAATTTACCTCATCTCATGTTATTTATGTTCTTTACTATTCCTGACTCAAACGTTCCCCATCTGGAAGAGACATTCCCCCTCGTGTCCTATGTTCCTCTTTTCCCTGACATGACCCTCACGGCCTGCATGGTCATGTGTGGGCGCAGAGCTATGACATCATGAAACCCCACTGTTGAAACTAAAAATGGAAAATGTCGTGTGCAGATAGAACTGATGAAGAATATTCATCTGGGATGTCTTACTCCTAGGAGTCCTGATGGCAAAATGGTTATGCCAGACCTGTGGTTTGAATCCACACACTGCTTCCTGAGAGAAAAGACTTGGTGATCTGTTCCTGTGAAGACTTAAAAAACAAAGCAAAGAACCTTTTTGCTATCAAATTAATTCAAATTGGAATGACCTTATAAGAAAGAATGGAACTGATCCATGGAGTTTTCCAAGGACGCAACTTTACAGAAGCAGATCACCGCATCTCTCCTCTATAGAGAAGCTGATGTGTTCAAACTAAGGGTCTTTAGGTCAGCAGTTAAATGCTTAACCATTACACCATGAAGGTTCCTTCTGTAAAGGTTACAGCCTAGGAAATCTTACAGGGCAGTTCTACTCTGTCCCCTAGGGGTGCTAGGGATCAGGATCGCACAGCACAGAAAAATAACAGCTTGCCATACCCTTGACTTCCCTAATTGAAACTGTAACATACTCCTTGAATCCTAATTAACTCCTGACCATATTAACGGAATCATTCAACTCCTCCATTTCTATTCCGATCACTCCAAGACACATGTTTAACTTGCACATCTTCTCACTCAAAGTTTATTTCCTCTCTGAACCTATATATTTGTTGTTGTTATATGCCATACAGTCACCTGCAACTTATAGTGACCCTATGTACAACAGCCCTAAACCCTGCTCTGACCTGTGCCAATCTCACCATCTCCAACACACCTACCCCCATTACCCCAGTCACTGAATCAATCCACCTCATAGAGGGTCTTCTTCTCCTGCGCTGTCCCTCCACCCTCCCAAGCATGACGTTCCTCTCTAAGGACTGATCCCTCCTTGCAACATGCCCAAAGTATGTCAGACGAAGCTTCAGAATCCTTGACTCCAAGGAGCAGCCTGGCTTTACCCTCTCCAGGATAAACCTGTTCATTCTCTTAGGAGTCAATGGTATATATACTCTTCTCTAAAACCACAGCTCAAAGGCATCAGTTCTCCTTCTATCATCCCTAGTCATTGTCCAGATCTCTGATGCAGAACAAATGACTGCAAAGACTATGGCTTATATCACACACACCTTAGTCTCCAGACTAACATCGTTGCTCTTCAGTACTTTGGAGAGGACTCTGACAGCCCACTCTCCCAATGTAATTCATCTTTTAATTTCCTGGCTGCTGCTGGTACCAAAAGTGTATAGACCAGAGTAATCAGGTGTTATCATATGCCATTGACTATGATTCTTAGCAACTCTATGGCCAACAGATCTGGGCTTGCACTTTCCTGTACCATCCTTACAATTTCCACCAGGTTGGAGCCCATCACTGTGTCAATCGGTCTTGTTGAGAATCTTCCTCTCTTTTCTGATCCTTCACCTTTCTTTCCCAGCATGTCTTTTCCAAGGACTAACCCTTCTTTGGCACATGCCCACTGCAAGATGAAGTTTCATCACTCTTGCCTCTAAGGAGCGTCACGGCCGCACTTTCTCCTATTATTTGACAGGTCTATCCGGGTGAGAGTAAAGCCTGGGTGCTCCTCAGAGGCAAGGATGGTGAAACTCCATCTCACGTACTTTGGGCATATTGTCTGGAGAGACCAGTCCTTGGAAAAGGACATCATGTCTGGAAAGGTGGAGGGTCAGCACAAGAGAAGAAGATCCTCATCAAGATGGGTCAGCACAGTCATGAATGGGTTCAAGTGTGTTGGGAGTGGTAAGGTTGTCTCAGGATAGGGCAAGGTTCAGAGCCATTTTTCACAGGTTGCAATGACTCAGAGTTAACTCAATGGCACATAATATCTATCTGGGATGTTAGTTTTCTTTTCATAAATGGTAAGAGCAGGAAGACAGACAATGACTGAATTGATCCAAGTCTTCTCAATGCTCTGCTCCCAGGAAGGACCCAGCACCTTTGCACACAGAGGCCCCAAAGTTAAAGAAGAGGAAGGAAGATATGATGAGGAGACACAGGGAGGTGCCGCGCTCGGCTGCTAATGGCAAGGTCAGCAGTTTGAGTTCACCCTCTGGTGCCTCAGAAGAAAGGCCCGGTAATCTCCAAACTGAAAACACTGAGGAGTAAGGTTCTACTCTGACACACACGGGTCACCGGAAGTTGGAGTCCTAGGCCACCTCTAGGAGTTCTGGTGGTGTGGTGGCTGACACGTTGCATTGCTAATCAGAAGTTGGCAGTTCCAATCCACCAGCCACTCTATGAGAGAAAGAAGAGGCAGTCTCTTCCCATTAAGATACACAATCTCTGAAACCCATCCAAGGTTTGCCGTGGATCAGAAGTGACTCTAAGGCAGTGGTCTTGGTTTTGGTGATTTCTAAGGGAGGCTTTTCCATAAAGTCAGTCTGTAGCCTTTCTAGGGTCTGAGCTGGGATCCAAACAAAACGATGTTTTAAAAATGTGGTAGAGTTAGCCTTACCTTTTCATACAGACTTCTCTAAGGAACTCAGTTGAAGAAAGATGTCCCAAACTCCAGAGAAAATGAGGAGCGGCATAACAAATGCCCTCATTTAAACAGTCCTTATTACAGCAAAAGAAACAATTTTGAAAAGCAGGTTAGCACTAAAAAGATGGCAAGGTGAAGAATAATGATTTTGCCCTAAAAAAGATTTTCTAGCAAGCTTTCTTCTTTTGTACCCTTTCACACCCAGACGTCCCTTGCTACGGGCTGGATTTAAAGTGGAGATCAAATTGGAGTTGTTGTCCACCCCAGCGTGAAGCCAGCAGCCTCACAACAACCTCACACTGAGGACAGGCATTTAACTTCTCAACTAACGAAGTAATGTTTAAAATGCTTCATTTATTTTTATACACGTTCAATCTTCTTGGAAGTGGCATTTCATACGAAGTAGATAGGAACTGGCTGTTCTATTTTCGGTCCTTCTTGAAAGGCTGAACTCAAGTTCCAGCACTGAATGTCTTGTGCAGGTCACTTAACTTCTCGGACCCTCAGGGCCTTGTCCGTAAAATGGTAATTAAAGAGCGCTTCCCTCAAGAGATTGTTGTTGGCTCACAAGAACTATCCTTTGTGACAGCCACACACAGGCTTCACCCATTAAATTAACCCCTGGGCCCTAAAGGGAGCCCCTGGGTGGCGCAAAGAGGTAAAGCACTTGTTTGCTACCTGCAAGTCTGAAGGTTCATATCCACCCAAAGACTTGTTGGAAGAAAGTCCTGGTAATTTATTTACTCCTGAAACAAAACAAAACGAGACAAAAAACACTCATCATTGAAAACTCTATGGAACACAGTGCTGCTCTGACACACATGAGTCACCATGATGCAGAGGTGACTCAAAGGCAATTTTTTTTAAAATTTTTAATTAGGGAAAATTTTCAAGGGTTCCTCAAGAATGGCAGGAACAAGGTTAAGGGATTTTTTTTAAAGTCACGTGGGAACATTCTCCCATGGCCTTGATCTCCAAGGATGAGAAAATCCATCGTCATCAAGTTGGTTATGACTTACAGAGACCCTACACTGGCGTTCCAAGGCTGTAAATCCCTCCTCAGAGCTCAGGTGATCTAGTCCTCAGGGAGGTGTGTTGGTATAACCCAATAGTGACACTTCTCTGGTGGTTCAAATCCACCAGCAGCTGCTTAGGAGAAAGATGGCCAATCTCCTCCTGAGTGATTCACCAGCCCTGAAAACCTCCTGAAGGGTCAGCTAGGAGTTGGTTCTGACCCGATGGCGATGAGTTTTGAGTTTTTACTGGAGGTGACTGCCACATGGCTGGTGAACCTGAATTGCTGATATGTTGTTCAGTGGTCTCTTATGTTATAAACTAAGCCTGGTCCAATCTGATTCTAGCACAATGGGCCCCAGACACAAGGGTGAGGATGGGAAGGGCCATTCTCCTCTCAGTGAAGTGGTGGGCAAAGAGTGTGCCATCAAAGTGCACATGCACATCCATGGAATGAGTTCAAGGAGACCTAGAAATTCCCCATGAAGGAGACAGAGAACGCCAGATGTTTCCAACATTGAATCCAGGCTCAACAAAGCTGTCTGAGCCAACAGAATAAAAAATGTCCTCTACTATATTCAAGTGCAATTGTCCAGCAGACTTGATGAGGATAAAGATTAATCAAACATGCACCATGTATCAGTTACCCAATAATCTGCCACTATTTTAAAAAACCTATAGTTGGCCAATGCAAATAAACAGCTGATTATTAAATGATGTTACAGATCTACGAAAACAAAACAAAACCCCCTCCTGTTAAAACAAATAGTCCTTTTATGCTTATTCATGAATATCAATGTGCCTTACGTACTTATTGTGTTTATCAGGAACAAAGTCAGATGTGAAAGTCTAAAAGAATGAACTGGTACACAGAAGTGAAAGTGGGCAGCCTGTGTCCAACCTTGGAGCAATTTCTCTCTGTACCCAGCCGCCTCCAGTACTTGCTTTATCTCATGCTTCGTGTCAGAGGAGCAGCTAGTGGGCAGAGCGTAGAGAGATGATGCAATCCAGGGTGAAGTCAGCAGTCCAGCCTGTGATTCTTTTCCTCTGAGTGTTCCTGAGGTGAGGAGTGTGCTGGCCTGAGGCTGAGGAAAGACTCCTCGGATTCCAGCTTGAGAAGGAAGCTCTTGATTTTACAGATGAGGAAATATCTACAGGTCCCAGAAGAGATAAAAAGTACTAAACACCTGCATGGGATCAGCTGGGCTGCCTTGCCTCGCTAGAGCTTGACCAGAGAAAGCCATATCCTTTGCTTTCTGACCCTTCAGTTTTTCACCTGGAAGATGGGAGCTGTGGCCACACTATTAAAATCCCTTACTTCCACCTCAAAACTAATGTATTAACCAGTTTCTCAGTTGGTTTTTTTTGTTTGTTTTGTTTATTTTGGTTTTTATCAAGTCTATAAACAAACTTCTGGTTCCACTGAAAATTAGATCGCTGGGCAACCTACTGGTCTGCAATCAATTACTGCACTAGCTGCTAGTGGTTCGCTGGCGGTTCAGACCACCCAGCAGCCCTGTGGAAGGCACCCCTGGCAATCAGCTTCTGTAAAGACCAAAGCTAAAAAAAATCCTGCCATTCAGTCAGGCACGCTGTGGGACGTGGAGCTGCCAGAAGTTAGCATGGCCTTGACAGCAATGGATTTGGATTTTTGGTGTCCATTGAAAATCTGGGGATCCCTGTTCCTCCAGTGGTGGAGTCCTTTGTGATGTATATCTCTGGGGGTTAAACTCCACCAGCAGTTCTGAGGGAGAAAGATGGACAGTCTCCTCCCTCTGAGATTTATAGCCTTGGAACCCCCAGGCTGGGTCACTATGAGTGAGAATCAAACTCACAATATTGAGTTAGAAGCTTTGCTCTTTAGGGAACTTGGAAACAGGAAGAAAGAGACAGGCTCCTTTCAAAAGTTGACCCCAATTCCATAGGCCAATGTTACGTATATTAAAAAAAAAATTCACACAAAACAGCACATGCCACATTTATCAAGGAGACAGGCTGCTGTCCATTAAATCTCATCACCATGTGAAAACATGTGGTGTCTATTTTACTCAGATGGAATTCTCAGACATCAAAGGTTATCAAGGTACTCTGTTCTTATAAACAACAAAAGACAGATGGCAAACTGTCCACGCCACTGCTGAGGCATGACTCTCAGGGAATGGCTTCTCTGTCAGTTCACGTTCTCTCATGACTTGGGCTTCAAGGACACTTAGAAATACACCATGAAATTCCCCTAGATATTGCCATTCTGCTTTCAGAACACAGAGATGAACTGTTTTTAATTGTTAGCCTGCACCATCTCCAGAGATGGGGGCGGGGGGGAAGATATCAAGTTGTTGTTGTTGTTGTTGTTGTTGTTATTTAGTGCCATCGAGTTGCAGGCGACTCATAGCTACCCTATGAAGAAGAGTCCTCGACGCTTGGGTGCCTTTCATCCTCTCTCCAGGTTCATAGAGTTTCTGGAGGCAAGCTATTATGGAAGTGGATGCCGCTCCTCCTTCCAAGCTTGTTTTAATTGGGGAGCTCCACCCCACTCTCTCTCCGCACTGGGTAACCAACCATTCATGCATTTGACACATCAGTGTCACAGTGTTCAGCCTCACAGCAACCACAAGTGACTGCAGTACGGCAACTTGTACACCACGGCTATATGACCTAGAGGAATGTCTGAACAAAAACAATGAAAGACAGGCCCGAGGGCCGAGATTAAAAGTCACCCACCTTTGGCTTGGTAGCATCACTTTCTGTCCACTGGGCCAGCTGATCTCTCTCTCAAAGATATCAAGTACGTCATTCAAAATGTGAACACCTATAAATTGGCATTTACCCTACTAACCGTGCCAGAGTTTGAATGACAAACTGGTCAGAGCATTGAGTAATCATCACAATATACTTCCTTTTTATGGAACTCTTAATAAATATTCTCTATGCTGATTTTTATCTTTGGGAATTGTTGCCTGAATCTACCAGACACTCAAGAAAGAGAAGGTTAGTCTCCTACCCAAGAGATTTACAGCCTCAGAAATGGAGCAGGGGGTCTCCATGAGTCAGAACCAGCAGCTTTATGCTGTTTAAAAATTGTTGCCGTTGGGTGCAGCTGGGTAGATTCCAACTCATGGTGACGCCATGTGTTATGCAGAGAACTGCCCTGTACTGTTTTCCTGGCTGTAATCTTTCCCGAGGCAGATGACCAAGGCCTTTCTCCCACAAAGCCACCAGGTGGACTCAAATGGCTGACTTTTCACTTAGCAGCAAAGCATTCCCATTCATCCCACTTGGAGCTCATGAAGAGTCTCAATTTGTCCCTTTCGGAGATGAAGAAACCAAATCTCAGAGTTTATGTGACTTGCCAAATTCACTCAATCACATGAGCATGTCAGGATGCCAAGGCTTCCAATAGTGGCCAACAAGCCACCTCCATTAAACCGTTTTAAAATGCTACAGACACTCTCACAGCACTGGCCATTTTCATGCTGCGAATTAAAATCTGGTCACAGGCACATCCGGGGAAAAGGTGAGTTGTCATATGTGTCAGCTGGCTGCTGCACACACTGGTTGCAATGCACTCCAGAGCTACTGGAAATCCCAGGTACAAATTCAGGTAAGTGCCACACATACATCCAATAGTCTAGTAATCACATAGCCAATGAGGCCAAAATGGATGCTGTGCTGCTTAAAAGAGACTGGTACTGAGACACATGGCTAAGACTGAAATTCAAGATTTAATGGGAGCCAGAAATTAGATCAGATTCCTGGTGACACAGTGGGTTAAGCACTGCACTGCTAACGCAAAAGCCAGTGGTTCAAACCTACCAGCCACTCTACAGAAGAAAAATGTGGCAGTGTGCTTCCATAAACGTGACAGCAGTCTTGGAAAACCTTGAAATTGACTTGAGGGCAGTGAGTTAAAGGTTAGCTAAGCAGCTAGATGGTTCAATCAGTAAGAGCTCAAAACTAGCTGAAAGGACACTAGTTTGAACCCACCTTGAGGTACGTTGGAAGCCAGGCCCGTTGACCTGCTCCTGAAAGTCCACAGCTCTATGGAGCAGCTGTGCTCTGCATACAAGAGGATGCCAGAATTCAGAGCTAAATTGATGACAGCAGCAAGACAAATTGAGAGTTGATAATTTTGAACAGCTTAGACAAACAATTCAGCTTCATACAAATTATATATAAAAAAAAAGAGGGGGACCATGGATCTGGGGCCTTGTTTCTGCCCCCTCCATCTTATTCTCATCCCCTATTCCTGGAGCCATTTGTTAAAGAAGAACAATACAATAATTTTTTAAAAAAGAGATTGAGATATCATTATTGCCCGGGTCCCTGCAGGTCAAGGGCCAACCTAAGTTTCATAAAGCAGCCAGCAGTGACTTCCTTGTTGCACACACAGAGAATGGCACTATATGAGCCTGGGATTTAAGAGGAGAGAGAGCCCATCATCTGCTTGGGAAAAGGAACACGTTATTCTCCTCTACAACAAATGTGCATCCCAAACAGAAGCAGAAGTCCATAATGAAGAAATGTTAAGGACACCATTTGGCTGTGTAAGATGTGGCTATTTTCTTAGAACAGGAGAAAACTGGTGTTCCCCGGATTTGTGCAGCAAACGCTGTAGGCTCTGACAGGAAACAGCTGAAAACCAAACCTCTCAATTCCAACTCATTGCCATGGAACTGGAACTGACCTTCCAGCAGTATTCATAGGCTGTAAGTCACATGGGAGAAGACTGCCCATCTTTCTCCCAAGGAACCGATTCAAACCACCAGAGTTCAGCCAGGGAGCTGAATTTCCCTGAGGTGATGAAGACAGACACAGCTGCTCATTTTGCCTGGCAAGGAGTCCTGTCCAGGGATAGGATGTTGGGCTGTCTCCATACAAACTGCTGAGGGGGGATCACATCTGCTATTTGACAATAAGAAGCCAGCACCGTATCTTCCTTCATTCACTTCTTCCATGAAATGTCACATAGCTGTCCTGCAGGAAGTACTGGGACTAGAGTGGGGGTAGCAGACTTGGATAGAAGTCTTGTTTTATCATGAGAAATGCATGCATGTGTGCTGATGAGAGAGCTGATTCAGGCAGCTGTATGCATGACTTAACCGGAAAAGGGACATGGACAGCCCTGCGAGGAAGCGTCGCTAGAATAAGTTAAGGGGTAGTAAAAGACTCAGGAGAGAGCCCAGCATGGAATAGAGCAGACAGCTAAGGGCTTGCCCTCTACATGAAAGGCTGACAGTTCAAATGCGCCTAGAAGCACCTCAGAAGCCAGGCCGGGCAATCTGCTTCCAAAACATCAGAGCTGTGAAAACCCTATAGAGCAGTTTTGCTCTGTACACTAACTCAGTATCAACTAACAACAACAAAGGACTCAGAGCTCTGGGAACAGAGACTTGAGATAATGGCAAATGACAGCACAAGATGAAAATGAGAGGACGCAAGTTGAGGCAGTTAGGAATGAGGTGTGCAATGCAAGAAAGGGTCTGTTCTCATTAAAGCAGCTTTAGCTCCAAAGTTAGAAGTTCCACTGATGAGTGTCCCCTGCATTCATCTCCAAAAGTAGATCCTTTAAACATCAAATGAAAGACTGAAGGCTTTTTAATCAATTCACACCTCTGTAGAAGGAGGAATGAGGCTTCAGGATTGGAAGAATATTCATCAACAATCTGCATTATGCAAATAACACAACCATGGAGGATTTGAAACATTTGCTGCAGAAAGTCAAAGACTGAAATCTTCATTATGAATTGAATCTCAACATCAAGAAAACAAAGATTTTCACCACCAGGCCAATCAGCAGCGTCATGACAGATGAAGATAAAACGGTAGTTGTTAACGATTCCATCTTGCTCAGATGCACAATCAACATTCTTGACATCAGAAGTTAGAAAATCAAAAGATGAACTGCACTGGGAAAGTCTGCTGTCGGGGACCATTCCAGAGTGCTGAAGAGCAATGATGTCAGTCTGGAGACTAAGGTGCACCTGATCCAAGCTATGGTCTTTGCAATTACTTACTATGCATCAGAGAGCTGAACAACGATTAAGGATAACAGAAGAATTGATGCCTTTGAATTGCGGTGCTAAAGAAGAGTATTGGATATACAAGGAGTGCCAAGAGAACAAATAGGTCTGTTCTGGAAAGGGTGAAGCCAGGTTGCTCCTTGGAAGCAAGGATGTTGAATCTCCATCTCACACACTTTGGGCATGTTGCCAGGAGGGACTGGTCCTTGGTGAAAGACATCATGCTTGGTAGGGTGGAGGGTCAGCAGATGAGAGGATGACCTTGGATGAGGTGGATTGACACAGTGACTGTGGTATCAGAGATGTATCAGAGACAGTGTCTGTCAGTTGTATTGTGATGGCCTGTGTGTTGTGTTGCTATGATGCTGAACAGGCCCCAAGGGTTGATGGAACACCAATTGAGGTGTTTCAACATGTAGATGTAATACTAGAAGTGCTCACTCTTCTTTGCCAAGGTAGCTAGAAGAAGGATAACTTGGCCAACTGAATGGAAGAGGTCCATATCTGCACCCCTTCCAAACACAGGTGATCCAACAGGAAGCAGAAATTGGCCAACAACATCACTAACATCCCATGAAAGTAAAATTTTACTTTACAGTTCAACAGTGAATGCAGCAGTAAATCAACAGGAGATTGCAAGAAATTCAGTTGACATTAGAAGATGTGGAACAAGGGACATCATTGCTGAAATAAAGATTGGCTGGGAGACGAGACTATCAGAAAGATACCTTGTTGTTGTTAAGTGCCATAAAGTCAATTATGACTCATAGTGACC
This sequence comes from Elephantulus edwardii, assembly GCF_000299155.1. Classification (NCBI taxonomy): domain Eukaryota; kingdom Metazoa; phylum Chordata; class Mammalia; order Macroscelidea; family Macroscelididae; genus Elephantulus; species Elephantulus edwardii. The sequence goes on along the minus strand of NW_006399812.1, from coordinate 2,718,403 downwards.
CTATTCACAGTATCTCTGAACTTCTACTCTGTTCTCAACCAGTCTCACTGTCTCTGACACACCTACCCTCCTTATCCCAGTTACAGTGTCAATCCATCTCATCAAGGATCTTCCTCTCCTGTGCTGTTCCTCCATCCTTCCAACCATGGTATCCTTCTCCGAAGACTGATCCCTCCCAGCAACATACCCAAAGTACATGAGACAGTCTCAAAATCCCTGCCTTCAAGGAGCAACCTGGTTTCACTTTTTTCAGTATAGACCTATTTATTCTCTTGGCAGTCCATGGTATAGTCAATACTCTTTTCCAGCACCATAACTCAAAGGTATCAATTCTTTTGTCATCCTTGGTCACTGTCCAGCTCTCTGATGCATAGCAAGTAATTGCAAAGACCATGGCCTGGATCAAGTGCACCTTAGTCACTTGGCTGACATCCTTGCTCTTCAGCACTGTGTTTTATTGACTACACAGGTCATTTGACCATATAGATTATAACAAACTACAGCTAATATTGCAAAGAATAGGAATTCCAGCACACTTCTTCATTCATGCAGAGCCTGTACATAGCTCAAAAGGCAGTATTTTAAACAAAACAAGTGGATACTGCATGGTTTAAATCAGGAGAGGCTTCTGAGTCATATTCTTTATCCACACTTATTCAATCTGCATTTTGAGATTATCCAAAAAGGTAGACAAGATGAAGAAGTTGAATGAAGACTTGAGGAAGACTAACAATTTGTGATATGCAAATAGAGGCTGAGGGGTAGGAGCCTGAGGAGAACACCAGCCACCACCTGGTGAAGACTGGAGGTAGTGGGCATGGGGCATGAAAGGGAGATTGGACCTTTCCAGTTTGTGGCCACCACAGCTGCTGCTGCTGCCGCCACCCTCTTGGGTTCTTATGCCACCTGGAGAGCTGATATGGCCACACCCATGCTGTCCTGTTTCTGGAGGCAAGAGCTCTCAGAACCGGTGGACTGCACCACTACTGACTGGCTTTCAATCAGCACCAAATTAAAGGGGGCATCTCCTGTGACTGGGAGACACCCATCCCCTGTGTAGCAAAGGGACCATCTTTAGCCAGGTAGAATGGCCTAGGCTCCTAAGGCCAACAGAAAGAAACTCTGCCTCAGGCTGGGTATCCCACTTCCTGACACACCTTTCCCAGAGCATGTATGTTTGTTTTATTTTTTGTATGCTTGTTTGTTTTATGGTTTGCTTTTATAGAACCAGCCCTTATCTGTCAGTTCACTGTACTGCAGGGTGTGTGTGTGTGTGTGTGTGTGTGTGTGTGTGTGTGTGTGTGTGTGAAAGAGAGAGAGACTTGCATGCTGATGTTACTTTCATAGTTTGTGCATGTACATGTTTGCTTGTTTATATTTTGCTTTTATAAGTACAATACTTGCCTGTCAGTTTGCTGTACTGGGGTGGCTAACATGTGACTGCCGTGCTAGAAGCTCTGCCACAGGTATTTCAAATACCAGGAGGGTTACTCACGGTGGACAAGTTTCAGTAGGACTTCCAAATAACACAAACTAAGTAGCAGAATTAGCCATGTACTTCTGAAATTACAGGCCTTCAAAAGTCCTATGAGGAACACTGCTAGATACTATAGTCCTGGAAGTAGAACATTTTAGACTAGAAGACACTAAAAAATGAGTAGAAAGAGCTGCACACATCCCTTAATAACTGGAACACAAAATGTAAGAAGAAGGAATCTAGGAAATTTGTAAGTTATAAAAAAAGGAAACTGAACGCATAAAGACTGGCATCCTAAGCATTAGCGAGCTCAAATAGTATTGGTCACTCTGAATCATGTAATTACGATTTATTATGTTGAGAATGAGAAGTTGAGTAATAATGGTGCTGCATTCATAGTCTAAAAGAACATTTCAAGATATATCCTCCTGTAGTACAAAGCTGTGAATATTAGGACACCACACACATTCATACAATGAAGTATAAAGTTAATATAACTACAGGGAGTTCTGGTGGCGTAGTGGCAGGAAGCTGTGGTGCAATCCAAAGGGACTCAGTTCAAGGCCATCAGCTGCTCTGTGGGAGAAGGATGGACAATCTTCTCCTGTACGATTAACTCCCTCGAAAACCCACTGAAGGGTCAACTACGGGTTGGTTCCAACTCTACAGGACACAACAACATAGTTAATGTAACTATATTTAATACATCTATCGTTATACTAATTGAATATTGATTGCACTAGAATGCTGAAAAGTCAAAACAAAAGGAAGAAATGTGAAGTTAAACAGATGAACAGAAGATTTCAAAAGGGAGCTCCCAAAGACAAAGCCAAGTTTTATAATGAAATGTGAAAAGAGCTGTAGTTAGAAAATCAAAAGGGAAGAACTTACTTGGCATTTCTCAAGCTGAAGGAACTGAAGAAAAAAAATGCAAGCTGAGAGGTTCAATACTTAAAAGATGCTATGGGCAATATATTGAATGATCCAGGAAGTATCAAAAGAAGATGGCAGAAATACACAGAATCACTGCACCAAAAAGAATTCGTTGATGTGAACATTTCCAGGAAGTAGCATATGACCAAGAACCAGTGATTATAAAGGAGGAATTTCAAGCTGCTCTAAAAGAACTGGGAAAAAAATAAGGCCCTAGGCATGGATGGAATACCAAGTGACATAGTTCCACAAACAGATGCAGCTGTGGATGTGCTCACTAGGTTGTGCCAAGAAATCTAGAGGAGAGCTATCTAGAAAACTGAAAGGAAGAGACACACATTTATTTCTATTCCCCCCATAAAGGTGATGCTATAGAATGTGGAAATCTGTACAGTACCACCTGCAAGAAAAATCTTGAGGCAGATTATTAAAAAACAGCTAGAGGCCATCAGCAAACAAATGGGTAGGGAAAATCATGGTACATTCACACAATATTACACATACATTGTGTAGCATTGAAAAACAATGAACTTGTAAAATATTACACAACATAGGTGAACCTGGAAGACATTATGAAGAATGAACTATCTCAGTCAACAAAAGATAAATACTGCATAACATCACTGCTGTAAAATAGGACAGATATGCAGGGTTAGGGGTAGAAAAGGAAGAGTGGATAGATAATGAACATGGCACTGGAACAGATGACGGGAAGAACTGTCCAAAAGGAGTATATGTACAATTAGGCATTTTATGTATGACAACCCGGAACAAGAGGTGCATTATAAAGTAGACTGGTGGAGGGGGAAAGAAGAGAGAGAGGGAGGGAAATGTGCAACAATAAATTAATTAAACATATGAGTTAAAGTAAAAACCTTATGAACAAACAACTAGAATAGTACATTGACAGAGAACATCCAGAAGTACAACCTGGATTTAGAAGACATTGTGGCACTAGTAGTATCATTGCTGATGTCAGATGGATCATGGCTGAAAGGAGAGTACCAGAAGGATGTCTATTTGTATTTTATTAACTATGCAAAGACATTTGACTGTGTGAATCACAAAAAAAACTGTGGCTAACGCTGAGAAGAATGGGAATCCCAGAACACCTGATTGTGCTCATGAGAAAATTATACCTAGACCAGGAAGCTGTTGTCTGAACAGAACAAGGGAATACTGCATGGTACAAAATCATGAAAGGAGTATGTCAAGGATATATCCTTTCTCCCTATCTTTTCAATCCATATGTGAAACAGATCAATCAGGAGGCTGAACTTCATGAAGAAGAATATGTCATCAGGATTGGAGGAAGACTCATCAGCCACCTATGGTATGCAGGTGACATAACCTAACTCATCAAAACTGAGGAGGACCTGAAGGATTTGCTACAGCCTTCAATATGGATTAAAGGAGGGTCAAAGACTGCAGCCTTCAATATGGATTGCATCTCAATATCAAGAAAACAAAGAATTTACCCCTGGGTAAATGGGCACTACCATGATGGATGGAGAAAATGATAATGATTGTTAGTTATTTCATCTTGCTTGAATCCACAATCAACACTCTTGGCACCAAGAAATCAAAAGACAAGTTGCACTGGGAAATCGACTTCAGAACTCTAAAGAGAAACAATGTTTGTTTAGAAACTAAGTGCACCTGATCCAGGTCATGGTATTCTCAAAGAGTAAACCATACATCTGAGAGCTAGACAGTGAACAAAGATAACAGAAAAATCAATGCCTTTGAGGTATAGTGCTGGAGAAGAGTACAGAACATATCATGGACTGCTAAGAAAACAAACAGGTCTGTCCTGGAGAAGGTAAAACTAGTTTTCTCTTTGAAGACAAGGATTTTTAAACTCTACCTCATATTCTCTGGGCATGTTACCAGGAGAGACCAGTCCTTGGAGGAGGCCATTGTGAGAGGAAAGGGTCAGGGCAGAAGAGAAAGACCCTGGATGAGATGAATTGATACAGTGACTGTAGCAATGGAGAAGTTGTGTTGAAGATGCAGAAATTAACTCAGGATAGGACAGGGTTCAGAGCCACTGTTCATGGGGTTGTTATAAGGTGTAGTTGACTTGAAGGCATATAAGAACAATAATGATATAACTATTACTCAAATATATGCATCAATCATTAAAGGCAAAGATGGACAAATTAAGGACCTCTATCAACTTTTTCTATTATACATAGGATTTTCAAAGGCCTGCTATTTTGGAAGAGGATATGGCTAACTCTGAGAAGAATAGGAATTCCAGAACATTTGACTGTGCTTACGCAAAATCTATACTTGGACCAGGAGGCAGTCATCAGAAAAGAGCAAGGAAACACTGCATGGTTCAAATTTGGGAAGGGTGTATGCCAGGGATGTTTTCTATCTCCATACCTTTTCAATCTATATGCAGAACTGATTATCCGAGGGGCTGGGCTCTCTGAGGAGAAATGTGGCATCAGGGTAGGAGGAAGATTCATCAACGATCTGCATTACGCAGATGACACAACCCTGCTTTCTGAAAACTTAGGAAGACCTGAAGCACTTGCTGCAGAAAGTCAAGGACTGCAGCCTTCAATAGAGATTGAAGCTCAATATCAAGAAAACAAAGATTCTCACCACTGGGCCAAATGGCAGCATCATGATGGATGGTGAAGAGATTGAGATTATAAACAGCTTTAGTTTGTTTGGCTCCACAATGAACATTCTTGGTACCAGCAGACAAGATATTAAAAGACTAATTGCATTGGGAAAGTCTGCTGTTAGAGACCTCTCCAAAGTACTGAAGAGCAATAATGTCAGTCTAGAGACTAAGGTGCACATGATACAGACTATGGTCTTTGCAATCACTTGCTATGTGTCAGAGAGGGATGATAGAAGGAGAATTGATGCCTTTGAGCTGTGGTTTTTTTGAGAATATTGAATATTCCATGGCCTGTTAAGTGAAAGAACAGGTTTGTCCTGGAGAGGATGAAACCAGGCTGCTACGTGGAAGCAAGGATTCTGAGGCTTCGTCTGACGTACTTTAGACATGCTGCAAGGAGGAACCAGTCCTTGGAGAGGGACATCGTGCTTGGGAGGGTGGAGGGACAGCGCAGGATTGGAAGATCCTCAATGGGATGAACTGATTCAGTGACTGGGGTAGTGGGAGTAGGTGTGTCAGAGACAATGAGATTAGCCCAGGATAGAGCAGGATTTAGGGCTGTTGTACATAGGGTCGCTATGAGTCGCAGGTGACTCGATGGAACCTAACGATAGGCAAGAGAAGCAATAAAGCTTCTTACAAACGTCTGAGGCAAAGTGTTCATCTATCTGACTGGAGTGAGTAGGGTCTGGAAGGTTGTTCTCTCAGAGTTTTCATGGAAAAATACCACAGAAAGGTGAGCACCTCCTCATTTCACTTCTAGGAAATCCTTCCCAGATTACTGCAATATTGGTCATTCATACGTGTTTTCTATGAAGTGTCTCAATTCTTACTCCCTCATTTGTCCTCACAAAGCACTGAGCCATCCCAAAAACCATTCTTAATGGACTATCATATTAAAAAACAACAAACCCCAACAACTTCAAAACTAATCCTGTTGAATTGGAACTGACGCTCCAGTGGGTTTTCAGAGGCTGCACATCGCACAGGAAGAAACTGCATCTTGCTCCCGTAGAGCAGCTGATGGATTGGAATTGCCAGGAGTCACCCGCTTGGATGAGTTGTGCAGTTCCCTGTGGACTGTGCCACAAGAGCTCCCCAGACTGTCATACCAGTGCTACAATTACGTTTGCGTGGAATTTTTAATGACATATGAAATTCTTATATTTCAGTTAAGGTGAAGAATCAGAACAGACTATATCCGATAGCATTACCTTAAGGATGAAAAAAAAGGTATGGAAAAGATTAAGAACATAAAAGTGTTTGTGACATGGAGATAAGGTACCTTCACATACTGTGGGTCAAGCAATGCATAGGCATAGCTTTTGATGATCAATTCAGCAAAGTCTACCAATATTCCAAAAAGGGTTGGTGGTACTACATGTCAGGCTTCTAACAAAAAGTTCAAATGGTTTTAATCCATTAGGCACTCAGAGGGAGAAATACTGGCAGTCTCTCCCATAAAGATATATAGTCTCAGAAACACACTGGAAGGCCATTAGAGTGGAATGGCACTCACCTACGGTGGGCTGATGCTGCTGTTATGTGCCATCGAGTCGGAATCAACTCAGGGCTGACCCTCCAGCACATTTTCTTTCTCCCCTCCCTCCCTCCCTCCCTCCCTCCCTTCCTTCCTTCCTCCAGCACATTTTCCAAGGCAGTAAATTGTACAGGAGAAGATCGTCCATCTTTCATCTGCAGAACAGTTGGTGGATTCAAACTACGTGCCTTCTGGGTTGACAGTGCAGCTCCTTACCCTTAGCCCACCAGGACTCACTATTCAATAGGTGTGCTATATTGTGTGTGTTATGTACCACTGAGTCAGAGCTGACTCATAGCTGACCCTCCAGCAGTTTTTCAGAGGCAGTTAATCTGTCATAAGGAGATTGCCCATCTTTCTTCAGCGGAGCATCTGGTAGATTTGAACCATATGCCTTTGGGATTGCAGCACAGCTTCTTACCACTAGGTCCCCAGAGCTCAAACTTTGATCATACCTATTTAAAATGTATGAAGAAACTCACATATGCAGTAGGTAAGCATCGATATTTCAAACAAATGTGACGTTTTACCCAGGAATCTCTCGTTAGTGATTCCTGACAGAAAAATACTAGGACATAATATAAATATATTACATAAATAAAAAGGAAGTTTACACATTGTAATAGTGATGAAGTATGGCTATCCCTATTTCAGAAAAATATATGTAGCCTTTGAAACTAATGAAATCTATATCGGTGGCAAAATAAAAAAAAACCCTCAAAACCAACAACAATGGACTGCCATTATTAAGGGGGGAAAATCATTAAGCAATAGCACAGAATAGGGTCTATTTATTGAAAAAGAAAATGTGCATTTTGGAGAGGAAATGTGAAAATGACTAGTAGAATTTATATCCACAGTTAGCACTCAAGAGTAGCAGACTGTCACATCCTTCTCTCTCAGAGCAGCTGGTAGATTCAAACCACAGACCCTTTGATTAACAGTTAAGTGCTTAAACACTGTCTCCTGCAAGCCTAATGTGATTTTTAGGGGCCTCGGAGGAGTCCTGGCCTTTAGTAAAATAGCAAAGTTCAGCAGACACTCAGGATACTCACAGGCCCCTTCTCCCTTAACTTGCTCATGCCCCGGGCCTGCTTTCACTCCACTTCCTCCTCTGCTTTCCCTTCCCACAAAATTCAAACCACCATTGCCATTATCATGCTGCCGGTGATAGCGCCTGAGTAGACTCAAGCACATGGCAACCCCCTGTTTGTAGAGCAGAACTGTTTCATCGGTCTCCAAGGCTGTCACCCTTCAGTGGTGATCACCAGGACTGTCTTCCAAGACACCAAGTGAAGTCAAGACACAAATCTTTCAGCTGGTAGTTGAACTTGTAACTATTTTTACCACCTAGGTTCTCCTCTGAATAATAACGGAGCTCAGAAAAATATTTTTCAAGAAGTAGAGTAAGTTTGCTAGAAACATTTTGTGAGCTACACAGATTGTGCTGCTGTTGTTGTTAGGTACCACAGAACTGAGTAGGACTCATAGCGACACTATGAACAGCAGATCTGAACCTTGTCCTATCCTGTGCCTCCTTAGCATCCTGATACACTTGAGCCCACTGCTGTAGTCACTGTATCAGTCCACCTCACAGAGGGTCATCACCTCTTTCGTTGACCCTCCACCTTTCCCATGCATGATGTTCCTTTCGTTGACCCTCCACCTCTCCAAGCATGATGTCCTTGTCCAAGAAATAGCTTCTCTTAACCATATGCCCAATTATGTGAGATAAAGCTTTGCCATCCTTGTCCCTAAGGAGCACTCTGGTTGCATTTCATTAGTCCTCCTAAAACTCTGAGTGAAAGAAAGCAATGCCTTGTGATACCATCTCCCTAAATGTTAAGTCTAGGGATACTAGGTCAATTCTGACTCACCGACCTTTGCAAGACTGTACATCTTTACACAAAGAGACTGCCATCTTTCTCCATGGAGCAGCTGGTAGATTCAAATCACAGGCCTGCCCGTTAGCAGCCCTACCCATGCCACTTTACACCACCAGGAGAGGAAACAATCGTTTTTGTGCCACCCCTACCAAGCACCTATCAGAGTGTAAGATTACTGAAAGGACCGCCAGTGAATTCTAACCTGTTCTGCACTAGTTTCAGGAAACTGATACAAAGTTGAACTGGAATGACTGATGTGCTTAATCTTTGCTGTATCCCCGCCAGTGAAAAGACCCTTCAAAGAGGACAGGAGCTGTTCTTCTTATAATGTGATTTTATCAAGGAACAGAGAGAAAAGTTAAGCACTCCACCACCAGTCAAAAGATTGGCAATTGAAACCCACCCAGGGCACCAAAGATGGCAGGTCTGGCAAGATTTCCTAAAGGTCCCAGTTTAAAGACCCTACAGAATAGTCCTACTCCACACACGTGGGGTTCACCATGAGTTAGAAACAACTTGACAGCAACTGACAACAGCTTGATTGACATAAACATTAACTGGTCTCAAAAACAGAAAGAGCTCATGGAAAAACACTGCCAAGATGGATATCGACAAAGCTAACTAGAAACTAGGGAACTGCAAGAGAGGAGTGAAGATCTTCATGCTCATAATAATTCTGTCTTGGATCTGAATATCATCCACAATTGCCTGATCGTGCAGCCCCAATCCCATTCTCTACCACAGGCCAGGGGCTTGCTGGTTACAGAACTGGATCTCCAATAAGTTAACAGCATGGAGAAACCGTTTAGGGAGCTCCAGTCTCCTGTCCTCTATCAGCAGTAGTGAAAGCTTAACATGTACGCCTTACTTGTAATTCTACAAATAACTTGTAAGCAACATTCACATTCTTTTTCTGAAGAGGGCACAGGCTCAGAGAGGCTATGGAGGCTGACACAAGTCAGATATTATACTTGGCAAAGTCAATAGTTCTCCATATAAACACCTCTATAACTGCAACAGAGTCAAAGCAAAGTGTTTATAGTATGTTTGTTAAAGGGTAAAGCACAAGAAGTCGCCCACAGCATTTTTTAAATAATTCTTTTTTCAATCCCCAAAGTAGAAGATAAACCAGGAGGCTACTCCAGGTCTCCATTCTCTCTCCTGCCCCATCGCAAAGTCCTTGAAGATTAGAGATCACAGTTGAAGGTCCAGCACTGTCCCTCTTGGATTACCTTGTAGTGAGAGGGTTGTTTGAAGACCTCAGTTTTGGGCTGGAAAGAATCTCCCTCTCTTCCTCAGCTTGTCAGATTCCCAGGAACATGAACAGCCCATCGTATGTATTTCTGTGTCACCTAGGCCTACCACATAGTAGATGTTGAGTTAAAATGTGCAGCAGCAACAAGGGCATCTAATCTGGGAGTATGAGAGAAATGCAGATTCTCAGGCCTCCCCTCAGAAACACTAAATCAGAATAGGAGCTTTAGCCAGGTCCCTGGCCATTCATGCATGCTATAGTTTGAGCAGCTATGTCTGCATCCTCTACCTCTCTATAGATGCTGTTGTTCATGCTGAGAAGAGAAACTCTCCCTTTTCTGTTCTCAATCAGCAAATAGAACTCTAGCTTGTTTTATGTCTTGCAGAAGTTCAAATAATCTCTGTGGGAACTTTACCTGAGAAATTACTTCGCTCAAAATGTTAAATGGTGCCCAAACTCACGAAAAATATTAAAATGAGTAACAGCCGGGCCTTCGCTAAAGACGGCATAAAAATTTCCCTTTTTAAACATATGTTCATATTTAATAAGTGTTTTTATTTAGTGCTCTGGGGGACTATTAATCATCATCAAATTTAAAATGGAATTACTCATCATTAAGTGCCCCATTAGTATTCAGAAATATCTAACCTTTGAATAAGTATCGCTGACACTTTAGTTCATTTCCACATCTATTTATTGAGCATCTATTGTGAGCAAGGCAGCACAAGGAAGAGATGCTGCTGGGAATGTGTATGTGTGACAATCCCTGACCTCCAGTCTCAGTTACAAATAGAGTGACAACTGGGAACATGCTAAACAAACATTTCTGCACGTAAATAATGGAAATAGTATCATTTCCACTACTTAAATGTGAAACTCAATTAGATGCTTGTTATGATGCAGCCAATTAAACTGCTGGCACAAAGCAGCCAAGAACACTGAGTCACAGGGCTATTTTCAACACTTCACAATCTGACCTCTTGCAGGAAAGAGATATCGCCCTGTACAAAGAGTGAGTACGGGGCAGACAGTGTTCAGATCTTGATGGAAGAGCTAACTGATGATTCATTTAAGGAACAAAACACAAATGTTTTCAGTTAAGACACAATGACTTGGGTCTTAAGGTTCAAAAAGAAATACCAAAAACGTCTAACCTTAGAAAGACAGTGGCATACAATTCAAATGCACACATATTAGTTTAAACTTCCCAAAAATGCTTTACCTTTGAATCATTTATCTAAAAATTGTTCAGAAGCAAGCCATGGAGACATGAGTTAAAAATGATAACTACAAGAACAAGGTTAATTCAACTTGATGCTTTTTCCTGTTTACCATTTTTATTATTAGTACCCATCACTCAAAAAATATGCAAACTCTTTATAAAAATAAATCAAAGAATCTTAAAGACAACTGGGTTTTTCCTACACAGAGATAAAGAAGAAACAGTCATCAATAGATGAGAACTTTTTTCCATTACACTAATTATTAAAGCCTCAACTCCTTTCTTGGAATACTTAACTCTTTGGAGGTAGAATTTTATTGCTAATAATTTCCTCTAGAAATCAGTCCTAACTTTATTTCCATGAGATTCACTCTGGGACCCCAGTGAAAAGAAAATGAACTCTACGTTTGTGCCCAGTGGGACGGTTCAGCAAATAGAGACACTGATTTCCAAAAAAGTCAACTGCAAAAAAACAATACTATTTACACTACTTCTCAGTCACACTCCACATCTCTCTGTGAGATGGGAGGTAATTATTGAACGCCTTTATTTTGCATGCGTTATTTTTAACTAAATCTGTAGCCCAACTGCTGAGAGATGCCAGACCTTCTACTGTCCTAATTTGACTGAGCACTCAAACACCAGTTTTTAAAAATTGTTAAATCCAAATCAGGGTAACTCTCTTAAACATTGTAGTTAATCTTGTTTTGTGGTTTTTCGGAAAAAAAAAATGAGCATATTTTTTTGTCAATATTTACCTTAAAAACAATCTTTGTGGCAGAACGATAAAGCTAGTATTCACTCTTAAATTTTGAACCATGACTCTTAAAGGAACGTGGGTCAATTCACCAGGAAGACCAGGTTAGGTGTGAAAGGTATTGACATTGAACCCTGACCAGAGACTGCTTTCAGAGCCAGTTACTTGGAAGTCGAAAGAAAAAACGCCCTCCTAAAGAAAAGGTTTTGTTTCGAGATGGTCCATCTAGACTGATCTAGCTTATCTTGACTAATTAAATTAAACCACTCAATATTTCACAGCTAAAGGGGCAGACTAACCAATTTAACTCGTTTGTGGGTGGGTAACAAAGCCATGGGCACGTACAAACCAATCAAATGGCAGACCTTTCCTCTCCTTCTGACCCCTTTTGAACACCTGTTGAACTCCAGGACTTTAACTTACTGAACCAAAGTCTCAAGACAACCTAGAGGATTTTTATCCTCTGGGAGCGCGTGAGCATGAGTGTGTGCTGTTGTTGCTGTTGTTTTAAGGTTTCCATTTTGCGTAATCAAAAATAATGATTACAAATGATTTGTAAATCACAGAGCTGAAAACAAACTTTCCCTCCTTGAGCAGCTAAAGAATGGTTGGCAGACGAAAGGGAGAATGTGTTAGATAGGTTGGTAGGCTTTGAATTTTGCCCCCAGCACCTATTCCTTCCTGTAGGTCACTGACCCAGAGCGACTCCTTAGAAACGTCAAGGGGGCGTACCCGTCCTCAGCTTGGGGAGCGGGCAGAGCTCCCAACAAAACAATTGTCTGGATCCAATCTGGGGGTTCTTGTCTGCGACATGAGAAGCAAGACTATGGGCCCTTTCAGTGTCCGCAGGGCAGATTCAGCACCCAATCCGGCCCAGAACCAATTCCGATGGAAGAACTCAGGGAGGTCAGAGGTCCAACGCTCAAGACACTCTCTCCTTGGGGTCCCAGGCTCCCCATGCCTCGAAGAGCTCGCAACAAAGCTAGGCAAAGGGGAGCAGGCAGCCCACAAAGGCTGCGGCTTTGGAGCACAGTCTTCATTCGCCCCGACGGTAGCTCCTCAACACCCCAAATCTCCAAATGGGGGTGCCTGTCCTCTGCCTCCGGCGGTGAGGCGCGCACAGAGTCCACCAGTCCGGTGACTGCTGTCCTCCGAGAGAGGATGCGTTGCCCGGGGCAGCGGGAGGTGGAGGGGACAGGACCCACCCACCATCCTGCGCCCCCAGCCCCCCGCTCCTCGCAATCCCGCGCCCGGGCACCCCTCCCCGCCCGCGTCTGGGAGCAGGTGACGAAGTCCCGCGACCCCGCGCACACGCTCTTCCACCATGGGTGCCCCGGCGCCCCGGGCCCTTACCTCGGAGCAGGCAGGGGCGGCCCCCGCGGGGCCGGGCTCAGACTGGGCCGGG
>NW_006399812.1:2696540-2705166 GCF_000299155.1 Elephantulus edwardii | reverse complement strand
CTCGGAGCCCCGCGGCCGCCGTTCCCGGGTCGCTGCGGCGCGAGTCGCTGGGCTCCTGCAGGAGGCCGGCTGCTCGCGCGGCAAACTCTTGGGCACGCAGAAGCGGCGGGGAGAGCCGCGGCCGCCTCTTCCTCCTCCTCCCTCCTCCCTCTCCCCTCCTCCTCCCTCTCCTCCTCCTCCTTCTCGTCCTCCTCCTCCTCTGCGCTCCCACTGCCGCCGCTGGCGGGGTCTCTCCTGACCGCACACCGGGCCCTGGCTCTAGCCTAGCCCGGGACACGCAGCTACGCGCACGCAGCTTGGACAAATGGACCCCCGGCTGCCTGGGGCGCTGCACGCCTGGAGGCTACCTCTGCCTCTAAGGGAGCGACGACAGGGTCGGCCTGGGGCGCAAGGTCCCGGCTGGGGCCGCTAGGGTTGTAGTTTGGGGTGAACTGGCCCCGGGCGGGAGGTGAGGGCTGCCAGCCAAGGTCCTGCTAAAGTTGCCAACGGTAGTGGGGAAGAATCCACCTCCCTCGCCCAGAATAGACCCTCGGCGTGCCCGCAGCCACCCTGTTGTCCCGCGCATAGGGGGCTTGAGCTAGTGGCAGCCCCTCCACGCCTCGCAGGGCAGGTCTGCTGGCGGGGCTCGACTCGGGGCGCCGATGTTGGGGAGGGAGATGGGGCTGGGGGGTTCCTAGGATTTCTCAATAAGCCGCGGGGCGCGGGTGCGGCATGTGGGGGCAGGTGGGACGTGGGGGTCTGAAGGAGACGCAGACGAGCGGTCCCAGTAGCAACAGCAGCCGCTACTGGGAGAAATTTTGTGCGTCTCTTCCAAGACAAGCGAACGTAGCCAGTCGGGAAAATGGGTCAAGGATGGAAAAGAACTTGCTGGTTTCCCCCCCCCCCCCCGCCCCGCGACAGAGGCGCATGGGGGGGGCGGGGGCTGCGGCGAGACACCAGCGCTCCAGCCTCGCTCGGCCTCCTCTCCCCTCCCCCCGCCCTCCTCTCCTTTGCATCGGTGCAGGAAATGTTCCACTGACCTACATATTTTTCCAAACATACGTGACCTTTTTTTTTTTTCCCTTTTGTGGGAGGAGACAGGCGAGAATCCAAGAAAATAGAAGCTAGAGAGGGAGGCGCGCGCGAGAAAACAGGGAGTTTGAAGATTTTTTTTTTTTTAAACCAAGATAACCGCAACACCTCATGGAAGCCAATGCACCTAAATAGTCCCTAGAACTGCCATTTGATGCTCCTCCGAGCTGCGAGCTCTTTTCGGCTGAAAAAAGGAAGGCCCTGGCGCGGCGGAGCGATGGCAGGTTTCACCTACAGCTCAGCCCCACTGCACCAGGCGGGCAGCGGCGATCACATAGCCGAGGGTCCTCGGGACATGTCCGAAGTGGGAGCAGGCTCCCTCTGTGCCCTCCCAGCACCCCACGTCACTCCTTGCCTAATGTCATAGGTACGGTGCCCAGCGCAGGGCTCTACACTCGGCAACCTTTTCCAGACCTCCCTCTACCCCTGGCACATTCCGGTTAGTGGTTCTGGAAGCACTGCGCCCCCTTTGGTCCATGTTTGTAATACTGAACTCTGGTGGTCAGGAGACACTCTGGGCCTTTTCCTCCAGCATAAGGATGGGTGTATTGGACTTGGGTCGCCCGCTCCCCACCCAGGTTCAGGGCTCCCACTTTGCTCTCTCCTATTTTAAGTTCAAGACTCTCCTGTGCCAACAGGACCAGCTGAACCTTATTTGGTCATGCAACCCCACACCGTCAATTAGATCAAAACGTTCACACAGAGCTCCTTTCCCCCCTTGTAAACTAGGTCATTCTCTTTATTTCCCACTTGTATTATTTTTTTGTCTAATTCTCTTCCTGAAAAATAATCAGCTGCAAGGAGCTTTGAGCGCCAGAAGAGAAGCGGGTATTCTTAAGCTTGCTTCTGACTTGGAGGGCTTTTCAAGGAGGCGGCGTTTGGCATAGACTGGGTTTGAAGGGCCTCGTTTTTGGAAAGGAAAAAAAATTATTTCTTTTATTTTGTTTTGTTTTGTTTTTATTTTTTTTTTTTTAATCCCCTTGTTTTTCTTCAGGCAAGTAGGTTTCACCCTGCCCTTAAGTCTCAGCCATGACTAATAGCTACTAAAGTATAAAGTTGTGTACTTTGAGCTGGATTTAATGCAGACTTTACAGCCAACTCCCTTCCTTTCTAGCTTTGAAAGAGATTCCAACTCCCTCCCCCGCTCACTTTTGGGAACTGATTGAACAATTGTTATGAGATCTTTTAGGAAACTGTACAAGCCTCAAGTTATAATGCATCAAATAATTCTTTGGTGCAGCAAGTACTTTTGCTCCAATCTGTTTTTTTTCTATTACCCAGGAAGTTATCTTACTTAATGTGTAGTTTCTTAATCACAAAGATGAAACACATGTGTTTGTGGTATTTATTGTAAAATCGATCCCATCTTGTAGTGTTAATCCCCCCTGACCAGAACACCTGAGAATAAGGAGGCCTTGAGTCTACAGAACAAAGTCTAGTCTGGGATGCAGGAGAAGAATGTCTGGTCTCCCCAGAAGAATGTTCCTTACCCCAGGAAAAAAGAATTGAGGAGGGAAGCTTACCTTCATTTCCTTTTAAGCAATTCTTTGACCATTCTATTGCTTGCATTGATATTTGTTGAAGGTTTGTCTTCAGGCTTGGCCTGTGAAGGGTTAAGGAAGGTTGTTTTTGACCTTGAAAGGTATACAGTGTAGACCAGAAACCTCAGTGCTGATTGTACATTCTTTTCAGACCTACCTTCCTTTCACCTATCCCAATGCAGTGTTCAGTATCTAGCCATTCTTTTCCTGTTCTCCTTGCCCCCTGGGCCCCCTCAACTCTCCTATTTTTATAACAATGATCTTATACAGTATTTGTCTTTTTGTGACTGAGGTATTATGAGTAATGCAATTAACAAGCTGAAACAAAACATTATGGAATGAAGGGGAGGGAAAAGGGGGCCTACATCTGTATAAAGGAGAGAATAAAAAACATTTCTTAGTAAACTTTCATTCAAATCACAATTTAAAACAAATAAATAAAAATTAAAACACACTGCTTTCAAGTTGGAATTGATTCATAGCTGATCCTCCAGTGGGTTTCTGAGGCTGTTAAATTGCATATTTTTGCCTCAAAGTGGCTGGTGGGCTTGTACCCCAAGAAAGGGTGGCCTTTGGGATAGCAGCACGTCATCCTCCATACTATGCTGTAGTGTAGCTGTTGTTGTGTACTGTGGAGTACAGTGTAGTTGTTGTTTACCATAGTCAGAACCAACCCATCGCTGACCTTCTGGCGGGTTTTCACAGGCAGTTAATTGCATGGGAGGAGATTGTCCATCCTTCTCCCACTATTGTAGAGACAGGGATAAATAAGAAGTCAAGTATAGCTCATGTAAGAAAGAAAGTACTACAGAAATTCAGGGACAGGAATTAGGACCAAGGTCTGAGAGGAAATAGGAATAGTGCTAGGATTTTTCAATAAAATATAGATAACAAAGTCAACCTGGATTATAGTCTATGCACTATTCAAAATGTATTACATGGGAGAAAAAGAACTTTCAACTTAACTTTATAGTTATGGAAACTTCTCATGGTTAATCCTTGAGAACATGAAAGAAATAAATCATGGAGGCAGGAGCAAACTTACAAATCAAAGTCAAATTTATCACTCTTTGAAGTGATTGTTGATAGAAGTGACAGATTTTGCAATCTTGATATTTTGCAATCTTACTTGACATTCTTTTTCCATCATAACAATTGAATTTGTCACATAATCCTAATTAAAAATATTTATCTGGTTACATTTCAAAATCTGTTTTGAGTGACTGTGGGTATCGGTGGTACCACATACAAGCAACAATGTATAACCTACTACAATGATTGCAGAGATAGTCAAGAGCTTAGAATCCACATATAGGCATAAAGGCCATGATTTAAATATGAACTCTTTAGGACCCTATACTGATAATATCACAGTTTTCTAACTAGTCACAAGATAAGAGAGCCTTCCTTCTTTATATTACTGCCTATAAATGTAAGGAACTCTAGTGGTGCAATTTCAAAAAAAGGTGACCAACAGCATGTGGAAACTATCAAAAAAATCATTAATATCAGATGCAAGCAAGATCCTGCTGAAAATTATCCAAAAACAACTGGAACAACACATCAACAGAGAACTTCCAGATGTGCAGTCTGTGTTTAGAAGAGGCTGTGGTACTAAGGGTATTGTAGCCTGTGTTAGATGGATTTTGGCTGAAAGCAAAGAGTACCAGAGTAATGTCTATCTGTGTTTCATTGACTATACAAAGGCATTTGATATGTGGATCACAACAGATTGTGGGTAACTTTGAGAAGAATTAAAATACTAGAACACTTGATTTTGTTTGTGTGAAACCTCTACTTGGACAGGAGGCAGTTGTCACAACAGAGCAGGGAAACACTTCATGGTTCAAAATCAGGAAAGGTTTACATCAGGGATGTATCCTATCTCCATGTTGTTATTGTTGTTGTTATGTGCCGTCGAGTCGCCTGCCACTCATAATGATCCTATATACATACAACAGCCCTAAACCGTGCTCTATCCTGTGCAATCTCACTGTCTCAGATACACCTACTCGCGTTACCCTAGTCACTGAATCAATCCACCTCATCGAGGGTCTTCCTCTTCTGCACTATCCCTCTACCCTCCGAAGCATGAAGTCCCTCTCCAAGTCCCTCTCCTTGCAACATGTCCAAAGTATGTCAGATGAAGCTTCAGAATCCCTGCCTCCAAGGAACAGCCTGGTTTCACCCTCTCCAGAACAAACCTTTTCTTTCTCTTAGCAGTCTATGGTATATTCAATACTCCAGCACCAAAACTCAAAGGCATCAATTCTCCGTCTATCTTCCCTAGTCATTTACTAGCTCTCTGATGCATAACAAGTGATTGCAAAGACCATGGCCTGTATCAGGCACACCTTGGTCTCCAGAGTCACACCATTCCTTTTCAGTACTTTGGAGAAATCTCTAACAGCAGACTTTCCCATTGTGATATGTCTTTTGATTTCCTGGCTGCTGGTGGCAAAAGTGTTTATTGTGGGGCTAAGCAAACTAACGCTGTTAACAATCTTAATCTCTTCACCATCTATCATGATGCTGCCAATTGGACCAGTGGTGAGAATCTTTGTTTTCTTGATATTGAGCCTCAATCCATACTGAAAGCTGCAGTCCTTGACCTGCTGCAGCAAGCGCTTCAGGTCCTCCTCAGTTTCAGCGAGCAGGGTTGTGTCATCTGCATAATGCAGATTGTTGATGACTCTTCCTACAATTCTGATGCCACATTTCTCCTCATAGAGCCCAGCCTCCCAGATAATCTCTTCTGCATATAGATTGAAAAGATATGGAGATAGGACACATTCCTGGCATACACCCTTCCCAATTTTGAACCATACAGTGTCTCCTTGCTCTGTTCTGATGACTGTCTCCCGGTCCAAGTATAAGTTTTGCATAAGAACGATCAAGTGTTCTGGGATTCTAGTTCTTCTCAGAGTTAGCCACAGTTTATTGTGACCCACACATTCAAATACCTTTGTATAATCAATGCAACACAGACATTCCTCTGGTACTCCCTGCTTTCAGCTAAGATCCATCTAACATTAACTACAATATCCCTAGTAACACGACCCCTTCTAAACTCAGCCTGCACTTATGGCAGTTCTCTGTTGATGTGCTGTTCCGGTCGTTTTGGGGTAGTCTTCAGCAGAATCTTGCTTGCATGCAATATTAGTGATATTGTTCGATAATTTCCACACTGTTGGCTTGACTTTATTTGTAATGGAAACAAATACAGATCTCTTTTGGTCACTTGGCCAAGTGGTTGTCCTCCAGATTCCTTGGCACAACTTGGTAAACATATCTAGGGCAGCATTTGTAAGTTGAAATATGTCAATCGGCATGCCATCAATTCCTGGGGCCTTGTTTTTTGCCAATTCTTTCAGAGCAGCTTGAACTTCTTCCTTCATCACCATAGGCTCTTGCTCATATGTTATTTCATTAAATTCTTCTGTGTCTGCCAATTCCTTTCAATACAGCGACTCAGTATATTCTTTCCATCTTCTTTTAATACTTCCTGGATCATTTAGTATTCTGCCTAAAGCATCCTTGATTATAGCAACTCAAGGTTTGAATTTGTTCTTCAGTTCCTTGAGCTTAAGAAAGGCTGAGCAAGTTTGGCCCTTTTGATTTTCTGACTCCAGCTCCTTGCGCTTTTTATTGTAATACTTTTATCTTCCCACGTTGCCTTTTGAAATCTTCTGTTCAGCTCTTTAATATCTTTTTTTTTAAACTTTGAACTTCATATTTTATTCAGTGACAAGGGGTGGGAAATATTCCAAAATCATTCTTCCCCCTGCTTTGACTTCTCGGCGCTCTAGTGCAATTTTCAGAGTCTCCTCTGACATCCATTTTGATCTTTTCTTCCTCCTCTGTCTTTATAATGACCTTTTGCACTCTTCCGGATGATATTCTTGATATCCTCTCATAACTCATCTGGTCTTCGCTCATTAGTGTTCAAGGCCTCAAACCTGTTCCTGAGATGGTTCTGAAACTTAGGTGGGATAGACTCAAGGTCATATTTTGGTTCCTGTGGATTTGATTTTCCTTAGCATCAGCTTGAACTTGCATATGACTAGTTGGTGGTCTGTTCCATAATCAGCACCTGGCCTAGTTTTCACAGCTGATATTGAGCTTCTCCAGCAAATTTTTCCCACAAATGTAATTAATCTGATTCCTATGCATACTATCAGGTAAAATCCATGTGCATAACCTATATTTATGTTTCTTATAAAATGTATTTTTTATATGCAGAACAGATCATTCGGGAGGCTGGGCTCTATGAGGAGAATGTGGCATCAGGATTGGCGGAAGGCTCATCAACAACCTGCATTGTATTATGCAAATGACACAACCTTGCTTGTTGAAACTGAGGAGAACCTGAGGCATTTCCTGCAGAAAGTCAAGGACTATAGCCTTCAATATGTATTGAAGCTCAACATTAAGAAAACAAAAATTCTCACCACTTGGCCAAATGACAGCATCATGATAAACGGTGAAGAGATTGAGATTGTTAACAATTTCAGCTTGCTTGGTTCCACAACCCACACTCTTGGTACCAGCAGCCAGGAAATCAAAAGATTAATTTTATTGGTAAAATCTGTGGTCAGGGACCTCTCCAGAGTACTAAAGTGCAATGATGTCAGTCTGGAGACTAAGGTGTGCCTGATCCTTTCAATTACTTGCTATGCATCAGAGAGCTGGACAATGACTAATGATAATAGGAGAAGAATTGGTGCCTTTGAGCTGTGGTGCTGGAGAACAGTGTTGAATATACCATGGACTGCTAGGAGAACAAACAGGTCTATCCTGGAGAGGGTAAAATCAGGCTGCTCTTTGGAGACAAGGATTTTGAAGCTTTGTCTGATACACTTTGGGCATGTTTCAAAGAGGGAGCAGTCCTTAGAGAGGGACATTGTTCTTGGAAGGGTAGAGGGACAGCTCAAGAGGGGAAAACCCTGGATGAGATGGACTGACCTGGTAACTAGGGTAATGGGGGGTAGGTGTGTCAGAGACAATGAGGTTGGCTCAAAATAGAGCAAATTTCAGAGCAGCTGTACATAGAATCACTATGAGTTACAAGCACATAACAATAACAACGACACTGGTGCAAATTTAAATGCTCCATTGACTTTGAGTGTTTAAATCCTTACCCGGGAGCTTTGGTCCCTAGGGAGCTGTCCTGCTAAATCAAAGGTGATGCCTCTCTGGTAGCTCAAATCCAAGAGCCACTCCTTGGTTGAAAGATAGGCAATCTCCTGCTGTGTGGTTCACAAACTCCAAAAACCCACTGCAGAGTCAGCTATGAGTCAGTCCAGACTCAATGATAATACTTGAGTCAAATGACTTGCTAACTGGGACTCTAAATGCTTGTAGGAGAAAGATTCAAGAATGCCCATCCTATGTTCGAAATACCAGGGTTAGAATGAGGATATCCTGGTTCAACAGATGTGTCACAGCCATAAAGATCAGGAAAGTGATCTGCTTATTATGGAGGGATCTCTCAGGGTCCTGAGGACGCTACCAGAAGACCCTTGTGCAGCCTGCTAGTAGAATTAAGACTTGGCTTTTGTGTCAGTTAGATCATGTATCTGGAAATGGAGATTGGAGTAAGTTTTCCTTATAAAACCGGTGTGAGGGACCGAGGGAGGAAAATTAGATGAGTGGAGTCTGGAGGTGACAGCCGCAGCTAATCTTCAACTCATGCATTACATCTCAGGATCCCAGGAGGAACTGGCATATGTGCACACACATCAGCCCACATCTGAAAAATTGATGGTGAGACCATTGACGATATGAGCTCTGGAGAGTACTCTTCCTTCAGAGTTGTTGTTGTTGTTATGTGCCGTTGAGTCGTTTGCGACTCATAACGACCCTATGTACAAGAGCCCTAAACCGTGCTCTATCCTGTGCCAATCTCATTGCCTCCAACACACCTATCCTGATTACCCCAGTCACTGAATCAATCCACCTCATAGAGGGTCTTCCCCTCCTGCGCTGTCCCTCTACTCTACCCAGCATGATGT
>NW_006399812.1:2678519-2681323 GCF_000299155.1 Elephantulus edwardii | reverse complement strand
GGCTGGCGGCCTCGCCCTCGCGCTGCGTCGCCCTCGCGCTGCGTCGCCCTCTTATTTTTTATTTTATTTTACTATTTGTGTGTACCATCAAATCAGATCTGACTGGTACAGGAGGAGATTAGGAGGTCTGTCTTAAGGACAAAACCAAGTTGTTCCTTGGAGGTAAGGATTTTGAAGCTCTATCTCACATAATTTTGGCATGTTGCCAGGAAGAGCCAGTCTTTAGAGAAGAACTCATCTTTGAAAGGGTGGAGGGATGGTGCAAGAGAGGAAGACCGTGGATGAGATGGACTGACAGAGTGACTAGAGTAATAGGGGTACGTGTGTGGGAAACAGTGAGATTGGCTCAGGATAGGACAGAGTTCAGAGATATTGTCACTGTGAATCATAAGCAGCTTGATGACATAGAACAACAATTTATGTGTGTGTGTGTGTGTGTGTGTGTGTGTGTGTGTACTGTTCTTATGTACCATTGAGTCAGAGCCAAGCCATAGCTGATCCTCAGGAGTTCAGAGGCAACTAATTGGCTAATTGCATTGGAGGAGATTGCCCAAACTTTTCAAAATGATAATTGGAGTGGAATGCCCTTTGTCACTACTCCTTTTCAGAATTGTGCTCAAAGTCCTAGCCAGCGCAATAAAGTTAGAAAGGGAAATAAAAGGCATACAAATTGATCAGAAAGAAGTAAAACAATTTCTGTTTTCAAATAGTATATATGCATAGATAATCCCAGAAAGTCAACAAGAAAGCTTCTAAAACTGGTAACATGATTTAACAAAGTGCAAGGTGTAAGAGCAACATACAAAAATCTGTTGAAGACCTCTACAGCAACAACGAAACATCTGAGAAGGCAAATTGGGATAACATTATAGGTTACAAAAGTAGCCCAAAAAATGAAACACATAAGAACAAATCTAACCATAGATACAAAAGACTTCGACAACGACGAAAACTACTGGGCACTATGACATAAAATCAAGTTGTTTTTGTTGTGTACTGTCAAGGAGGAGCTGACTTATGGCTGACCCTTCGGTGAGTTTTCAGAGGCAGTAAATCATACACAGGAGGATATTGTCCATCTTTCTCCTGTGGAGCAGATGGGGATTTGAACCACATGCCATTTTGGATTGACAGCACTGCTCCTTACCTCTAGGCCACCAAAGTTCCATGAAATCAAGAGAGACATAGCTAGACTATACTGTACTCATGAATAGAAAGACTTAACACTGCAAAAATGTTAATACCACTCAAAGTAATTAATGATGTTGTGTGCTGTTGAGTTGGAACTAACCCTCCAGCAGGTTTTCAGAGACAGTAAAGATCACACGGGAGGAGACTGCCCATCCTTCTCCCTCAGAGAGAACCAACGGTACTAAAGGAAGATGTTTAAGTTGCACTTAAGGCATCAGTAAAAAAATAAGACCCTAGGAATTGATGGAATATCAATTGACATGTTTCAACAAGGGTATGCAGCCTGATATGCTCACTAGTCTACGCAAAGAAATCTGGCCTAGTGACTAGAAGAGATCCATATTTTTCCCCATTGCCATAATAGTGATCCAAAGAATGTGAAAAACCATCAAAAATATCATTAATATCACATGCAAGTAAGATTATTTAAACAGCTTTAACAGTACACAGACAGAGAACTACAAGAAATTCAAGCTGGATTCAGAAGAGGCACAAGGGATATCATTGCACATATTAAATGGATCTTGGTTGAAAGCAAAGATTTCCGAAAGGTATTTATTTGTGCTTCATTAATTATGCAAAGTGGATCAGAATGAATAATGGTTAATCATGAGAACAACTGGAACACTTAACTGTACACATAGGAAACTTATGCACAGACCAAGAAGTTGTCAGAACAGAATAAGAGAACACTGTGTAATCTAAAATCAGTAAAGACATACATCAGGGTTGTATCATTTTTTCATAAGTATTCAGTCTGTATGTTGAGCAAAACATTTGAGAAATGGATTACATGAAGAAGAATGTGGCATCAAGATTGGAGTAAACCTAATCAACAACCTTGATTATGCCAATGACATAACCTTGCTTGCTGAATATTAAGAAGACATAAAGCATTTGCTGCAGAAAAATCAAACATTACCTCCTTTAATATAGACTATGTCTCAACATCAAGAAAACAAAAGTACCTAACACTGAACATGCTAATATAATGGCAGAGAAACACTGAAGTTACAAGGCTTTTAATTTTACTTGGATCCACCATCAACATTCATGGTAACAATGATAAAGAAATTTAAAAATGTTTTGCATTAGGAAATGAGGGCCTTCTGTAAAGGCCCTCACCAAAGTGCTAAAGAGCACTGTCAGTTTGAAGACTAAGGTATGCCTAATTCAAGTCATGGTTGAAGGTGTTTGGTTTGGGGTTTTCCCCTCCATTTGCTTCCTATGCATTTGAAAGCTGAGCAAGAATAAAGATGACAAAAGAATCTATGCCTCTGAATTGTGTTGGAGAAGAATATGGAATACCCCATGACTGCCAAAAGAATAAGCAAGTCAGACTTGGAGGAAGTGCAACCAGGGTGCTCTCTGGAGGCAAAGACAGTGAAGCTTTGTCTCACTTCCTTTGGATATGTAGTCAGAAGAGACTTTTGCTGTTGGTATGTGCCGTTGAGTTGCTTGTGATTTATAGCAACCCTCTGTACAATAGCACTAAAACCTACCCTATCCTGTGCCGACTTTACTGTCACCTGTTCTCACCACTGGATCAATCAGTAGCATCAGGATGGATGGCGAAGAGATTGGGATTGTTCACAGCTTCAGTTTGCTCAGCT
>NW_006399812.1:2674493-2678419 GCF_000299155.1 Elephantulus edwardii | reverse complement strand
TGATTATGCAAAGGCATTTGACTGCGTGGATCATAACAAACTGTGGCTGACTCTGAGAAGAATGGGAATCCCAGAACATTTAATTGTGCTAATGTGAAACCTGTACTTGGACCAAGAGGCAGTCGTCAGAACAGAGCAGGGCAACACTGCATGGTTCAAAAAAAATGGTTCCTTCAGAGTAGCACCATTGAAAAAGTCCTTAGAGTGTTTTCTCTAATGAAGTTTGATTTTTAGGTTCTATTTGTTTCTTTTCCAAAACATGGTAGTATTTTGGTAAATAATGTTGCTGGAAGGCACTTACCACCACCACCACCACCACCAGCGGGGGTGGGGGGGTGGGGGGGAAGGAGGGGAAAGAGAGAGAGCGAGGGAGAGGGAGGGGGAGGGAGGGGAAGGGACGGGAAGGGAGGGGGAGAGAGAAGAGGAAGAGAGACCAGTTGGCCTAGTGGACAGAAAGCCATACTCTCAAGCCAAAGGTGAGTGACTCTACACCGTGGCCCTCAGGCCTGCCTGTAATTGTTTTGGGGGAAACATTCTTCTAGGTGGTGTAACCCTGGTATGTCCACTTGCTGTACAGAGGTAACTCGTGGTTGCTGTGAAGCTGAACACTGTGACACTGATGAGTCAAATGCGATAACAGTTACCCATGGTGGACAGTGTTTGGTGGAGCTCCCTGAATAAAACAAGCTTGGAAGCAGGAGTAGCATCCACTTCCACACTAGCTTGGCTCTGGAAATCCTATGAACCTGGAGAAAGGAGGAAAGTTATACAGGAGGTGTCCGGAGGGGCTATGAGTTGTCTGCAACTTCATAGCATTTAACAACAACAATGTTGCTATAATGCAGTAGGATCTAGTGTTTATGTATGTGCCAAAATCTTACATTATAACTTTATTTCAGTTTTCATGAGGCCCTGAAAGGAAGTGATTTATGATTTCCACTCTGCGGATAAGGATTCTCACTTACAGAAGTTCAGGGTGCCCTCAGTCACGTGGTTTGCACCCAGCTCTAATGACTGCTAAGCACAGCCTCCTCCTCTTCCCAGCCCACCCCTTAGCTTCTTCCAGTGACAACACAAAGACATTCATGGCATCAACCACGTTCCTGTGAGATCTTCCTGTGTAATGAACTACAGCCAAAGCCAGCTTGTGCTGCATATGTCATCGCACATTTCTGGTCACTACTCACTCTTGCTCTCCCCTCAACCTATCAGTTACACCTTCCCTCTGTTCCTCAAGCAGCTGTCTTTCAAGTCGTTGAAAGAGAATTCCAGGATTTAGTGTTAAAATTGGCCAAAAAAAAGAAAGAAAGAAAGAAAAAGATGTTTATTCTGGAAAGATAACTCCAAGAAGGAAATAAGGTCACTGTTGGGATTAGGACCATAGTATTTCATAATACACATGTGATTTTTTTTTAAGTCAAGTTCCTCTTGTTGAAGGGAAAGTTTGCATCTTGTGTCCTTGTTCCATAAGCATGAGACCAGGTCAGACCAGCACAAGGAAGAGGTTTTGCCCAGTTGTTCACGTCTGGTCTTTCCGAAGTTAACAGTGGGTTAATGTAGTATGCAAAAGACGAAGCCTTTCCCACTGGAACAAAAGGTTCTCTTTCTTGGAAAAAATAGTAAGCTGAATTTGTGGGTACTCCCAAAAAGTATTGAAACTGCTCCATTTAAAACCAATAGCCAACATGCACCCACCTGTGGAATGTGAAAGGAACACTGACTTCAGAGCATGTGAAAAACAAGGAACTCATGCAATATTATTCAAAATGAGTGAACCTGGAGGACATTCTGCTGAGTGAGGTATCTCAGTCACAGGGGGACAAATACTGCATAGTGCCACTGTTGTAGAATGGGACTGACATCAGAGTTGGGGTAAGACTGAGAAAAACTGGATAAATTATGTATACTACATTGAAACAGATGAGGGAGAGAAGAGTTTAAAAGCAATATATGATTGGGTATTATGGTTATCACAAGAGTCCAGAATGAAGGTTGGATAGTGGAGTGTACTCAGGGTGGGGGGGATTGTATACCAGTGAAGGAATTTTTCTTTTACTTTTCAAAGAGAAGATCGAACTGAGGGGGAGGGGGAGACATGGAGAAAAGTGCAACAATGAATGAATGGAAATCCAAAATCTCTGTAAATGTTCATTAAAATTAATAACATTTAAAAGAAAGAAAATTGAATAGAAGACTAACTCTTTGTGTGCAAACGGTTAGGGAGAGGACAGTGCCAGGGAAGCAAATGTGGGTGAAGTGTATAACTGTGCCAGAGAGATAAATAGGAGGTGTTTTTTCAGCTCCTGCAAGTAGCTGAGAGGATTCTAGAAGTAATTGTAGAGTCAGAGATAAGGCAAATAAACACCCTAGAAGGAGTTTGCTCCTCTCTCACATTTGTGGAAGCTCCAGAAATTTGTTGGGATGTGCACTTCTCCAACAAATTCCAGAATACCCTCTCAGCTAGAAGAAAAGCAGCTGTGCTGACACACAAATAAATGGCCATTGTCTTCAGCTGTACTCACCTCATGTCCCATTTAACTCAGTGTTGGTGAAGAAGAGATAATTGAGTGTGCTTATATGTGTCCGTTTGTAAGGGCATGTCGATAGTAAATGGCATTCTAAGCTGCCTAGACTGGGTACTACTTCTGTCTCATTTTTAAATGCTCCTTTGACTCCTGTGCAACCTGTTTCAATAGTTACCATAGTCAAGTTTCTACAGTAATAAATGCATAATCTACCTCTTCCTTTGTTCAGGAAGACCATTTAATGATATGACATTAATTACATGTAATTCACTTGAAGTGACAAGCTTGAAGAAACATATAACAAAAAGTATTGAATAGATCATTAAAAAACAAAACTTCCAACAACAAAAATCCTGATCCAAACTAGAGATCTCTATCCAGTATTCAAAAAAGAACTGACACCAATTGTACCCCAACAATCAGAGAATATAGGATGGAATATGTCCAAATTAATTCTATGAAGTACATATAACCTTGATATCAAAGCCAGGTAAACATAGAACTAAAAAGAAAATCATAGACCAATATTCTTCGTGAACATATATGTTCAATTTCTCAATAAAATCTTAGTCGACAAAATCCCATTATATAAAAAGACATTTGACTGTGTGTATCACAAGAAACTGTGGCTAACCTTGAAAAGAATGGGAATCTCAGAACACTATATTGTGCTCATGGAAAAAAACCTATACTTGGAATAGGAAGCAGTCATCAGAACGGAGCAAGGAAACATTGCATGGTTCAAAATCAGGAAAGCTGTATGTCAGGGATGCATCCTGTTTCCATGTCTTTTCAATCTATATGCAGAACAGGTCCTTTGGGAGGCTGGACTCTATGAAGAGGAATGTGGTTATCAAGATTTGAAGAAGACTCATCAACAACCTACATTATGCAGATGACACAATTTTATTTGCTGAAACTGAGGAGGACCTGAAGCAATTGCTGCAGAAGGTAAAAAACTGTAACCTTTAATATAGTTTGAAGCTCAACATTAAGAAAACAAAAATTCTCACCACTGGGCCAGTTCACAGCATCATGATAGACAGAAAAGAGATTTGAGATTGGTAACAATTTTGACTGACTTGTTTCCAAAATCAGTACTCTTGGCACCAGTAGTCAAGAAATAAAAAAGACAAATTGCTTTGGAAAAAAAATCTGCTGTTAGAGACCTCTCCAGAGTGCTGGAGAGCAATGGTGTCAGTCTAGAGACTAAGGTGCACCTGCTCCAAGTGATGGTCTTTGCAATTACTTGCTATGCATCAGAGAGTTGGACAATGACTAAGGGTGATGAAAGAAGAATTCATGCCTCTGAGTTGTACAGGAGAAGAGTACTAAACAGCCCATAGGCTGCCATGAGAACAAGGAGGTCTGTCTTTTTTTTTTCTATAATTATATTTTATT
>NW_006399812.1:2634339-2661766 GCF_000299155.1 Elephantulus edwardii | reverse complement strand
AACAACAACAACAACAACAACCCTCACTACCTCAGTCACTGAATCAATCCATTTCATAAATGGTCTTCCTCTCTTTCTCTGTCCCTCCACCTTTCCAAGCATGATTTTTCTCTACGAGGACTGGTCCCTCCTTGCAGCATGCCCAAAGTATGTCAGATGAAGCCTCAGAATCCTTGCCTTCAAGGAGCAGCCTGCTTTCACTCTCTCTAGGATGAACCTGTTTGTTCTCCTGGCAGTCTATGGTATATTCAATATTCTTCTCCAGGACCATAGCTCAAAGGCATCAATTCTCTATGGTCCCTACTCATTGCCCAGCTCTCTGAGGCATAATAAGCAATTAAAAAGACTATGGCCTGAATCAAACACACCTTAGTTTCCAGACTGACGTCGTTGCTCTTCAGAACTCTGGAGAGGTCCCTGACAGCAGATTTTCTCAATGTAAATCATCTTTTGAATTCCTGGCTGCTGGTTTCAAGACCATTGATTGTGGAGCCAAGCAAACTAAAGCTGTCAACAATCTCAATCTCTTCACAATCTATCATGATGCTGTAAATCGGCCCAAGGGTGAGAATCTGTTTTCTTGATATTGAGCCTCAATCCGTATTGAAAGCTGAAGTCCTTGACCTTCTGCAGCAAGTGCTTCAGGTCCACCTTAGTTCTACCAAGCAGAGTTGTGTCATCTGCATAACGCAGATTGTTGATGAGTCTTCCTCCAATCCTGATGCCACATTCCTCTTCATACAGCGCAGCATCTCAGATGATCTGTTCTGCATATAGATTGAAAAGTTACGGAAACAGGATACATCCCTGGCGTCTACCCTTCCCAATTTTGAACTTTGCAGTAGTATCTCCTTGCTTTGTTTTGACCACTGCCTCATGGTTCAAGTATAGTTTTCGCATAAGCATGATCAAATGTTCTGGGATTCCTGTTCTTAGAGTCAGCCACAGTTTGTTGTGATCCACACAGCCTTTGCATAGTCAATGAAACACAGATAGACATTCCTTGGTACTCTCTGCTTTCAGCCAAGATCCTTCTAACATTAACTACAATATCCCTAATGCCATGGCCTCTTCTAAACCCAGCCTGCACATCTGGCAGTTCTCTCTTGATGCCCTTTGCCAGTGGTTTTTGGATAATTTTCAGCTGTGTCTTGTTTGCATGTGTTATTAATGGTATTGTTTGATAATTTTGCACTCTGTCGGGTCAACTTTCTTTGGAGTGGAAACAAATACAGATCTCTTCCAGTCAGTTGGCCAGGTGGTTGTCCTCCAAAAGAGACTAGTCTTTGGAAAAAAGACATCGTACTGGGAAAAATAGAGTCAGAGAAAACAGGAAGACCCTTAACAGTACAAATTGACACAGTGACTTAACAGCGGGGTTGAGCCTGTCAGAGATGGTGAGGATGACTTGGAGGACAGCAACGGTCCGTGTTGGTGTTCAGCTGGTTGCTATGGGTCATAGTCTACTGGACAAGACCTAACAACAACTCTGACTAGCGTGACAATAGAGGGTTCTAGACACAGAGACAGATTAATGTAACAGAAGGTTAAAAATAACAAAAAACACCCTCTTTATTAGATGGAATCCCTAAAATGATAGCCCTGAGATCTAGAATTGAACCCACTTTTGAGAATCAGCTCTCAGCCTCACAAGTTCTTATTGTTGTTGTTGTGTATGATAGAGTTCAAAGACAGTTAACTACATGGGAGGAGACTGTCCATCCTTCTCCTGCGGAGCAGCTGGTGGCCTCAAACCATGTGTCTTCAGGATTGCAGCGTCGCTTCTTGCCAGTAGGCCACCAGAGCCAAACAAGAGTAACACAGTAACAGTAACATCACTGAGATGGTAATATTCTTTAGAACAATTAATCATTTGGTGCCAAAAGGACAACATTTTCCCCCACCCCCAAACTAAGCTCAAAATTCAGGAAGAGAAAAGAAGAACCAGTGAAAATTGAGGACTCAGAGAGGAAGTAGAAAGAGTGGTTTTATACTGAGGGAGTTGTAACCAATATCTCAAAACAAAATGTGGAATAATTGTTGAATGGAAAACTAACTTGTAAACTTTTATTCAAATGACAGAAAAAAGTTTTTGTTTTTTAAAAGCACCTAATTGTAGAAAGTATTCTTTAAGGAGATGCTTTTAGTACCTCCGAAGTATACAGCCAACTGAGAATTTTCTGTATGGATATCATTTTAGGATCATTTATGGCAAAATTTTGGTGAGAAAGAGATTTTTTTTCTTTTGACAATTAAAAAAAATTTATATTGGTTTGCACACAAAATTCATATACATTGTGTTTCACACTTTCCTTCATTCACATTGTGTTTCACACAATCACTCCCATAAGTTGTGTTTTATAAAATTAATCCCCATTGAACTATGCCCACCATTACCTTGTCTTTTCAGGTTCCTGCTAGATCTTTGCCATTTCCTTTATCCCTTCCTTCCACCCACCAAATTGACCAATCTTGTGATTCCCCCATGCCCACCTTCAGATAGGGATTCTCTTCATGATCTAAAACTTATTTTTGCAATAAACCTAGTCTATGATTACAATAATTTCATTTAATGGCTTCAATACTCTTCAGAGGCTAGAATGATGAGACCTGGTTTCAAGTACTTGAGCATTTGCTATGCACATTATTCTAGATGTCTCTCTTTATAGGCAAATGAAGGCTTTGAAAGATATTTTCTTTACAGACACTGGGCTTGACTGTATTTGTAGATTGGTATTCCTAATTATCTTTGCTTTGCTTTTTTAATATATGAAGCTTACGTGGTACATTGTGTCTAAGTTAACTATTTTTATGCAAATAACCCCTGCCTTCTATGCTTGCCAACCGATCACCTTCACCCAGAGGTATTTTTGCAAGAGTTGCAATGGCATTTTTTTAAACTAGGTTGTTGTAAAAAAGGAAAAAAAAATAGCAAAGCACACTTACAAAAGGAAACCCTCCAGGGAAGAAACAGTTGGCAAACAAATGTAGTAAGTGTTATTTGTGTAAAATAAGATACTAGGGCCTTTAGGTAAAACCTTCTAGGTGAGAATTTAAGAAGCCAATGAGTAGCGTTTTGTTTTCTTGCCCTCAAATAATTCAGATCAATTGTTCTTAAAATGCGTTCCTTTGACCATGGGCTTTAGCACTACTTCATAGAAATGCAAATTATCTGTTCTCATCCCAGATCACTTGCTTGAGTCAGAAACTGTGACGAAGGCCCAGTAAAATGCTTTTTTAAAGCCCTTCCAGAGATTCTAATGCACATGAAGTTTGAGTGTCACTGGTTTATACACTTGGTGATTAGGTAAACAGATCTCATCTATATCTAATTAACATTGATTGTACTTTCTGTACCATCAAACAGGCTAATGATATAGCATTCACTAATTGATTTAATCTTTACAATCACTTTCTGAAGGCAGTTCTCTTATCATGTTTTACAGATGATGCAATTGAGGCCTATAGAGTAATGTCTTAGTTGTTGTTGTTGTTGTTGTTGTTGTCATGTGCCGTTGAGTTGCCTGCAACTCAGCAACCACAAGTACAACAGCCCTAAACCCTGCCCTATCTTTTGCCAATCTTACTGTCACCTATGCCCATCTCTCCAGTGACTGAATCAATTCATCTCATCAAGGGTCGTCTTCTCCTGTGCTGTCCCTCTACTCTCCCAAGCATGTGCCCAGAAAGCAAAATAAATGGAAGAAATCAAGCTATTAAGGAGTTGAATAGAAGATTCCAGAAGTGCGAGAAGACAAAGTAAAGTTTAAAATGAAATGTGCAAGGAGCTGGAGTTAGAAAATAAAAAAGGCCGAACTCGCTTAGCATTTCATAAGCTGAAGGAACTGAAGAGCAAATTCAAACCTCAAGTTGCAATACTTAAGGATGCTTTGGCAGAATATTAAATGATCCAGGGAGTATTAAAAGAAGACTGAAAGAGTATACAGAGTCATTGTACCAAAACGAATTGGTGGACACAGAATTTCATGAAACAATGTATAAGCAAGAGCCTATGATGATGAAAGAAGAAGTTCAAGTTGCTCTGAAAGAATTGGCAAAAAACAGGACCCAGGAATTGATGGCATACCGACTGACATAGTTCAACAAACAGACACTGCCCTGGATGTGCTCACTAAGTTGTGCCAAGAAATCTGGAGGACAACCAGCTGGCCAGCTGACTGGAAGAGATGTATATTTGTTCCCATTCCAAAGAAAGGTGATCCGACAGTGTGGAAATTATTGAAGAGTATCATTGATATCACATTCAAGCAAGATTCTGCTGAAGATTATCCAAAAACAACTGGAGCAGCACATCAACAGAAACTACCTGAAGTGCAGGCTGGATTTAGAGGAGGCTGTGGCACTAGGGATATTATAGCTAATGTCAGATGGATCCTGGCTGAAAGCAGAGTGCATCAGAGGAATGTCTATCTGTATTTCATTGACTATGCAAAGGCATTTGACTGTGTGGATCACAACAAATTGTGGCTGGCTCTGAAAAGAATGGGAATCCCAGAACACTTGATTGTGCTTATGCAAAACCTATATTTGGACCAGGAGGCAGTTGTCAGATCAAAGCAAGGAGACACTGCATGGTTCAAAATTGGGAAGGGTGTGCCTCAAAGATGTGTCCTATCTCCATATATTTTCAATCTATATGCAGAACAGATTATCCGGGAGTCTGGGCTCCATGAGGAGAAATGTGGCATCAGGATTGGAGGAAGACTCAACAACAATCTGCGTTTTGCAGATGATACAACCCTGCTTTGCTGAAACTGAGAAGGACCTGAAGTGCTTGTTGCAGAAGGTCAAGGACTGTAGGCTTCAGTATGCATTGAAGCTCAACATCAAGAAACAAAGATTTTCACCACTGGGAAGGTTGGCAGGATCATGATAGATGGTGAAGAGATTGAGATTATTAATAGCTTTAGTTTGCTTGGCTCCACAGTCAACACTCTTGGCACCAGCAGCCAGGAAATTAGAAGACACATTTCATTGGGAAAGTCTGCTGTCAGAGACCTCTCCGAGGTACTGAGAAGCAACAATGTCAATTTGGAGACTATGGTGCACCTGATCCAGGCCATGGTCTTTGCAATTACTTGCTATGCATAATAGAAGGAGAATGTCTTAGTTAGGTGGTGTTTATTATTGATAGGTGCCTTTCAGGTGATTAGAACACATAATGATAGGACGAAAAGTACGGGATGAAACTCTGCCCTATTCTACACTACCCTCATAGCTGACCTTCCAATAAGTTTATCTTGTTTTTAGCGTACCATTTAGTGGATGCTAATTCATAGTGACCTTTATGAATAACACATCTGAACCCTGCCCTACCCTGCATCAGCCTTACCATCTCTGATATACTTGGGCCCATTGTTAAAATCATGGTGTCAATGCATATTGTTGAGGATCTTCCTCTCTTACACTGACCTTCCACCTCTTCAAGCATGATGTCCTTCTGCAAGGTCTGGCCTCTCCTAACAATATGCCCAAAGTAGGTGAGATGAAGTTTCACCATCCTTGCCTCCACGTCAGGTTTATTTGTTTTCTTGGCAGCCAGTGGGATAATTAGTACTTGTTTCCAACACCACAATTCAATGGCTTCGATTCTTTGATCATGCTTATTCACTGTCCAGCTTTCAGATGCAGAGCAAGCAATTGATCTATGGTTTAGTTTAGATGCACTTTAGGTTTAAAGTGATCTCATTGCTGTTAGCACTTTGGTGAGGTCCTTGACAGGAGATGTCCCCGATGCAACACCTCTTTTGATTTCTTTACTGTTGGTACCAAAGATGTTGATTGTGAATCCAAGTAAGTTGAAATTGTTTACAGCTTTAGCCTTTTCTCCATCTATCATGATGTTATCTATTGGTGCAGCAGTAAAAAAATTTGTTTTCTTGATGTTGAGATACAATCCACATTGAAGGCTGTAATCTTTGATTTACAGCTGCATTTCAAGTCCTATTCACTTACAGCAAGCAAGGTTGTAACACCTACATAAGACAAGTTGTTGATGAGTCTTTCTCTGATCCTAATGCTATATTCTTCTTCATGAAGTCCAGGTTCTTGAATGATTTGCTCAACATACTGATTAAGTAGATAGGAGAAAGATGCACACCTTTATTAATTTTAAACCGCTCAGTGTTCTCTTTCTCAGTTTACATTGATGGTCTC
Source organism: Elephantulus edwardii (assembly GCF_000299155.1). Taxonomy (NCBI): domain Eukaryota; kingdom Metazoa; phylum Chordata; class Mammalia; order Macroscelidea; family Macroscelididae; genus Elephantulus; species Elephantulus edwardii. The sequence continues at coordinate 2,655,589 of NW_006399812.1, read as the reverse complement.
TTGGGTCAAGATATAGGTTTTGAACTGGGACAATTAAGTGTTCTGAGATTCCCCATTCTTTTCAATGTTAGCCATCATTTGTTGTGATCCACACAGTCAAATGCCTTTGCAATATCTATAAAACACAATAAAATATATCCTTCTGGTATTCTGTGTTTTTAGTCAAAATCCATCTGAAATCAGCAATGATATCCTTGGTGTACAGCCTCTTCGAAATCCAGCTTGAATTTCTGGCAATTCTCTATAAATGTATTGTTTTAGCCATTTTTAAAAATAATCTTTAGCAAGATTTTTCCTGCATGTGATAGTAATGATATTGTTTAATAATTTCCACATTTTTATCATCTTTAATGTGGATTTCCTCCAGGCAGTTGACCAGGTAGCTGTCTTGCAGATTTCTTGGCACAGCCTGGTGAGCACGTCCAAGGTTGCATTTGTTTGTTGGAACATGTCTATTGACATTCTATCAATACCAGGAGCCTTTTTAATTTTTTTTCCCAGTGCCTTCAGAGCAGCTTGAACTTCTTCTTTCATGACCAATGGATCTTGATCATATGCTACTTTCCAAAATAATTCTGTTTCTCCCAACACTTTTTGGTGCAGTAATTCTGTGCAATCCTTCCATTTTCTTTTTATGCTTCTTGGATTATTTAAGATTTTCTTCATAGCAATCTTCAGTATTGTAACTTGAGGCTTGAATCTGATCTTCAGTTCTTTCAGTTTAAAAGTTTTGAGAAAATTCTCCCCTTTTTTATTTTCTGTCTCCAGCTCCTTGTACATTTCCTTGGAATAACTGCCTTTGTTTTCTCAAACTTCCTTTTGAAATCTTCTGTTCAATTCTTTTCTTTTTAATTCCTTCCCTTTGTTTTAACATTTCAGTGTCCTAGTGCTGTTTTCAGAGTCTCTTCTGACATACATTTTGGTGTTTTCTTTCTTTCCTGGCTTTGAAATGGCGTTTGCTTTCTCCCTGGATGATGTTCAAGATGTCATCCCACAGCTAGTCTATTGGCTCCAACCGTTCAATGTCTCAAACCTCTTTTTGAGATGATTTTTAAATTCAAGTGAGATAGACTGTGGGTCATATTTTGGTTCTTGTAGACTTGTTTTAGCATTCTTCAGCTTCACTTTGAACTTGCACATGAGTAATGAATTGATGGTCTGCTCCATAGTTATCACATGGCCTGGTTTTGACTATTGATACTGATATTCTCTAACAATTCTTTCCACTGATGTTGTCAATCTTGTGTAGGCAGTTTGGGGATGTTCATGTGTATATTGTTACTAATTTTGTGTGTAATTTTTTAAGAAGATTTGGAAAAAATATTTGTAATGAATAAATCATTGATTATATAAGATTCTTGCTCTGTTGTACTCTATTGTACATAGGGTTTATGAAGGCCTGTTATTTCAAAAGTGAGGGGTCAATCCTTCCTCCTAGTCTGTCTGAATTTGAATACTCAGATTTAGAACATTATCCGACAGAGAAACATTTTACGGAAAAGAACAGATGAAAAATATTTCCCAACTGTAGAAATAACCAATAGATTCAGTGTTGTCCTCACCCTTGACACTTATGTCTTGACACACCCCTTTTCCAGCATTCCCTTCTATTCCCACCTACTCCATTCAACACCTATCTCCCCCTGTTAAGCCCTTGATGTGATGACTTATATTTCAAGCCTTCTGGGCTTCTGTGATTCTGAAGGCATTTGACTATGTGGATCACAACAAACTGTGGCTGACTCTGAGAAGAATGGGAATCCCAGAACATTTGATTGTGCTTATGCGAAACCTATACTTGGACCAGGTGGCAGTCGTCAGAACAGAGCAAGGAGACATTGCATGGTTCAAAATTGGAAAGGGTGTGCCTCAAAGATGTGTCCTATCTCCATATATTTTCAATCTATATGCAGAACCAATTATTAAGGAGGCTGGGCTCTATGAAGACAAGTGTGACATCAGGATTGGAGGTAGACTCATCAACAATCTGCGTTATACAGATGACACAACCCTGCTTGCTGAAAGTGAGGAGGACCTGAAGCACCTGCTGCAGAAGGTCAAGGACTTCAGGCTGCAATATGGATTGAAGTTCAACATCAAGAAAACAAAGATTCTCACCACTTGGCCAATTGACAGCATCATGATAGATGGTGCAGAGACTGAGATTGTTAACTGCTTTGGTTTTCTTGGCTCCACAATCAACACCCTTGGCACCAGCAGCTGGAAAATTAAAATCCGAATTGCAATGGGAAAGTCTGCTGTCAGAGACCTCTTCAAAGTACTGAAGAGTAACAATGTCAGTCTGGAGACTAAGGTCTGCCTGATCCAGGCTATAGTCTTTGCAGTTACTTGCTATGCATCAGAAAGCTAGACAATGACTGTTGTTGTTTTTGTTGTTAAGTGCCGTTGAGTCACAGGCGACTCATAGTGACCCTATGAAGGAGAGTCCTCAATGCTGTGTGTCTTTCATCAACTCTCCAGGTTCATAGGGTTTCCGAAGGCAAGCTGTTATGGAAGAGGATGCCACTCCTGCTTCCAAGCTTGTTTTAATCGAGGAGCTCCACCCCACACTGTCCGCATTGGGTAACTAACCATTAATGCATTTGACGCATCAGTGTCACAGTGTTCAGCCTCACAGCAGCACAAGTTACCACTGTAAGGCAAGTGGACACACCAGGGCTATATGACCTAGAGGAATGTTTGAACAAAAACAATGAAAGACAATGACTAGAGATGATAAAAAAGAGAATTGATGCCTTTGAGCCATGTTGTTGGAGAAGAGTAATGAATATACCATGGACTGCTAGGAGAACAAATAGATTCGTACTAGGGAGGGTGACACCAGGCTGCTCCTTGGAGGCTAAGATTCTGAAACTTCATCTGACATACCTTGGACATGTTGCAAGGAGGGACCAGTCCTTGGAGAGGGACATCATGTTTGGGAGAGTGGAGGGACAGTGCAAGAGAAGAAGTCCCTCGATGAGATGGATTGATTCAGTGACTGGGGTAATGGAGGTAGGTGTGTCATAGACAATACAATTGACACACGATAGAGTGGGATTTGGGGCTGTTGTACATAGACAGGGTCGCTATGAGTCACAGGTGACTCGACGGCACATAACAACAACAACATGTAAGATTCAATAATTTTTTGTCCTGCCTCGTTTCTGTCACCAAGTTAGTAATTTTCAACTACCAGACCTTCTTTGTTTCAACTTTTGCATTCTGGTTATCAATTATTCTTGATTAATCTTAATTGCATGTTCAATCATTTCCAGACTGCAAAAATTCACTGAAATCATCAACTTCTTAATCTTTGGCTTTAGTTATTGAAGCATATATTTGAATAGTAATTGTGTCAACAGGTCTTCCCTTATATGTGTATGGATAGCATCCTATCACTCACAGCACTGTACATCAGGATATGTCTTTAAGTGTTCTTTTTGACTATGTCTGCAACCCCATTCATCCTCACTTTTTCATTCCTGGTGTAGTAAGTAGATCATGATTATCTGATACAATGTAGCCAGTGCCAGGTCATGTCAGTTTGCTAATCCCTAGAATGTTGATCTTTATATGTTCCATTTAATTTTTGACAACTTGCAATTTTCCTAAATTCACACTTCTTAAATTCTCTGTTCAAATTAATCGTGGATCTTTGCAGTTGTCGCCAATTCTATTTATGCAGGTTAAGGTTGCCTTGCAAGCAGAGAGCAGGGCCAGGAGGAGAGTGGGGGGACTGCCTGTGTTTTGTCCATCATGTGGTTATGCTGGTTTATGAGAACAACAGGTGAGTGATAAGAACTTTAATAAGCCTGCATTTCTCATTTCCTCCTTCACTTCCTTATTTTACTTTATTCCCTTCCTTTTCAGAGTCTCCTAGATAGTTCTCTTTCCTGCTTTTACTCATTCACTTAGCTCTCTATGTTCAATGGAAATAAATAGCTTTAAAATATTGGCATCTTGTGTTTTATATTTTTTTTCTTACATGGCTCTTCATCGTTTTCTCTTGAGAAAATAAGAATCACAGCATTTAGTGAATGCCTGATGACTTCAAGCTATGTGGAGAGCCAGCTGGTTTGATGGACTTCAGTTATGGGAAGGTGGCAGGGAGGGGGTATTAAGTAAAAGACAGTAAAGCATAGTGAGCTGAGTGTGCTACGAGAGAGCTCCTAGTCTAGAGTAAAGGCATTAACTTGGACCAACAAGTATAAAATTAGATATTTACGTTATTGTTGTTCTTGTGCACCATCAAGTAGGAACCAACCTGACTCTCCAGTGAGTTTTCAAAAGCAGTAAATTGCATGGGAGGAGATTGCCCATCTTTCCTCTGCAGAGCAGCTGGTGAATTCAAAGGACATGCTTTTGGGTTGGAGGATGTAGTTTCTTACCACAAATCCACCAGAGCTCCCTGGATACTTATGCTGTAGAATCTAAAAATAATAAAAATGTAAAAGATAAAAATAGTGGCATAGTGCATGGGTATAAACAAGTATAAAACATCAAGGGACTAGAACTGACAGTTCAGACATAAACTTTCACATTAACAGTCAAATTCTTTTTGTCAAGGATGCCAAAGTAATGCAATGGGTAGAGAATAGTCTTTCAACAGATGGTATTGGGGGGAAAAATCTCTGAATATTTGCATGCATAAGAAAGAAGTTGAACTTCACACTATATGCAAAAGTTAACTCATGATTGTTAGGGTCAGAATTGAGTAAGTAAGGCTGGATGGAAGGAATGTTAAAGAACATACCAGTGAGATAAGGAAAACCTAAAAACAATCAGGTTAAGAACCAATAATAGGCAAAGGTTAAAAGGAGTGGCTAGAACCAGGTCCGAGCCATTCAGAACCAGGAAAGAGATAGCATTGGGCCTAAGCCTGCTTCAGTCCTGACAAGTGGCATGAGGCTATCCACCCCTCTGTCCACAAGTAAATTAATTTGTGTTTTAGCCTCATGAGTGACATCAAGAACAACAGACTGGACTCACTCACCAGATTTTGAACTCCCTATGACTTTTTCTCACTGGCCCAGACTTAAGTCCCAAAGCATGTGCAAAGGAGGAGGTGAGCCTGCTGTATTGACCCACGACCATGTGGCACAAGACCTTTCTCCCTTTTACTTTGGAGACATGAACCATCTTGTTCTCAGGGACATGGTTTTCTTTTTTTGTAAATCAATATTGTTGAACTAATAATACACAAAATCACAAACTCATACATTGGGAGCAAGATTCCAAAATATTAAGACCAACAACCAAATTTAAATTTTAAGTAACAATGTAATTAATTAATGTCAATGGCATCACTTTTACTGTGAAGAAGTGTCACTGTTTGTAAATTACTAATTATTGTATTATGCTTAAAGGCTAACCTCTACTACAGAGAAAATAGTTCACATTTTCCTGGTATTTGCAATGCTTCTTCCTCCAAATTACTATATTGCTCAGTACCATATCAAAGGCAGTACTTATATATCCGTGAAAACTACAACTATCCAGAAATCTTTTATGTCGTGATCCTAAATTAGGATATAAAGATTAACAAAGTTATTTACAAAGCTAGACACAGTGAAGAAAATATTCTATTTCACATGAAATCTCATTAAATTATTCCTTCATGGCTTTACTCCACTCTATAAATAAGAACTCCTGAGTATGGTCAACCACTTAGAAAAATGGTATAGAACACCTAGACTATAACTACTGATTTCTTATGATCAATTGTGGAATGAAGGGTACAATACAATTTCTTTTTTTGCTCTACCCAAACCAGGAAAAATCATTAACTGAGATAAATTTTTAAAAAAATACTATCAGGATAAATCTCTTAGAAATTAAATTTCAGCAAAAACATAGATTAGATATCTATTTGAATTAATACTAATTTAAACATCCAATATAAACTGGAATTTAAATGTTATCTAATTTGCTAAGAAAGTAAAAAGTGCCTGTAATTTATGATAATTATACTCACAATCCAAATTCTGAAAATCTTTATTCTTCCACACAAAGTTTGGGTTTTTATAGGCAATGTAATCATCAGAATGTATCTCATAGTCAATAAGTGAAAACACCTAGATTTATAACACTGTTTTGACATTCTTAAATTTTCACTAGTTTTCAATGACATAAAGCAGATTATAACACTTTTTACAATTATGTAGCAGCATCATGATGGATAGTGAAGAGATTGAGATTGTTGACAGCTTCAGTTTGCTTGGCTCTACAGTCAGCACTCTTGGTACCAGCAACCAGGAGATTAAAAGATGAATTGCATAGGGAAAGTCTGCTGTCAGAGACCTCTCCAAAGTACTGAAGAGCAACAACGTCAGTCTGGAGACTAAAGGGTGCCTGATCCAGGACATGGTCTTTGCAATTACTTGCTATGCATCAGAGAGCTGGACAATGACTACAGATGATAGAAGGAGAGTTAATGCCTTTGAGCTGCGGTGTTGGAGAAGAAGAGTATCGAATATACCATGGACTGCTAGGAGAACAAACAAGTTCATTCTGGAGAGGGGGAAGCCAGGCTGCTCCTTGGAGGTGAGGATTCTGATGCTCCATCTGACATACTTTGGACACGTTGCAAGGTGGAATCAGTCCTTGGAGAGGGACATAATGCTTGGGAGATGGAGGGATAACTTAGGAGAGGAAGACCCTCAATGAGATAGATTGATTTAGTCACTGGGGTAACGGGGATGGGTGTGTCAGACTCAGTAAGATTGGCAAGGGATAGAGCAGGGCTTAGGGCTCTTGTACATAGGGTCGTTATGAGTCTCAGGCAACTCGATGGAACATAACAACAACAACAATATGTAAATGAGTCAAAGTTAATCCTGTTTTTTAAAAATATATGTTCAATTGTATAGAAAAACACAAAGGCCACCATTATTATTATTTACATATTATCTGTAAACAATGTTGGCAAAAACACTCTATGAATTTTTAAACTTTATAAAAAATTCAATATAATGCTTATAATCTTTCTAAGTATACATAAAAGACTAAAAACCAGTAAATGTAGAATTTGAAGGGGAAGAAAACAAAACCACTGACAACAGATTATCTGAATTTGCTTCTTCCCAGATATCTAAAGTCATGTATGTACCACTGTTTTCTGGGTAGCTGATGCAACCCATAAATTCTGATTTTTCTTCATTAGTCAGAAATAAATCTAGTAAAGATTGTAGTGGTGAAGTACAAATTCTGTTTTCTTCTTGGGTAATAAACTCAGGGGTTTTTCTTATCTAATTCCACGTTTGGTTCTAGATTTTCTTTTTTTATTTCTTCTGGATAATAATTTCATTTTATGGTGCATTTAACCAGGAGGCAAGCTATCTACATTCTTGAGGTTCCAGTCATTGGATTCTTCAGGAAGGTAATGGGATGGAGCAGGTGTTCTTGTGAACTGTTCATTGCTATCAAACCACAACCATGACCAAATACTGAGCCCTTTTCCTTCAGCTCTTTTGCTGGGAAAAGACCAGCTATTTACTGATTTTTCTTTCTTTTAGACATACTGCCATCCATAGTGAAACTGGAAACTTGTGTGGATGGCTGTAATCTACATAGACAGTGATTGACTTTTAGTTTCAGTTCTTCCAAATTACATTAATTTAGAATGAATTTATTTTCAGAAACATCAAGTTTACATCCCAGCTTGTTTTTATGCAAAGGCAAGTGTGTAAGGTTTACTTCAATGTCATTTCTAGCTGTACTTAATATAGAATACTTATTAGTCTTTTCCTCTTGATGTCCTCGCAGCTCACTTGAAGGGCAAGGGATAGGTTCTGAAACAGACACAAACTCTTGTTCAGACTGCTGGGTTTCTTTATAGAGGAAATTCTTCTTGACCCTCGTATATTATGATTTTCCCCAAAGTCTTTCTGAAGAATAAATTGCAATTCTACCTATTTTTTTATTTTCAATCTTCTTAAATATGCTTGTTTCAATAGGAGAAAGAGTTCTAATATTGTATTTTATTCTTTTCTTTTTATGTATGTCCCTTTCATATTCTACAAAGTCATAAACTAATTTGGATACTGTAGCATCAACAACTTGATGCTGGCTGCTCTGTGCGGGTTTCTGTGTTGTTCACATTGAAACAGATGAGAGAAAGAACTGTTTAAAAGGTATATGTGATTAGGTATTATTGCCATGACAGGAGTCCAGAATGAAGGCTGCACAGTGGAGTGGGCTTGTGGGGAGGGATTGTATAACAATGAAAGAATTTTTCTTTTAATTTTCAAAGAGAAGAACAAACTGGAGGGGAGGGGTGGGCAGGGAGAAAAGTGCACCAATGAATGAACAGAAATCCAAAATCTCTGTAAATTTTCATTAAAATTAATAATAATAATACTAATACTGATACTAATAATAGAAGATGGGTTTCGAGAGCTTCATATTTTTTTCATGCAAAATTCATTATATCCTTTTTTCTTCTTCTTTCAAATGGAACTGAACTTGAGTTCCATCACATTTATCACCATCTGTTTGGATTCTCAGTTTAAGGTGACTTTGCTTTTAGATGCTTGATGGTTTATCCATATCAAATGGCCTATAAGGCCTCTGGATAGAGTAATTTATGAAAGGCATGCTGGTCAACTGAAGTTTAAATGGTCTATAAAATTGGCACGTATCTTCCACCTTTACAAAAGGCTTTTTGAGTCTATCTGTTTTTGTTTTCTGAGTACAAATTCTTTTCCCCACATCTCTGACAGAAGTGCTGGTTTTCCTGAGTAAATACAATTCTTTTTCCTTTTGTTTAATGTAGTATATAATGTCATCAATATGAAGATTTTTTACACCCCCCCTGATAAGACATTTGATAATATACTATTTGAAGGAATAAAATCATGGTCCTTAATAGCTTTTTCAGCTAATAATTTTCCTCTGCTTAAACCTATCTATGGAGAGACTGGATCTGGACTCTTAAATGAGCTACCATCATGGTTCAGATGAGGTGAAGGGGTTTCCGCCCAGTATGCTGATTCTGGACTTGGCACACGAAATTTGACCGAAGGTTTGTGCAAATTTAGCTTCCTTTTCATTTAAGATAAGTGGTGTCATTGCTGAGTAATTCTTCCACTCACCTTCCTAGATCCTAATGTCTTTTTAAAAGATTTTAGTGTGTGTGTGTGTGTGTGTGTGTGTGTGTGTACCATCAAATCAGATCTGACTGATACAGGAGGAGATTGCCCCTCTGTCTCCAGCAGAGCATCTGGTGGATTTGAACCAGTTACCTCTGTGATTGCAGTGCAGCTTCTTTCCACTAGGCCACCAGAGCTACCTTAGATCCTTGATATCTTTTTGCAGTTTTTCAGATATTGTGACTGAAGGAAAATCCAGGTAAAATTCTTTCCTCCAAAGAGGCTTATGTTTGGATTTTTCTGTTTTGTTGTTGTCAGTTTCAGAGATTTCAAAGATGTTCCGTTTTTCACTTGGATCTCTCCCTGGAAATGCACTTTGCTGTGGATCCTCCCAGCTCCAGAGTTCATGGCAGCCAACTGGCACCTACATGCTGGGTCCACGCTAGGTGTAGCACTGGTCACCGCGAAAACACGGCTTCGCATGTCTGATGACTGGCCCACTATACCTCTTCCATTCCGCAGGCAGCGACTACAAAGCGATAGAGATGCCGAGGCTGCAGGCTCGGTTTCCAGGCCCAGATCCGCTAATGGACAGTGGAGAAAGGGGGAAAGCCCAAGCCTGTGCGCTGTTTGCGCTTGCACATGCCTCCTCGGGACACTGGATCTGTCCTGTGTCTCATGGGAAGCCAAGCAGACTCCGTTTTATGAAAATTTTGCCCCAAGCCTCAAAGTTCCGTCTCGAACGTCTTCTCAAAACACTAACTGCTGTCGTCTATAGAAGTTTTGCACTCCATGTACCCTTGAAATGTTTCAACAGCAAAATGCTGTTCATGTATCTCTGTACCCTGTAAGTGTTTCAACAATAGACTGCTGCAGCAAGTAGTCTAGCATCTAAGACAAACAAAAGTATAAAAAAACCCTCCTGACTGACCCCAAGAGTGGGTGATCCTGCCTTGTTTCTGGGACGCCCATGGCGCAGCTAATTAAAGGACCTCACCAGTAACCCTGCGGTGTCTGTCTCTTGATTCGTTGGGTACAACAACTCTTTTGTTTATATATATTTTTAATTGATTTTCATATGATAATACCTTTACAGTATGTTCCATTCATATACATTGTTTTGTGCAATCTTTCATTTATATTATGTTTCATACAATCATTCATATACATTCTAGTTTTCAGACTAGTTTATTTATAAAATTTGACAATGTGATGGGTGGGTGGGGTGAAGGAAATGGTAAGGATCTTTTGTGGAAAAACAATGTATTCAAACTTTGTAAATAAATCAGAATAAAATTCAAAATTAAAAAAAATTTGAGTATGCTGTTTTTCACACCAGATTGCTTCCCACTTCCCTCACCCCACATCAAATTGTGCAACCACTTGATTAAGCACACCCCCCCCACCGCACATCCTCACCCCTCTTCTACCCCCCCCCTTGTATCATCACAATCCTGTTACATTAATAGGACATATCTTTTTTTTTGAATAAAGCTATCTTTACTTTCACCTTCACTTTCACTCCTGTCTCCTCTCCTTTCCTCTCAGTCACGTGCTCTAGCAAGGGCTCAGGCCATACCAGCATTATTTTGAGCACAAAAAGCAATCCAGGGAGGGCTGGACCAGGCTGACCCCAGGGGCTTCATCCATGGCCTGTCTCCCTGCTGTCTCCCATGTGGCTCGATTCTTTGTCCTGGAAAAGGAGATCAAAACCAGGGCATTGACTACAAGGCGGTAAGAAGATCAGTAATCTAAATGTAAGCACAAAAGTCATAAAATTCATAGAAGAAACTATATAGGTTAATCCTCATGACATTGAATATGACAGTACATCCTTAGTTATGAGATCAAAAGCATAAATAACAACAGCAAAATAGGTAGATTGGACTTTATCACAAATAAAACCTGGTATTTCAAATAGTGCTATCAAGATTGTAAGAAAGTGACCTTGGACATTGTTGGCTGTGGTTCCTTGGTCTGTTGGAGCTGGTTAGCCTGGGCTGAGATGTTTCAAAACCATGAATAAAAATACCTAGATCTCAAGGAAGTTCTACTCTACCAGGTGATTTGGGTAAAGGTAGGTTTTAGGAGCCTCATAGCTGATCAGATCAGGGTTGTTGAGAAAGGAAGCTAGCTTTTAAACCTTCAAGTCCTGCCTCCAATCACCAATAACCAGTGTCAGTGCCCATCAAATGAGGTGTCAGTCTTGCTGTACAATTTGAGCAGGCAATATTAGATGGAGATGGGACATTGCCAGACACTTTTATATGTATGATTTACTTAATCACATGAATAAGTGTGTCTATAAGATCAAGGGGGCGGGAGGCAGTAAAAATATAAGGAAACCAGGAGATTTGGAACACATGGAGAAGTGGACTCTGGAGCCTACAGCTAATGCCCATTTCCACTAAGTCACAGATGGCTGGGGATGAGTTGACCAGAACCCAACCAGAAGAAGAGAAGATGATCCATGCTGTGAACGAGGGTTGAGAGCTGCAACCTGAGGGCTTGCTCTGAACTGAACGATGCTTGTGGACGCAGACGCTCTAACTTTCCAAGTTGAACAGAAGATCCTTCAGGAAAGGGATGTTCTTGTTTCCTCAGAGGCCTGGTTTGATAGAGATGGTAAAATCATCAATTAGCTGTCTAACAGGGGGATATGAGGGCGCGAAGCATGAAGTAGCTGGCTTATAAGCTTTCATAAAAGTTGTTGGCAGGATTATTGTAAGTGAGGGGAAACCCCCCCCATAATATGAATGGACGCAATATAATGTAAATCAAGGACTCTATAGAACACAATATACGTGCATGGAACACAATGTATATGAGGGATAAGAATATTATTCATTAAAATTTTTTAAATTATTTATACTATTTATATAAAATTTTGAAAAGGAATGCAATCGTATACTTGGAAAAGAAAATAGAATGAGAGAACTTATTTGCAAACACAATAAGGAGTTTTATTAAGTGTGTCTGGTGTATTCAGTGTTATATTGAATATTCCATAGGTTGCTAAAACAACAAACAAATCTATCATGGAGGAAGTGTAACCAGGGTGTTCTGTAGAGGCAAAAATGGCAAAACTTCTCACATATTTTGAGCACACTGCCATGACTCATCAGTCCTTGGGGGGAAAAAATCAGGCAGGGAAAGTGGAGGGTCAGTTAAGAGAGGAAGACCCTCAATGAGACAAATTGACACAGCACTGCAACAATGGGCCCAGAGATTGTGGGAATGGCCAAAGCTAGTGGAAGGTTATGATCTACTATTCAGAAGGTTGATGAGTCATCATTGAATTGAGAGCTGCACTTCAATGCAAAGGCAGGCAGAGAAAGACGAGCAATCTCCTCCTGGGTGATTGACTCTCTGAAAATCCACTGGCCGGTCAGCTGTGAGTCGGTTTCGACTAGCCAGCACACCACAAAAACTGCAGCAATAACATTTGTATATAAGGAATTCATACAATTCCAAGAATGTAGAAAAAAGTAAACCTTTCTTTAAAAAAGGGGTGGGGGGAGAGAGAATCAAGATTGACATTGTTCCAAAGAGAAAAATGGTCTGTACACAATAAGATGCATAACCTTATGTGTTATTGTTGTCATTGTGTGCCATAGAGTCAAAATAGTTTACCCTACGGCGGGCTTTCAGAGGCAGTGAATTGCACAGAAGGAGATTGCCCATCCTGTGGAGTAGATGGGGTCTTATGCCTTCAAGACTGCAGTGCGGCTTCTCACCACTAGGTCACCAGGGCTCCCACAAGTCATTGAGGAAATGGAAATTAAAATCACAATGTGATACCTCTTTACACTTACCAGGATAGCAACCAAAATTAGACAATAACAAGTATTCACAAGGATATGAAGAAATTAGAACTCTCACTGGCAAGAAGCTGCACTGCGATTTGGAAGGCACTATTTCTAATGCACCAGCTGTTCCGTGGGAGGATAGGCAATCTTCTCCCAAGCGATTAACTACCTCAGAAAACCTGCTGGAGGGTCAGCTATGGGTTGGTTCTCAATGGCACATAACAACAACATACATTATGCAGCCACTTTGGAAAACTGTATATAAGTTCCTCAAAAAGTTTCACATGGAATTACAAATTTATTTATTTATCTGAGCACTTATACTCCTTGATCTCTGGTGGCCTAGTGGCAAGAAACTGCACTGCAATCCAGAAGTCACACAGTTTGAGGTCACCAGCTCTTCTGTTCGAGAAGGATGGGCAATCTCCCCTGTGATTTGGCCTCTGAAAACCCCCTGGATAGTCAGCTCAGTCAGTTCTGACTCCACAGTCCACAACAACAACTCTTTGTTCTTCTGTGATTTTATTTTTGCTTGCTAACAAAAATACCTGAAAGCAGGAGCAGCGTCCACTTCCGAAATGGCTTGCCTCCGGAAACTCTATGTACAAACAGTGCTCAGGCCTTTCGTTCATAGGGTCGCTATGAGTTGTCTACAACTCAACGGCACCTAGCAACAACAACAACGGCGACACAGAGAGAGCTACATTGGCCTAGTGGACAGAAAGTTATGCTACCAAGCCGAAGGTGGGTGATTTTAATCTGCGGTCCTCAGCTGGGTTCAAATTGTTTTCCTGTCAAGCATTCTTCTAGGTGGTATAGCACTGGTCTGTGCATTGCTGTACAGAGGTAACTCGTGGTTGCTGTGATGTTGAACACTGGGACACTGATGTGCCAAAGTAGGTGATGGTTACCCATGGTGGACAGTGTTGGCTGGAGCTTCCTGACTAAAACATGCCTGGAAGCAAGAGCGACATCCATTTCCGAAATGGCTTGCCTCCGGAAACTCTATGTACGAACAGTTCTCAGGCTTTTCATTCATAGGATCACTATGAGTCGCCTATGACTCGATACACCTAACAACAACAACAACAACAACATATGCCCACTTTATAAACTTTACCAAAAATGGTCATACCACTATTATTAATGATAGCCCAAGATTATAAACAACCCACATATCTATCAACTGCTGAATGTATACATAATGTGTGGTATTTCCATACAATGGACTATTATTATTCAAGCATAGCAAGGAATGAAGTATTGATATATGTTCCAACACAAAAGAACCTTGGATGTTAAGCATGTTAAAGTGAAAAACAGCCAATCATAAAAGATCACTAACTGGGTAATGTATTTATCTGAATTGTACTGGACAGGCATATCTGTAGAGCTAGAAAGTCTATCACAGTTGCCTCTCATAGAATGAGAGACAGGGTGGGTGAGAGCGATGACTAATGGGGGGTGAAAAAATTTCCTGGCATGGTTCAAGTTCAGGACAAGAGTGCATCAGGGATGCATCCTATCTCCATAACTTTTCAATCTATACGCAGAACAGATCATTCAGGAGGCTGGGCTTTATTAAGAGGAGTGTGGTATCAGGATTGGCAGAAGACCCATCAACAACTTATGTTATGCAGATAACACAATCTTGCTTGCTGAAACTGAGGAGAACCTGAAGTACTTGCTGCAGAAAGTCAAGAACTGTGGTCTTCAATATGTATTGAATCTCAACATAAAGAAGACAAAAATTCTCACCACTGGACCAATTGACATCACCATGATGGATGGAGGAGAGATCAAGGTTGTTAACAATTACAGCTTGCTCAGCTCCACAATCAACACTCTTAGCACCAGCAGTCAGAAAATAAAAAAATAATTGCATTAGGTAAATCTAAGCACTTAACCACTGTACCACCAGTGCTCCCTCAGAGTGTTCCAAAACCCCAAGTCCATTGATGTTGAGTGGATTCCAACTTGGAATGACTCTATAAGACAGAGTAGAATGAATTGCCTTGTAATTTTCTAGGCTGTGAATCTTAACAGAGGGGTTAGTAGATTCAAATCGCCAGCCTTTAGGTTAGCAATCAAACACTTTAACTGTGGAGAGCGCTGCTGGCCTAGTCTCTGTAGCACAGTCTCATGGTTTGCACACCACGCATGCACCTATTTGGTTGATTAAAAGCCTATTTAGTTCACACTATGTGCTACATATTTACATATTCTTATTGAATGCTTGCAACAACTTTACAAGGTATTTTCCAAATTTTCATTGCATTTAAAAAAAATTCTAATTTGAGCAGAAGTTTACAAAGCACATCAGTTTCTATCTGCATACTTTTTGTCTTATAACATGAATTTTAATACCTACAGTGTAACCTCATTTCCCTCACTTCCACTCTAATTCTCAGTTCTGTAAACCCTTCTATCTGAGTCTTTCCTGCCTTCAGGGCTTTATCTCTTGGCAAATGCTACTCTTTTTAAGATTGTGGGTAGAATTGGGTGTGGGGAATGTGGAACAAAGTAACTAAGGTGGGAAAGGCTGTGTTTATTGGACAGATGCAAACTAGTTCCTCTGAGACTTGCTCATGAGACTATGGCCATTTGTCACCCTTCAAACCTGGAACAAATTCACCCTCATGGCTCAATTTTCAGCCAAAAAGTAGCTAGGTGTGTAAGGTATTTGTCAATGTTATTGATCAGAACAGTGCAACTCACAGGTGCAGTCTGCCGAGTAAGCAATAGACCCGAGACATATCATCAGCGGTACATGGCTCAGGCCCTTGGCCTCTTGGACCATCCTCACCATGATGCCTTCAGAGACAACTTCTCACCTAAAGGATGCTCATTCACCTCGTTTCTCCTTCTTGAGCCCCAGGACTGGTAGACTTAGTCTCATCAGATCACCAAGTCCTGCCAACCTGTGAACTTCCTTAGCTATAAATGTCAATTTTTCTCATAAAGCCGCTGGTAGATTTTGAACCCCGTTTTCAGATTGGCAGCACAATTCGTTATGGACTGTGCCCCAGAGCTCCCTCCTCAGTGCTTAGCATCACCCATCTATCCCCTTGTCCATCTCCAGCAAGATTCCTTTCTCTGTCAAGAAGAGCTGTGGCCCAGGCAAGTTCTAATTCTCATTCCACCCTGGTCAGCACTCGAATCATCTGGCACCATCAGGGCTGTCCAGTTTCAGATTTGTTTTTGGCAGAGGCAGATCCTGAACCTTTGGAAATTCTGCTGAAATCAAGTGAATGAATGGAGAAATCAATGAAGCAGCGCTTAAACACGGCTTTTATTATGAGAAAAGTAAAGCAGAGCAAGGAGGGGGCAATGTTGGGCTACGGAGAAGAAGAAGCCATCTGGGGCACCATTTCACGCCTGATCTGAAAGCAGGCACGGATGTCAAGAGAGTTCCGTCATCAGGAGATCTATCACAGCAGCACTGCTTGTTTTGGCATCGTGTCGGCCCTCCTGCTGACCCTTATTATCCAAGCTTGTCTGCCCTATGTCCTAGTCCTTTAAAGCAGGCCAAGAAGAGAAAATGTGGCAAACAAGTGCCTGTGGTGAAGGAACTCTGCTAATGTGTTAGTGAACTGTTACATTACCTTTCATAAATCACATAACCTGTTAACTATGGGCGCATCATTCAGCTGTGCGAGATGTACGCTGTACAGCTAAAGAAACTGTACTCAAGTAGACTACTATAGAGGCAGGGAAAATGCACGCAAACCTAGGAAACCTACAGGGTAAATGGTGTAAAATGTTCTTAATTTTTCAAAGATTAAGAAGAGAGGAATATGTTTTATAGGAAATGAGGAATATAAGCAGACCAACTTTGCTTCAGGTCCCATTGTCATCCCATTAATTGTGCTATTTAGTGCCTGGGTCATGTGGCAGGTTATTAATTTCTCTGAAGCTGTTTTAAAAAAGAAGCTAGGGAATATTTTTTAAGGTTATGTTGAGGTTGTTCAAATATGAAACAAGATAGTTAAATAAGTTAAGTAGGTAGCACAGAGTAGTACACTGATAGAATTCCCCTTTTAAAAGGATTTTCTTCAAAGCACATCATGTGAGCAAAACCTTTCTGCCCTCTGTGCTGTTTCTGAGATGTGAGTGGTCAGGGGTCTGGTTTCCTGCTTCATTTCACTACTGTCTATCAGCGAAAGGCAACTTCTCAGGCTGTGCAGCCTAACTGAAAGATTTCCTGTCATCTGAACTCAACTGCAAAAGACTTCCTGCAGTTGCACCTAGATTTAAAAAATTAATCATGAGTGCTGGTCCTTAGTTTCCTTGATTTGTTTGTATTCCTGTTTCCTTAGGTGGTTGTTGGCTGAGAGCTGCTCCACAGTGAAGGGTCCTGAGAATTTGCAGATGTATACAGCTGGTTCATACCTTGCCCTGAAGAGATGAGCTGGGAGTGAGAGGAGGCACAGTTCTGGGGAGGTACCAGGTAGAGCTCCGAGAAGTGAATTCCTTCAGATTCCCATCCCCAAAGGTCACATTCTCTCCGTTGTTGTTAGGTGCTGTAGAATTGAGTACGACGCATAGTGACCCTGTGAACAAGAGACTTGAATTCTGTCCTATCCTGTACCAATCTCACAAGGTCTGACACACTCCAGCCCAGTGCTGCAGTCATTGCGTCCACGTGGTTGAGGTTCTTCCTCTTTTTTGCCATCTCTCCACCTTTCCAAGCATGATGTCCTTCTCCAAGGAATAGCCTCTCCTAGCAACATGCCTGAACTATGTGAGGGAAAGCTTTTTTAGCTTTGCCTCCTAGGAGCACTTTGGCTTCACCTTCTCCAAGACACAGCTTGGTTTTTTGGCAGTCCATGAGATCTTCAGCATTCTTCTCCAACACAACAATTTATAAGTATCGTAAGTATGAAGTAAGCAATTTTTCTTCTATCATCCTTATTCATTGTCCAACTCTCAGATGCATGGCAAGTAATTGAAAAACAAAAACAAAAACAAAAACCACAACAGATCCAGAGGAGACAGTGCCCTCATCTGGGACACTATCCTGCTTTGCCAGTCATGTGCCTTAAATGGAAGAGCATATAATAAGTCATGGGAAGATGGTCCAGGAACAGAAGCTCAGAGACAAGGACCTTGCTCCAGAACTGCCAATGAGAGAAAACCTTTTCCTAGAGCTGGCGTCTGGGATTCAGACTTGGATTTTCCTAAGCTTTGAGAATTATCTGTCAGTTTGCTATATTGGGAGAATGATCTGCCTATTATGAATTGCTTTGTTGCTTGGGTATCTGTATTTTTGTTTATCATTGTTCTAATGAGTATAGCACTTTTCTGTCAGTTTGCTGTACTGTGGTAACTTGTGAGTGGCTGTGATACTAAAGGCATCACATGCTGGAAGAGTTAATCATGGTTATAGAAGAGCTCCCAGATCAAGATGGATTAGGAAGCAGGATTGACTATTCACTTCTGAAATAGCAGGCCTCTGAAGACCCTATGAACAATAGAAGAACTTGGATAGTTTTAATATTAAAGGTTTACTCTGTAAATGTGACAACAATGTGTGCTTTCAAGTTTACTTTTTTAAAAAAAATCTGAAGTACAATCTAGGTGTCTAAGCTTTGTCTCACATACTTTGAGCATGTTGCCAGGAGGGACTATGCTTTGGAAAGGGACATTATCTTGGAAAGCTAAAGGGTCAGCAAAGGAGAGAAAGACCTTCAGCAAGATGTATTGATACAGTGTCTGCAGCAATGATCTCAAGTGTCTCAGGTACAAGGATGGCACAGGATAGGTTAGGGTTCAGATCTGTTGTTCATAGGGTCACTCTGAGTCATACTGGACTCGATGGCACCTAACAACAACAACAACAGCCCTACCAAGAGATTACTCTTTTGTCTGAAGCAATTGTTGACGATCCTTCTTTATTTCCTTTCCTTCCTTCCTTCCAGCGTTTTCTAATAAAACAAGTGCTGAATGCTCACCAGAGAGAGGGAAGTAATGAGATGAGGAACAGAATTCTGTGCGCACAGTTGAAGGCTGTGTGTGGCAGCCCAGAAGCTTTGGATTTCTGGCTTAGGGAAGGTAAGTCCTCGGGTGAATTGTAGTGCAGAAGCTGTTCTTGGCTCCCAGCACAGCAGACGTTGCCTGGAGTTGGGACACTTGCTCTGGGGACAGAATTTTACCATCAGGAATAAATTACTTGTGCGATGTACTGAGCTACCAAGCAGAGAATTTTCCACTTGGAACACTTGCTGCGACGCTCTTCCTGCCTTTGTTCCACAGATTTTCCAAGCAGCTGACTCTTTCAGCTGCCTTTAGGATCCTGTGGGGAATATGTAGGTAATTTGGTACACTTTCATTTTAATAGGAATGAACTGTGGAATGATTCAGGAACCGAGAACTGGGAACAGCATTGTGGTTCAGTAACCATGGGCTTTCATCACCTGATTTGCCCCCAAGAGCCCCTGAAATCCCTCTCATTCCTTCTAAGCCATTTGCCCTGGAGGCAGTTTAGACTTGGGGGACTCTCCAGGTATGGAGCAACACTAGTGCATAGTATTTTTAAGACTCTGATCTTTCAGAAAACGTCTATCAGGACTGTATCCCAAGGTACCTCTGGGCAGGTTTGGCCTCCCACACTTTCATTTACCTCCAAACCTAAGCATTTGAACCACCTAGTCTCCTACCCATTTTCTTCAGCTCTTAGGAGGAGGAGGAAGTTGACATAAGGGCCTTCCATTACTCTTCACACACATAAGGCCTCTTCCTCTGGCCCGTGTCCACTAAAAAATTATTACCATCCTTCAAATAAATGTGTGTGTGTGTGTGTGTATTACTCTTCACACACATAAGGCCTCTTCCTCTGGCCCGTGTCCACTAAAAAATTATTACCATCCTTCAAATAAATGTGTGTGTGTGTGTGTGTGTATGTAGATAAATAGATAGTTTTTTTGCATACACTTAAAGAATTTGTAGTAAGCATATATGTAACAAAACATTTGATTTTCAGCAGCCGTCACGTGTACAGTTAGTTCAATGACAGGAGCTATGATCATCATGTTGAACAGCATCACCTTTATCAGCTCCTAATCTATGATCTTTGAAAAGACAGAGCCAAGCAGACTACAGTGTGCTCTAGACATAAAAACAAAATAAGAAAACATATTTAAAAAAACCCCTTGTTGTTGTTGTTATGTGCCGTCGAGTGGTTTGTGACTCATAGCGACCCTATGTACAACAGTCCTAAACCCTGCTCTATCCTGTGCCAATCGCATTGCCTCTGACACATCCATCCCGATTACCCCAGTCACTGAATCAATCCATCTCATAGAGGGTCTTCCCCTCTAGCGCCGTCCCTCCACCCTCCCAAGCATGATGTCCCTCTCCAAGGACCTGTCCCTCCTTGCAACATGCCCAAAGTATGTCAGACGAAGCCCCAGAATCCTTGCCTCCAAGAAGTAGCCTGGTTTAACCCTCTCCAGGATGAATCTGTTTGTTTTCTTGGCAGTCCATGGTACATTCAATACTCTTCTCCACCACCACAGCTCAAAGGCATCAACTCTCCTTCTGTCCTCCCTAGTCATTGTCCAACTCTCTGATGCATAACAAGTGATTGTAAAGACCATGGCTTGTATCAGGCACACCTTAGTCTCCAGAGACACACCGTTGCTCTTGAGTACTTTAGAGAGTTCCCTAACAGCAGACTTTCCCATCGCAATAAGTTTTTTTATTTCCTGGCTGCTGGTGCCAAGAGTGTTGACCCTGGAGCCGAGTAAACTGAAGCTGTGAACAATCTCAACCTCTTCACCATCCATCCTGATGCCAACGTAAAATTCATTGCTGTTTAGTCAGAACAGACTAATAACTGACCTTCCAGCTGGTTTTCAGTGTCTGAATTGAACTTTGGAAGAAGTTATTAATTTATCTCCTTTGGAGAAGCTGGTGGATTTGAACAACAAGAGAGTTGCTACCTTTGCATTAGAAGAGCAAATTCCCTACAGACCACATGACCACAAGGCCCTAAAAAGTGACCCTAAATGCTGACCTCTACACCCGTAGCTCCCTGCACTTCTTCCTCTTTGATGGGTGGGGATGCTTACAATCAGCCCTGAGAAATAATGGTTATCAATATCCTTCCTGTGTGGCGCCTGGGCTCCCCAGTGGGACTTCCTGAATGAAGGAATGGCATTTTCATCAGGAGCACTTATACTAGTAGGAATAGGGCTTGGGGCTGGTGTGGGAGCAGAGCCTAAACTCTTGGTCCAGATTTATGTGCCTCATCTTCAATTACTTGCCTCTCCTTCTGAGAACATGAATACTTCACTCTGTCATTAATGGGATTGCTGTTCTCACTCCAATGAGAGGGAAAGTGCCCAG